>NC_090444.1:1178458903-1178774903 GCF_031143425.1 Pleurodeles waltl
GCAACTGTGGGTTGTTAAGTGTAATTTATTCATTTAAATATTTCGGTTGCACAAAACAAATGACAGAAGCTTTCCTGAGTGATGAAACTCTCTTTCAGATGGTGCATTTCTATGCTGAATACTAGTGATATCTAGATTTATCTTAGCATATAAATTAAAACTGCAAATGTTAAATTCTAAAAGTGTGCTTTAAAATTAAAAGAAGATATTTACAATAACTGTTGTGAGAGATTCCTTTTTCTATTTGTGATAATAAAAATATTTCACAATGCAATGTTGATTTACGCTCATACACCTGTATTTTAACTTCAAGTAAATGCATCGTCACTTTTTTGTAATTAACAGAGAATATACATATAAAATATGAGACATGTTCTTTGACATAGAAACACATGCCTTACCTGAGGCTAGTTACTTTTATTTGAAGCTTCATTATGCACTCTCTATAGGTACATTGATTGCATGGTGAAAAGAAAGGATCTGTATGATTACATTCTATGTTTATCAAACATAGCATGGGGAACTAGCAAACATCTCCCTTCCCTTTTCATGCTGCTGTGACCCCACTTGCTGAGACATCTGAGCTACTACACATTGCATTTATTCCTTATGGTATACCATGTGAATAAACTCTATTTCACATACGTGTGGTGTACACAAATGCACATTTGTCTGTGATCTAGCTTTGCTCTGTGTACACATACACAACACATCTGGGATTGATATATTTTCTCTGCCAGTATCCAGCTACTCTGAAAATTGTTTTTTAAACCATTTGCTTTATTGCATGGAATTTGCCAAATCCCTGACCTTCGTACACTGGCTTAATTTCAGTTGGATTGTCTTCTACAGTTGAGGCCTGCAGATTTTAGCCAGTTTATAGTGTCTGTGGGTCATGTACTTTAAGTCTGTATTTGTATGTGCATCTGATGGTTTATGAAAGGGCCAAGTCCTTAGTGCTGTGTATTATGGCATTCATTTGTTGTCTGAAGAAAAATACTGTGTACTCGCCTAGACAGAAAAAGTGCAGACATCCTTGATACCCATTATTCCTTATACCGATAACATGTTGCACATTACTACAGAATACTTTAACAATACTGACATTTTGATGTCATCAAACAGATTTACATACTGGCATCATAAATACAGACTTTCCTCCTTCAGAAATAACTGACAAGACAAGCTGGCAACACTAACAAAAATACCACACAACAATGTCCAATGTAAAGCTGTGTGGGGGACAATGCCACAGGAAGCAAAAGCTTCTACAAATATATTTTTATGTTTACACTGGAAAAACAAAGGTTAAAATTATGTTATAATTCGATGTGGAAATGAGACAAGAACTAAGGTTAGAAGACCCAAAAAGACACACTGAAATACACCAATTATAGTACAGTGGACCAACTATAACTCACACCTCCATCATGCACTGCTTATGACCTCCTTGTTAATTTCTGAAGAAAAAACTTTCAGTTTTACAGCTTTATTTCTATCAGGTGTGCCACACTTTTGTCATAAATACACAATGTTAGCCCTCTAGTTGCACACTGTGGTGAATTCGCAGTAGAACACTGGGTGATCATTCTGGATGTCCATGCTTTACTCGGAATATCAGATATTTTTCTTGCATAGCAGTGGAAAGTAGTGTGAGCTTATAGAAAACGCATTCTCATTTTACTTTCTGGAGCACCTTCCATAACTTCTAAGAGAAAAACATGGAAAACAACTTTTTCTTAGAGGGTAACCGCCTAAAACCACAAAAATTCCTAAAATCAAGAGAGCGAACCTTCCTACAGAAGTTAAAATGGGAAATGGGTGCTTTGGGTCTCTCCAACACCCAAATGTATTTTTGGTCCCTTCTTTTTATGATTACTGTTTAGGGCTGGAATGTTATGATATAATAAAGATGCATAGAATGTGGTGAACAACAGTTGGTGAAGGAGAGCTGGGATGAATATTAAGAAATTGATGGCTGAGGAGTAGTATCACTGTACTTAAAATAAACACTGTATTATTCATCTAAAAACGTCCTTTCAACTTATTACACTGGCAACAAGGATGGGATAAGAATCAGGCTAGGAATCTGGCTGTGGTGACTTATTACTATGGGTGATTTGTTATCTGAGCCTTGCACCGCTCATCAATAACTCGCCCTTGAGAGACAGCTCCTATTTAATATGACAAAAATCTATCTGTAACATCAGCCTTTTCTTATTGCCACTCCATACACTTTTTAAACAAACCAATACATTCTGCAGTACAGAGTCCTTATTCAACTCAAGGCACCCACTAATCCCCCTTCACAATGGATTCTCTGATCCTCATCCAAAAACTACTTTCATCATTATCAGTTTGTCAGACCCCACACAATCTAGAAACACAGTCAACTAGCAACATGCAACAATACAAAGTCATAATCCTGAAAAGCAACAACCCATTTCCTGATTTGACTGAAAATTGCATCAATACCTTTCTTCATGAACATCTCTTTAAGAGGCTTATGATCTGTCTTCATTTCAAATTTGCTCCCCCAACCTAATTTCATGAGTTTTCTTACAGCCCAATGCACAGCTACTGCCTCCTTTTCCATTACCAAATAATGGAATTCAGCCCCTTTTAAACTTCTAGATATACATAAAACGGTGCGTTCAATACCTTTAGTGTGCTGGAAAATAACTGCATCCAGTCACTTCAAGATGTCATGTCAACATACCCTGTGAAGTCCCCAGGTTCCAAGCTCTGAAGAAACTGAACTTTGTGAACACAATTCCTCAACGCCTTAAATTATTCTTCATATGAATAATTCCAATCACATACACACCCGTTTTAAGCAAACTTCTCATCGTATGCACTTTATACTCAAGATATGGACTGAACTAACTGCAGTAGTCATACATGCACAGAAACTTAAATTCCTCTTTAGAGAAGGGACTGTACATTTCACCAGTAGACTTAACCAAACTGGTTTTAGGTTCAAAATTCCATCAGATGAGATTTTATGAGCAATGAATTCTATCTGAGAGAGATTAAAGTTGCATTTTCCACCCCTTAATAGTGGACCGCTTTCTTCCAACTTATTTAACACCTCTCTTAGATTCTGATTGTGTTCATTTACATTCCTACCAGAATTAGGACATCATCCTGATATATTTCAACACTGTTTAGTCTACCATGAATATTATCCATAACTCTTTGAAATGCAGAGTCTGCCAAGAAGAGCTCAAAAGACAGCCTTAGAAACGTATACCTGCCAAAATGAGAAACAAAAGCTGTTAAGTCTTGAGACTCCTGATGCAACCTCAATTGATGGTATGCAAAAACACTCAGCACCATTAATCATAGCCAACATTTCTATAATATTGGGCAGCGGACAGTGATCCACTACCAAACACTTGGTAAGCTCACACAGATAAACACAGAGCCTGGCATCAACACTGGGCTTTTGAACCATTATAACTGGAGATAACTATTCTGTAGCCTCAATCTCTACAAAAATCCCACTAGCTTTCAATTTCTCTAGCTCTTTCAACATAACATTGTTACAACTGTCAGCCTTAGGATGGTCTTCCCACAAACGTTTCCCCAAACCTCTCCTCCTCCGTTTTGTTGACTTTATTTGTGTTGGTCTTTAGTACTTTACTAGTTTACCAGTGATAAAGTGCTTGTGCACCCACCTTAAAAACATGGTTACATTTGGTAATACCCAATTGGCTTATTTAATTTACTTATAAATCCATTGTAGAGCGGTATGCCATATAACTAGAACATGTAAATTAAATGCTACCAGTGGGCCTATAGCTCTCATTGTGCCACTCACTTAGGTAGCACCATAACACCTAGTCTCAGGCCTGCCACTGCAACCTAAATGCAGTTCTAATCTGCCACATCGACTTGGCACTAAAATCCCCTTGCAAAGCTCTGATCTTCCTTTTTATTACATATACATCACTCCTAAGGTAGGCCTTAGGTAGCACACAGGGCAGGATGCCTTGAAATTGTATGGTTGGACACGTACTTTTTAGTTTTACATAGTCCGGTAGTGAAAAACTCCTTAGTTTGCTTTTCACTACTGTGAGGCCTACCCCTCCCGTAGGTTAACAATGGAGATTCCTTATTACATTTAATAACCTGTAATTTCCAAATGGGAGCAGGTAGCTACTTCATGTTTTTTGTCTTTGGAATTGTACTGAAACCCCTATTTAATGGGAAAATGTAATGGCAAGGACAGATTTTTTATTACACTTACAGAAAGTTTGCATGTTTCTGTCCTTACTCCTTTTGTGCCTGCAGCCGGCCTTAGGTCACATGACTGGGTGTTACAGATAGTTAGACTTTGTGAATTCTTCCCAGACAGTCACATAAAATGATTAGATGTGTCTGAATGGGCATCGTCTGGGAGGATGTGGGGGCGGAGCCAAGCACAGCCCACTTGTGACTGAATAGGGTGTCCTCTGCCGTCACACACAGGACCTATCATCTCAGCCAGCTTGGAGCTAGGGCAAGGATGTCAGGAAATTCCATGCACTTCAAAGCCTCTCTCTAGAATATTTTCCTACCATCCAGAAGGAGGGAACAGGGTATAAAAATAGAACCCCCAGAACCACTCTTCAGTTCACTCCTGGAACTGTGGAAGGCGTCTCAGAGGACTGCCTGCTGCTATGACCTGCTGTGCACTCTGCAACACTGCTTTGCTGTACCTGGAAGGACTGCTTTGCTATACCTGGAGCCTGCCTTGAACCCTCAGAGTCCAGCCCTGCATCTTCACCTAAGCCCAGGACTACCTGAATGACTCTAAGGACTAGTTTGCTGGCCTCCTGTTCAGTCACAGGGACACTAAAGGCTCCCACCATCTTAAACCTGCATCTGGACCCAGACTGAGTGAGTCCTGAACCCTCAAGTTGTGTCCCCCAGGCTTTGACCCTTGGTTGTGGTGCTAAAGGTGCCCAGATGGGCAAATCCAAAAACCTAGAACTTAAAATATGTTTGGCCAAAAACTGCTCTGAGAACCAGTAGGAGACTGGGACCAACCTAAGCACCTGAGGTGTACTGGTGTGACTTTGTGGCTTCTCCCGCTATCTTCTTCTACGTACCAGCTAAACCTGTTCAGCGATCCTTTGCCAAAAGAATATCTGGCCTTTTGGAATTGTCTTCAGCTACAGCCCTCTGCCTTGTCCAGCTGGAGATTTTCGACTTCCAAAAAGAGACTAAGTCAGAACATAGACATCTTCACTGCTGCGTCAACCCAAGTCTCCATGACGATTATGCTCCCTCCTCAGACACCGCCTGCAGCCTTTCGACTCTGAACTTTACCCTCTCAAAACAATTCTCTCAATATTTCTTCTAAGTCTGAAGGTAAGCCCTGACTGGACCCAATCCACTTCTTGTATCCAAACTGCATTTTATCATGGTCTGCCATACTTTTTGACTCTTACCTAGTTTCACATGACTAGATGTCCGGTGTTAGCGCTTTGTGAACTTTTACGGTCTAGTTTAGTTTTCACTAATTTAAAAAAAAAATCATAACTCTGGTTCTACTGATTGGATTTTTGTTGTTGTGGGGTCAATTAATTATTAAAATGTACTCTATTTTTCCAAATTGGTGTGGAATTTTTCTTGTGTTGTGTTGTCACTTTATTACTGTTTGTGCGCTGCATATATATATTACACACTGCCTCCAAGTTAAGCCAGACAGCTTTTTTGTGCCAAGCTGGTCAAGCACAGGTTAAACTTAGTGACTTTTTGTGGTTCACCCTGCAAGGGATTGTGGCTGCTGCTTGACCAGGGCTCTCACCCCATTTGATCAACAACTTAATTTCTCACAAGCCTCGCTCACCGTGCTGGGAACATTTCCAAATTTACTGACATGCGGTAATAATCTTTTTTTGCTTAATCCTGTGCACATACCATTTATAACACCCCAACTCATCCTTAAACTCTTCAGGAAACTAATTTTCAGCTCTCTCTTCCTCAATCAATGATACCACACATCCTTTCTACAACCTGACAGATGAATACATATTGGGGTCAAGATAACCCTGCAAATCCCTTTGATAAAACCAACTAGTTAAAGAGTCCCCTTTCATTGAGATAACCTTTCCCAGAGATAAATCTATATTTGAAGAAAATACAACCAATACAGTAGCGCAATACCTTAATGGGTTCTTCCTCATAGCCTTTGAGGTGAATTTCAGAACTTAAAAAGAGGAACGTTTCTCTTCAGGTGAGTTTCATAGACCACTTCAAAAATCAATGTGTTTTTAGGACCTGGATCGAATAACATTTTGATCAACATTTTCTATATCACTTACACTTACTCAAAAGGCGTGTCTTTTTCAATGCCACACACCTGCACAAGAAATTCCTCATTATCCTGCTTGTAACTGCCACATAATTCACTGACATTCTTATGTGACACACCTGACCTGAAGCACTTGGTAAGATGTCCTTTTCTCCCAAATACTTTTCTGATCGCTTTCAATCCAACACAATCATAATCATTAGCCATGCCCTTGTGCTCCACACCTAAAATAAACACCTCTAAAAGCTTTAGGGTCTTTAACTTGACTTTTAGAGTCCTTTACCTGTTCTTTGCTCCCTATCTTCACAACTTGCACACTACCATTTGAATTTTAGAATTAGGGCAACTATCCTTTTTTATTTCTTCAACACAAGCTTTACTGTGCTGCCAAGACTTAGCAATGACAGGAAATCTGACAGTGGCAGATTATACTTTTGCCAGAAAGTTTTTTAGCCTTTTCAACACAGCAACCCAACATGAGCAGATCCCTCAAATGTTCCTCACAATTAGCCACAAAACTGCAAGTCCAAGCCAACTTTAGCTCAGTCATATATTCTATGATTTTTTTCTTATCACATCTTTGTATCCATTTTCCAAAATGATACCTCTGTAACACAGTTGAGACCTTGGGTAGATAACTTAAGCCCAACTCCTTTAAACACATCTCAAACTTAAACCCTGAACATCTTCAACACACAATTCTGGAAAATGCTCAAAAACGTATTGTGCTTCAGGTCTCAAACAGTGCATTAATTAGGAGTGAGTGTCTGAGCTGAACAAGGAATTTCTTCTTCAGGATGTGTTGGTTTGTTTGAAAAGTGGATGGAGTGTCAATAAGAAAAGGATGATGTTACAGAGGAGTTTGGGGCATGTTAAAGCTGAATGGTCCCTCAAGGACGAGTTGCTGATGAGAAGTGCAAGGCTGGTTCCACCAAAGAGCCCGAGGAGAATACGGATAGAATTTTGACACAAGGGTCATCCTGGCATCCGAAAGACCAAAGAAAGACTCAGAGGCTTACACTGGTGGCCAGGTATAGACTTTCAGGTGGAAAGGGTGGTGAGAGATTGTGTTGAGTGTAACAAAAGTGGCTGGATACTTTTATGAAGAAAGAAGCCACTGGTTATTAGAAATTTACCCAAATCGCCTCAGTAAGTTATTGCTTTATATATCATTGGTCCCATCGTGACTATAAGTGTGGACAAGTTGCAGCAGATATGTTTTCACATTGGCCGGAACTTACCATCACCAATACTGTTCAGTCCAAGGATGGAATAAAATGTTTGGGTGACATTTTCTGAGTCTATATTGACCGATAATGGCATTTAACTAATTTCAAGAGAGATGGAAAAGCTTCTGTCTGCAAAAGATATAAAAAATAAGTGTTCCCTTTACCACCTAAAGTAATAGTATGGTTGAGATGCTCAGTGAGGTCATAAGGAGACCATTCAGAGGTCTTTGGAGACCCAATGTTTGCTGGAAAGTTGAAGTGGCAAAGAGGATTAGGGTGTATAGGCTTACGCCTCATTTGAGCAACGGTTCACTCCATTTGAATTGTTCTGGAGAAGGAGAATTAATTTTCCTTTTTTCTCCAGCTTGATTGAATAACAAATGTGTAATCAATAAAGATGCCAAAATTCTTTTGAGAATGAGGTAGTAAGGAGGGAATGTGAAGCTGAAAGGAATGAAAAAAGGAAAGTGTGTTATAATGTGAAAAATGCAACCAAGAACAATGAGGTGAAGTGTGGGGAAGTTGTGAAAATTAAACTACCTGGATTTAGTGATACAGCATCCACATATTTATGTCCTATGAAAATCATTAAAGTGTTTCACAATGCAGTAAAAATTGTGGAACATTCAATTTGGAACTTAACTAGGATTGTCAAAGTATTTTGCTGTGATTTAATTTAAGAACCTGTGGACAGTCAAATGAAAAGGACAAAGTGGAGGCAAGTGATGCTCCACCCACATTCAAGGTGTGACGCTAAATCAAAACATTCATCAGACTAAGTGCATAAAAGTCATTATTAGGCATCCTTGCTAATAATGGTGGGGAATGTGGGTCCTCTGGTCATGTTCTTCTATTCTAATTATTTTGTTATGTAAAGGGAGATGTGTGGTATCTGCTTATAAATACTGTCTGGGCTGGAATGTTATGATATAATAAAGATGCATAGAATGTGGTAAAATGACAGTTGCTGAATAACAGTCTGGAGGAGGAGGAGGAAATTGATGGCTGAGGATAAATATCACTCTACTTGAAATAGAAGGTGTATTATTCATCTACAAAAATGTCCTTTTAACTTATTACAGCCCGCTTGATAGGTCAGTTGAAACTTTCCAATAGGGAATCAAAGTGGAAGAAGTTAATTTTAGAAGGTTTTGTTCAGATTCATTGAACCCTTTCAAAGTTAATAAGAAAACAAAACATTCCTTGCCTGTGAAAACTCTGACTAAACTATAACTACACTACATTTGTGTCTTAATGTTTCAGTGATAAGTTAAACCAGGACGGCAGCATTTTAGTCCATTTTTACTTGCCACATTGTTTCCTCCAATACCATTAGGCCATGTTGAGATATATGGCTGAAGTGGGTTTACCCTTTGTCCCAAGCTGTACGCTGTGGATGGCAGAAACCGAGTGAGTAACAGCTGAACAAACCAGGATATAGAGTGCTGACTCTGTATCCAAGTATAGGTGCATGTATTTTTTATTTATTCATTGTTTAATTACATGAGTTTGGAAAATTATTTAAAGCGGTCTAGCGGCCGTACCTGAAAATGCCAGTACTTAGTTACAGCTGGGCGAATTCTCCTAAAAATGTGGACCTACCAGAGTACTTTTCAATGGTCTTTGCAAACAGACTAACTGCTGTGAATCAAGAAGTGCAGTGGTGTCTGCTGCATGTAGTCAGGCACCAAATATATGTGTGTTCTCCATGTAAGTGAGAGATGAAATATGGTAAATCACAGTATTCTTGAGAAAGCATGCACAGCCCGTAAAATTCTAAGGCCTTTAAGCCCTGTAAACAGTAGCAAAGAAAATAATTAACCAGCACACGGGAAATGTAAAGTTGCAAAACCTGGAACTACAACTATGATTAGAAAAATGACACAAGAGACAAGTAACTTCTTTCATGCTAATGGGATAGCATGAATAAAGCAAAGCAATGTGCAGAGCCCATACTGAGACTGTAGCAAAAGGAAAGAGGAGTCAGGGGTAAAAAGCACTAAACTGTAACGGTTACATAAACACTGATGCTTTAATCATGCTTTTTCATTTCCAGGAGGCTGTAGAAATTAACTATTTTCTTCTAACTTACCCGCTCAGTGAAAAAAATGAGAATGTATATAAAGTCTTTACGTACAATCTATAAAAGCATAAAAATGCTTCATATGCCACTAATAACTTAAATATTACCTTGTTGTCAGGTATGCGCTAACTGTGACTACCTGATTTTCATGTATATAGATGTTTATTTCAGATAAAAGGAAGTATGTAAGACTCTTATCCCTGAAAAATACACCCTACCACACCCCTCTTCAGTGAACATTTGCTTTGAACAAAAGATGGCATTTATAAGCTAGCACAGCACCTTTGTTCAACATTAGTTTTTTACCTAATCCCGCCCATTTTATTTTATAGAAAAACTCAAAAAAATTAATGGCACTAAGAAAATGTAATACATTTAAAATTCACTTTTTCAGTTCACTAATTTTACATCTTTGGCAGTAATGCCACCAAGTAGTGAGAAACAAAACAACAACAGCTTTAAATTATTTTATCTGTTGCGCAGCAAGACACTGTTTTAACATCATGTGCTGTACATTGCTGGATTCCTCATTAGGTATTTGAGATACGGGTCAGGTCCTTTCCAAATAAATAAAATCAAATATATGTATATCAGAGCAAAGACAAAGCTTGGGCAGAGTGCATTGCTTCACAAAAAAGAGACAATTTCTGAAATGGCCTGACCAAATGCCCTGTGTTGTCTCCTGTGGTGAGTGCAAGAAAAATATGAATGACAGTTGAAGAAACCACTGGATGAAGTGGGCAGCAGAAGGTCCCTGCAGAAAATGCACTACACAAAACACCCCAGTGTGGAATTCCAGGAAACGATACAATACACAACATTGGCAATTTCTTAGCTCAAAAATGATTGACCAGAGTTTTTTTTAACAGCATTTCTTCTACTAGGGAAATTCCAACCCAAGACAATCAATGATGTGTATGCATGTTGTGATGCATGCATGCACATGCGTTGTGACATGGAGCAACTTTTTAAATTTACAGTACTAACATGGGGGCTGTCATTTTAGAAGGGTAATTTTAAAGGCAAAAATATAAAAAAAGCAAAGTGTAATGCCAGCATAAAAAAATCATTTAAAAAAAGCAAGCTGTCGAGTAGCACTTTTCACCTGCTAGGCTCTTATTAAAAACAAACAAATTATAAAACTAAAATTGTAATATTTAAAACAGGCAATGGGATGAGCAGCAGAAAGAGGACCAGGGCTTGGAGCAATGGTGGAAGAGAATAAAGAGTGCATGGGAACAGGAAAATGCATAGAGAGATCAATCATACTAAACGTGTATTCCCATAGATTGTTAAAAGCAAAAGGAAGAGAAGCATTAGCAGAGCCAATACGTTTTGTCATTTTATGAGCCATTATACAGAAGCAGTAACTAGAAATGACATAGCGTCACCATGTGAGCACATGGAGCCCTAAATGAAACATCATTAAAAAAATTCAAGGACCAACTACTCAATTAACAATCTTGCTAACCACTTTTTCTTTGGATGAAAACTGCTAACAGAGAAAAGAGTGAATATAAACATTTCTTTTGGAAGTCCTAAGGTTTAGAGATTCATGTAATTACTTTAGTGGGAAAAATATCTCTTTTCATGATCATGAAAGCATTAAAAGCTCAGATTTACGGACACAAGCATATGTACAATCAGTCAGGACCATAACTCTTTTAAGTAGTTTGTACTAGCTCAGTGTTTTCACATTATTTCAAGAGTGTCAGCTTGTAAAAAAGAAACCTCAACAATTTTCTTTTTCAAAATAGATTGTGCCACTAAATAACGTGCTCCTCAATAACTCAAAGTCCAGGCTTGGTAGAGCAGTCCTTATACAAAGAAACTTAAAATACCTTTGTCAGACTTTCATTAAGAGTATTTTTTTGGGATTAGCTCTAGTAATAAAAAAGTAATTATAGCTATGTGCACATTAATAAAACAATGACTTTAGAAATTATTTCCAAGGTGTATCATGAAATTCCACCAGGGATGTGGACTCCATATAGGCTATACATCTTTTTAAAAACACTAGTCATTCAGTTTCACACACTAAGAATACTAGCAACGCTTTCAGCAGGATCATGTGTCAATGTCACGTGTTGTAGGGGTAAGAGACAAAGATAGCACTGGCAATCCTTCTGTCAGTTTATGCTTGTAACTCAAGCTCTTTTACTAAGCCACGAGGAGCAGTGTCATACCAGCACTGTCTCTCTCCCAGAACTAGACCCTGAGTAACCTGCACAACGTCACTGAGTCAGCTACAAGCCAGATTTGAGCCCTGTATGCTTTCCACAGCTTTTACTACCCCCTCCAATCAATTCAAGTTAAATCAAAGAGCTTTTTACGTCTCTTATTTTTACATGCGTATTTATTCCATTTTATGGAAATCTGAGTCAATTGTTCTCTCTCCATTTTCCGTAGGACCCTCGTGTCTTCATTCTCTTTTTTTCCTTTGCCCCCTTGCTCAATCTCTAACTCTCTCCTGGTTCTCACTCCCACAGCCCTCTCCCATTCAAATTGTCTCGCTCGCCTCACGCAGCAGCATTATGCACCCCCGTCACCACTAATACAATGATGTACATAAACACTAATTTGGACCATGTTTTTTTGTCCCTCTGCTTTGGTGCTATTAGATAGTTTGAAGCTGCTTATGTCAGCATAATTGGGAAAGAGTCAGGTGTCAAATGCTCTTCCAAGCACTGCCAAGCTTTGAGACTTACAGACCTGTAAAGAAGTCCTTCTATTTCACTCTGGCAGAATGCATGAGCACGAGGGGGCAGTGATAGGTGGGCCAGCCCAGTATGTAAGAGGAAAGGAAGGGCTTGATATGTTTTATTTATTCATCAAATACAGTATGCATCTACATCTGAAGCTGGTTGGGTATTGTACAGTGTACTTTCAGAAGAAAAAAAACAATATCTGATTATGAGTCAGATGAAGTTGCAGGAGAGGCAAAATTCACATCTGATTTTGAGGCATATTTGAACACATCTGCCTCACAGAATGCCTGAGCCACCCATGAAAAAAGTGCTTTGTAAAGTACAGACCAAAATGGGAGCAAAGTGCAGCATCTGAAATAAAGACATCTCCATTCTCCATGGAGGAGTGCAAGATATCAAAGTGGATGAGGCAGGACCACAACATAAGAAACAAATGCCTATGGTAGAGTGAAGATGGCAGCAATTCCAGCATACATGCAACCAAGCTAGCGGACTGAAGTAGCCAAAGTAAGTTACTGCTCCCTACGTAATAATGTAGCATATGTTGCACATAACTCATGTTCACTTTTCTTGCTTTGTCACACATTTTAAATACTCCCACATTGAGCATGCCATCCATCATTCAATTTTCTATTACTCTCTTTAAATGTGCAGCAGCTTTTAATCAGTCAAATTGCTTTTAACACACTTTTCTCACTCTGTTCATTGGGTTGGCAGCTGACACTATTTTGAATGAATAGCTCCAAGCCCCATTGACTTAATTATCTTCTTCACCTTTAGAGACTTTCTCTGCATGCTGCTTATATCTTTGTATTTAATTTTTTATTTTAGGTCACAGCTGCAGAATTAAGCCCAGGTGTACCTTGTTTTAAAACATCACATAACCTACTGGTGCCTGGATTGTAGCTTCAAGCTGTCCAAAGTAATTTATCCCAACTCATCTATTGTGATGAAAGCATCCTGTGGCTGCACCAAGGCATTGAGTATCACATACAACGTGTTTGCACCTCTTTAGTTGCAGCAAACACACAACAAGGAGATTTCTCAGTTTGCAGTGATGCCTCAAACAAAGTAAACATTAACCTATTTCCACTTTTAGGGAGGGACTTTCATTTCACTCCCAATGTGACCTGCACTCTGCTGGATTTATATGATGATGCAGCTGAGACTGTCACTGCACTCCAGGTCACAAACACATTAACCGAATGTGGGTTGATATTGTAACGAGTCGCTGCATATTGTGGAGACAATGCAAGTGTTATTTATGGACAACATCACTCTGTATTTCAGCTCTTGAAGGAAGCAAATAAAGACATTTTTCCTGAAAACTGTCCTGCCCACATTCTACATTAATTACTAAATGAACCATTAATGGACTTTCTATGATTGTAGAATCCTTTATTTTAAAAGTCTACAACCATTGCTCGTCTTCAGCTAAGTGAACAGTGGAGTCAAGAGAGTTTCTTCTTCTGTGGACTTAAAGAGGCAGCCTTTGTTTCGGCACATCCCAACAAGGTGGCTCACTTTGTTCCCAGCTATTAATCGACTGTTGAGGTGCTGGGCAGCACTGAAATCATGTTTCTGTTCTCTCAGATTTGAAACAACCAAAGCATGATTTGTCACAAGGTGAATCTTACTTTTTCTTTGTTCACATTTTGATAATTTTCAACACATCTATCCTGTAGCTTGAGCTGAGCTCCCCTGAGATACCACGCACCTTCAAAATACGGCAGAACAACTTAAAGGACAGACTGAAAAATCAGTTCTATGGCTTCCAAGTACGGTATTATTTAATGTCAAATGAATTAGAAATCTGTTCAAGCATGCAGAGAGATTTTTAAAAATGTTTTTGAGTGTTCCATTGAGTATTTAGAAAAATGATTTGGTTTTTCAGAGAGCCATTACACATTAAATACCAGCATTGAAACCAAGCTAGTTAAAAGAAATGCTAAACTTTTAGCAGCTCTGCAAAGCTGCAATACCTATTCAACAAATACAGTCTAATTGTGCCTGCTTTCCGATCTGTGGCAACCACAAGCTTAACAAGTGTGAAGAAGTTGCAGAAGGTTTGTCAAAGTTGCCCCACTGAGAGATTTTTTCTCAATTAAACTTCACCTGGAATAGGCATGATAATGAACTTATTAAAGCAAACTTGCAGATCCAGGTGAACATGAAACAATTGTGTGCAGTTTTCTATCACTTTCCTTTTGGGAACAAAACACTTAAGACCTTTGTTATTTTCAATAAGAAGTACAATTTAAAAAAAGAAGCACTAAAACTGATATTGCTACTGCCCGTGAGTCAATGTACTAGCATTCATTTTAACGGGACAAAATCAGGAGTAACATTTTGCTTGGTGTGCTTTACATCCTTTCAACCAAGCAAACATATTTTCACTTGTACTTATGTTAGATGTCTAGTTACTTAGTTATACTACTAGGTGACCTCTTCTGATGGGTCTGTAGAACATTAACTTTTGCCCTGAATTTTTCTCCTGAATTTTGACCTTATGTTCTGACGTTCTGTTCTAAATTTGAACCTTGTCCTGAATTTTAACACTCACCACACAAGCTTTGCATCCATGCCAGGTGGTCACCCTAATTTAGAGCTCCTGTATAGGCACTTTAAAAGATGTAAACTTTAAAGTGAGATGTCTAAACATTGCCAGGTTGAAGTAAAAATGGACATGTGAGATTTTGAGAATGAATGCCTATTTTCAGAACTACGCAATTACAAGGTGTTGAAAATAACTGGCGCTATATCATGAACATGTGTGCTCGCATAGTGCACATAGCTATATCCGGTTTTAAAAACTTACACTGACCAAATCTTAAGTTAGAAATGATCTGAGTTAGTGCATTAGATGCAGACAACACAGCTTGTAACCATGAGGAGACAACCAATGTTGCCACAAGGCACTTCCAAAGAACTTTATCCAAGGAGACTCACAGTTGACTGTATTTAAATTTATAGACATGGTTGATAAACCTGCATGGGCAGGAGCCCTGATGCAAAATCATGACGCATGCATTTTCACAGGCACACAGCTTTCCAAAAATTTCCAGCACTTCTCACCAACCCCCTACTGTCCTGCAAACACTCTCCAAGAAACCATTTTTGAAAAACCTCAATCTGTAAACAAGATCGCAAAGTAAAAGCTAGAGCAGTATTCCCCTGATATTATGTTGTCTCACAGAGATTATCTGCTCTTTAATGGCCAATATTTTCGAAAAGGAACACACCCTTACTGATATTCGAAATTTGTGACTAGGGGCTCAATGCATTTTTGTGGGATTTTTGCTTTGACTTAACTGTAAGGTTACTGGAATATCATTGCAACACAAATAAATCGCCTTTTTTGTTAGAACTCGAGAGATTTCCAAAGGCCAAAAACAGCCTCGTGTGGCTTTAGAGTCACACATAAGAGAATCAGAAGAGGGGAAAGGAAGATGAAAAGGAACAGAGAAGGAAAGGGAGGGGGACATTACAAGATCCTCGGCTCGCAAACAAATGAACTAGGTCTTGACACACAAATATCTACTATACAGCACAATTAAATTTCTATTGTGAATTTATCCAATATGGTGATTAGCACACAACAATTAAAGATTTTGAGCAGAGGTTTGAGTTTTGTGCCCAGTTCTTTGCCAGACTTTTCAGAATTACATATTAATCTATATAAATGTGAGAAAATGCAAGTTGTGCACTTTTTTGGAAGAAAAGAATGCTCTTGCTCCCCCGACCGCACTTCCCAATATTCAAATACAGAGTGACTTCAACATTCAAGATGTGAAAGACATACAAATGCTTTTATCCTTGGAGCACTCCTTTGACACTAGCTCCATACCTTCCCTTATGGAGATTCTGAATGACTTAGAGATAGACCCCTATGCAAGTACCGACATCGGACTCAAACCAACTACTAGGTTTACTCCTTCCTTACCACCTGACAATGTTATTGATACTTTTCACAAACGTATGACTATGGATCTCTACAGATTGGAGGATGAATACAACACTGGAAAAAATAAAATTGTGAAACACAATATCACTAGACAAGAACAAGAGGCATTGCGTACACTGTCTGAGGCACAGGACATTGTTATCAAAGAGGCAGACAAGGGTGGCAACATAGTCATCATGAACAGGGAGGACTATGTGAAAGATAATTATCTGACACCAATGCCTATTGCAAACTGTCATACAACCCAATGAAAGGGGTTGATGGGTGTTTGCAGGAAAAATGTTGTTTTTGGAGGGTGTTGGAAAATGGGTTATTGGTAGGGCAGGTAGGTACCTACACCTAGCAACAAGCCACAAACCTCCACAAAAGTACAGTTAGGTCTCAGTAAATTAATCCCAGCTCTACCCTTGGTAGCTTGGCATCGAGCGTCAAGGCTTAACTTAGGAGACAAAGTGTAAAGCATTCAAATATCACAAAACAGTAATTAAATAAAACACAGGAAACAGTTTAAAAATCCAAAACAAATTTATAAAAATAGCTTATATTTTTATCTTTAAAATGACACAAAAACGATTAAAATCGGTTCAGGGGAACCGGAGATATGAATTTTTAAAGTATTATTATTTTCTAGCGCTTAGAAACAAAAAGCGCCAATCGGGTCATCTGGTTGCACCAGGACCGGGGCTAAGTCAAACTTTCAGGCCGACCGTGATGGAGCCCTGCTCGGCTACAGGTCGCGGGAGGCCTCGGTTAAAAAGTTACCTTCTGACTTAGTCTTTATTTTGAAGTTTTTCTTCACCGGGACGAACCTGCCAGTTGGATCCGACCTCCTGGAGCCCTTGTCCGGATACGCGAAGTCGGTTTCCTCGGTGGTGATTTTTACCTTCGGACTTAGTCGTTTTTTTGAGATGAAAATCCTTCGACCGGGGTAAACCTGGATCTTGATCCGACGTCCGTGGAGCCCTTCTCGGATACGATGGCTGGAAGGTCCCGGTCAACTTTTTACGTTCGGACTTAGTCTCTTTTTTGGATGTTTTTCTTTACCGGGACGAACCACGAAGTCAGGCCGGGTCGCGGTTGAGGCAAGCCGGCTAGAATTTCCGCGTCGGGTCGGTCACTTTATGGAGCTTTTTTTCAAAAATTCTCCAATCTTTTTCAAACTTCTGGGGCTTCACCCAGATGTTCTTTTAAGGTTCTTTTGGGGTCCACAGCTCACCCCAAGGGTCCAGAAGTTCTGTGATGGTCCTTGGGAAGTGCGGACTTCAACTCCCAGAATACACCTGGCGCAAACTCCTTTTTGGCCACTGGACAGTGGTCAGCTGGTCACTTTTTCAGGAGTTGGTGCAGGGGACTCTGGATAGCAATTTTTCACCTGTAGCAAACAGGGAGTCCCTCCTTGAACCAGTGGAAGCCAGGCAAAGTCCTTCTTGTGGTGAAGCCCAAGTGTGCAGCTGGTGCAGTCTTTCTGAGTGCAGGGTCCAGGTGCAGGCCAGGGGTCCAGCAGGGCAGTCCTTCTTCTTCTTTAGTTCCTTTCTTGTTGAATTCTGGAGGGGGATCTGAGGCGTGGGTGCAGGTCTGCCAGTTTTATCCTTGCTCCTGGGTGAAAAGCAGGGGGGCCCTGGTTCTCCAATCAGGGACAGGGTCGTCCCCCTGTGATGACCACTTCCTGGGAAGTGTGGCAAAAATCCATCCCAGAAGGCAACAGTCTCTAAAAATCCAAAATGGATGAATCTGATTTTTGGAGGAGAGATCTGGCTGAGCCCACCCACTGGTGTGGCTAAAAATCATAAACACACCCCTCTCCTGCCCTCTCCTAATCTAATCAAGGGGGCACCTAATTGTCTGGGGTTGCAGGATGTGGGGGTGTTGCTGGGTGCTGCAAATGTCCTTCTCTGCCTTTGAAGACCAGTTTGGCAGCCCTCCCCCTTCCTGCCTCACCATCTGCTGAGGGGAGATTCTCTCCCCCAAGCACATTCCTTTGTGTGAAGTCAGGCCACTTCACACCTCATTAAAGTAGCCTGGCAGAAGCTGCTGCAGGCTGGCCAATCAGAGCACAGCAGCAAAAACAATGCAGAGCTGAAATTAGCAACTTTTTAGGTAAAGTCTAAACTTTTTACCTGCACTAGTTATATTAAATCCAACAACTGGAAGTGGTGGGATTTATTATAACAATCAATTTGATACCAAATTCTTGGTATGTAACATTTAAGGAGACTTTAAAATTTAAAATAAAGTCTGCCCATTCTAGCCTATGAAGGCCATTTACTTCCATGAGGGAAAAACGAATTTGGCTGTTTTTACCTCACCAGGGCTTATAAATCTATTTTTATAAAGTCCCTGCTTATAGTTACATGGCACCCAGCCCTAGGGGCACATAGGGCACACCTTAGGGGTGACTTATATGTAAAAATAAGGTAGTTTAAGACTTTGGAAGTACCTTTAATTCCAAAGTCGAATTTGCATATAACTTTAATTTAAAAGCAGCCAGCAAGGCAGGCTTGCTTTTAAAATGACACTGGGCACCTCAGCAATGCACCTAGGTGTGCACCACCTATGCTGTGGTCCCTAAACCTACATGCCCTACCATATACTAGGGACTTATAGGTAGGTTAACTTAGCCAATTATAATTAGCCTAATTTGCATATCCATTTTACACAGAGCACAGGCCCTGGGACTGGTTAGCAGTACCCAGGGCACCATCAGAGTCAGGAAAACACCAGCATAAAGTGGAAAATGGGGGCAAAAAGTTAGGGGGCCTCTGCAATCAGCCCCAGTTTCTCACAAAGGGATATAAGTTTGTTAACTGACTTGGAATTTAGATACATCTATAACTGCACACCCAGATTTCCCTGTATTTATACCCTTCCTAAAATACACAAACATGCTGTTTTTCCACCAGGCAGACCAATTATCTCTGGAATTGGGTCACCAACGGAAGAATTATCTGAATTTATCAATATTTTTCTGCAGCCTTTTGTTTGCAACTTACCTACTTATATCAAGGACACACAAGATTTAATATCTAAGATCAGTGATTCTGAATGGACTTAAGGGCATTTTTTATTCTCCTTAGATGTTGCCTCCCTTTACACGAGTATTCTGAGAGAAAGGAGCATTGCCGCCATACATTTCCTTGACAAAAGAGATGTGACCCTACTAGAACATGCTGACTGACTTAATAGAAGCTGTGTTGGAGAACAATGTTTTTTTGCATGATGGCTCCTGGTACCGACAAATACAAGGAGTGGCCATGGGGGCAAACTTTTCTCCACCCTTTTTCAACCTATGTATGTTTTTTTTTTAGAAGGAACACCTGTGGCACAGCTGTCCTGCCGAACTTATTCAATACATCAATATATCATATACTGGGGCAGATACATAGACGATGTCCTTATGTTTTGGTACGGGAATGTGATTTCCCTAAACCTGTTTTTTGAACACCTGAATTCAAACTCCTTCAACATAACATTTACCAATGCCTATAGCATAACAAAGGTAGATTTCTTAGATTTAACACTGTGTGTGGAAGGTAATCGTATTTGTTCTAAGATTTTCAGGAAACCTACTGTGTGTAATTCCATGCTACATGCAACTAGTGCCCATCCAAGATCACAAATCAATGCTTTACCCTTTGGCGAGGCAATTAGAATTAGACAGAACTGTTGTCAGGATGAGAGTTTTACACAAGAAATATACGAAATGGAACAAAGATTTCGGGCACGTGGATATCCAGAGAAACTCCTTAAAGACACCACTAGGAGGATTAACTCTACGAATATGCAAACTTTACTCATTAATTCCAACAAAAAGAAAAGTAAAGGGACTGACAAGTGCCATGAACAAAATAAACTCTCTCTTGTTGTTCTATTTAGTTCCCTAGGCACGGAAATACACAAGATGTGTCGAAAAAACTGGCCCTTACTATTAGCTGACAACACCCTAAACAAAATCATTAGTATCAGACCTAGTATTGTACACAGTAGGGGACGTACAATCTGCAATCAACTATGTCACAGCTTCCTGCTGCCCTCCCCTACCAACACAATGTGGCTTCCGAACCTACCTAATAGTTTTTATAAATGTGGGCGTTGTAGTATTTTTTGTTATGTTAAGGGCAAAATTTCTTCTTTCCAGTCCCATACACACAAAACATACAGGATTTCTAAATTCATGAATTGTAACACCAGATTCATAGTGTATTGCATTATTTGTACATGTAATCGCATATACGTAGGTAGCACAATCAGATCTTTTAAAGAGAGGATCCAGGAACACATAAGGGCCATCAGACATAACAACACTGATTACCCCTTTGTGCAACACTACAATTCTGCACATGAACCAAGGAAGAACTGGACATCACCTAACAGGGGATGCGCTAGGCCCCTGCACGTGGGGAGATGACAAGACACTGATGTTAAGACGTTTAGAGAGCAAGTGGATAATCAAATTAAGAGCAGTGGAGGAGGGTTTAAATGTGGACAAGGATTTATATGTTTTTTTGTAAGAACATGTTTACTCTTGCTCTTTACAGGATTTGTTATTGGTGTTTGTATTCCACTTTTCTTTATGTACTTTTTATGACTACAGGGCAGCTTCGCCTTGCTTTAGATATTTTTAAGATAACAACTTCTGGGTATTTTTCACCCTCTGATGATCCACAGTATTGAAGCATCATTTATGATCAGATATGCTGGTTTCTCTATTGAACATCTCTTCTTTCATTAGACTATACACAGGGTCTTTTTGCCTCTTTTGTTCTAGGATTCAGATTTTTGGGTGTTGTGGGCCTGGTTATAAAAGCACAGTTTACTTGCACAATACAAGGGTTTTCTGTGGGCTCAGTTATCCTTTCCCCTCTGTCTATTTTTATTTTTGTTTTTGTTTCATCTACCCGGTTTGTTTCGTGTTTATGTGTTTGTCATCGCTACCTCCTCCTCTAAAATGGCGACCACATTTTCGGTGCCAGGTTGATAGGTTTATATTTTTAGTCCGTTGTTTATGTTTATAGTTGAGCGCGTCGTGCATTTAACTGCAGACGCGGCTTTCAGCTCGCTGCAGTGCCCGCGTTTCTTGGGATTTCAGAGGAGACACGACCGTACGGTGAGTTATTCCGTCTGGAATGTAGACTTTATCTTTGTTAGACAGGCATGTATCCTACAGGTTTGGAACGTTTTTGCCTGCACAGGAGATTTTCTCGAAGGGTGTTTGTGTATATGTTTATTTATTTTTTCACGGGGTGATTTACTGTCTTTGCCATAGTCTGCATGTTTTTATGCATAGGTAGGCACTGCTTAGCTTTGCCCTTGCATAGGGGATTTTTTTAGTTTAGCATACTGACACGATGTACACGGCTAAATCGGGTCAAGAGTGTCTGTTTAAGTTTATGCTTTTTGTTGGATTCCGCCAACTTCTTTATAAGTATCACCGACAGAGGTTGGGAGTCTTCATTTGAGGCAATTCTATTATAATATAGGCTAGTAACATATTCTGTTTTTTTGATGCCCAAGGACTTATGTGGGTTATACTTTTGCCTCATTTTGTCACCTTGACATTTTTTCTCCTTAGCAATTATTGCGTAAGAGGGAAACACCCTCTATACATATACCTATGTTTTATTTTTATTTTCTTTGGGTTCTTTCTACTTTTCTCCTTCTCGGTTCTTTGTTTCATTTACTTCTATTCATTCTCTAAGTAGCGTGGCCTATATTTTTTTCTTGTTTTTCACAGACTTATCAAGGTCGTAGCATTGCTCATGATTCTGCGCATATTTACGCTTTTTATACATGAGATACATTGGACTTTTGGTAAATCCAGGGCATGGGATATTCGCCACATCCTGTGTAATTTTGATTCATGCTTTCTCGTCTATGGTATGTAGGCCTGTGTGTATACATTTTTTGGTGTGTTGTACGTGTTGGCTGATACACTGGGTGTACATATATATTGTTTGGGGCTTTGTAGGACTAGACCCAAGATTAGTATTCTTTCTGCTTTCTTTTCTATTTGTTTTTTGTATAGTGTTTTCGATTGTGCACATGCCTTCTCAATGCGTTAGTTACCTTTTATGTGTGTTTTTTGGTTACTCATGCATGTATGCACTCTTTCCAGCGTGGTAGGCATCTATCTATTTTCTTTTTGGCACTATTTATTACTAATACACCACGAAGTCACACTGTTTGTTGGGCCCCTTTGTGCACTGCGCTTGTAGCTTTTCTTTCTTAATTTCGATTCCTACTTTTTCAGTTGTGGGGCTCCCCTTCTTTGGAGGAGCAAGACATTTTTCTGTTGTCAATTGAAATGTACTATTGTATCATTATAAGTTTCTTTCTCTGTATATTCGCTTCACAGCCTTGAAAAAGTATTTTTAGGCGAAACACGTGTCGGCTGTCTGGCTGTATTTTCCATTGGACTTACCGTCATTTTGGTTTGAATCACTTGCCAATGTATGAATACAGTTCTGATGATGCATTACAGACTTGTGTTACGCGCTGATTCGCAAGCACAGTGAAGTGTGGACTTCTTGGACTTTTCGGTGTGCCCCAGTGCATTTTCTTCTTATGTGGCAAGTTGGTGTCTCACCAACCTAATTGCACCTGTAGTGGTTGGGTGTAGCACTGATGGGCACCCCTAGCTGGAATAAGCTTACTATATGAACAATACTTGGAGATGTATTCATAAGGAAGTGCAAACCATCTGCATAACCACTACTTTGTGCGATTTACATCATTGCAACATAAGGTTGCAGTTACTTTGAGGATTACATGCATTTGCCAATTGTGATGCTGGCAAATCTGCTTTGCTGCTGGAATCTACCCACAGTAACGCTGCTGCTTAGATAAATGAAAAATGTGAACTGTGGTAGAATGGTCAGAGGCTGATGTTCAGCTTGCTAAAATCTGGGGCTTGTTTGAAAAAAAGCGCTATCCCTTTGCTTAGCCTTGACAAAATTAAGAACTGCTTTCCGAATCACTATTTTAAGCAAATACTACTCAACCGCAAAATTCTGAATGCTGATTTGAACCATGATTGCAACCAATTGAGCAAATGTCTGACTAAGGCTCACGTAAACAAGCCAATCGCAAAAAAAGACTGACAAAGTTCTTGTCTGTATAGTATGTGTAGTGTGTATTAGTGTAATGCATTGTTTGTAGGGGTGATGTCAGGCCAACCCACTAAAGCCAACTGTTGCAAGTCCTAAAAAAGTCCTTTAAAAAAAGGGCCCTGAAATCAACAGTGGCAGGATACAACTCATCAACTCAGAACTCTGCGAGCCCGAAAATCTCCAGGGTAGGATAAATACAAGAATAAGGAAAAAAGCCATCAAACTAAAAACAAAGGTCTCTAATAGGCAACAAAACAATCCAATCATGATCAAGAGGCTGCCTCAAAACCCACTCTCCACATGTATGTTTTGTTTTGGAAACTATACATATGCTTGAAACAGCTAAAGCAATTTGTAGCCGAGCTTTAAGACAAGCTACACTAAATCAGTGGCGTAATGACACTTGAGGGGGGGCCCTGCACAGTACATGGAGGGGGCCCCCTCTGTGCACTCAGAAGGTCTGATCTCAGGCCAGTGTACTGTTCTCAGGGGGGGCCTGGAGCTCGCTCACCCAGTGCAGATGCCTTTGTTACGCTATGGCAGTGCTTCCTAACCTTTTTACCTCTGTGGACCCCACTTTATCATTATTGGAATCTGGAATCTGGGATTCCTCTCCCCCCCACCCCCCAAGTCATTACTGAAAGCTTGGGACCTAATCTGATAATGTTATTTAATTTTCTAAGCAGTTGCGGACCCCCTGGGTTCCCTGGACCACAGGTTGGGAACCACTGTGCTATGGCAATAAATAACACTCTCATAATGGACAGCAGAAACTAAATTGCACCGTAAGGTTGAATACATACAAAAATCTGTCCTGCCACATCTTTCCATATGAAAAAGATGCAGCTGTTCTCTAATTCATTGAACTTGAAATTATTTATTTAAATGATAATCATACTGTATGTATGTGTTGCAACTCATGATTCCGTATACGCCAACATGCAAAAGCGTGATGCATGCATCTCCCTACACAGGGGTCATTTCACTTTTCTTTTTTTAACACGGTTCTCATATAATCAGTTAGAATGGTAAAATAAAACAAACAATGACACGTGCTATTGGTCTTACTCATTTTATAGATCAAGCTGCTTACTTATTAATGGATGAACATGGGGATGTCTAGAAGTGTTAGACAGGTTGAACAGGTGGATGTTCGGACGACTGAGGGGATCAGTTATTGTGTGGTTATATGGGAAGCAAGTACAGGTTTGACAAATCAGTAAATGGTAAAACTTGCAAGTGGGTAGATATATTGATGACTCAGTGAATGTGTGGGGGATTTTGCAAATTTGACACCCCAAAATGTACCTCAAAATGACAAATACAGTTTGATGAATAAGTGTCAGTGTTAACCCCCAGTTTCTATAGGCAATGTGTTCCCAAGATAAAGCACTTCAAGAATAACATCAATAAATTAAAGGGCTCCACTCAATACCCGATTTCTAGATGATCAGAATAGCTTAAAGTATTACAAAAACTCAAAAAAGTGGTACAGAATTAATGCCGTGGAGGCTTTCAGAAAATAGAGCAATACCGCTTAGTATAAAATCAGAACTAACAAGTCCAGGTGGGTGGCAAAACGAAAAGTGAAATGGAGAACACCCCTAGCAGCATCTAAGTTTTCAGGAAAGTCTTCTGTCTTATCCCCAAACACAATAGATTTTATGCACGTAAAAATGCAGAATCACTGTGGTGTAAGCAAATGTATCCTTTTATTAGCAAACTAGAAGTTCTATTCAATATCATGTTAATGTCTAAGCATTATCCCAGTACATGAATATTCTGTCCAATCTATGCTAATATCACCTAGATATGGTAAAACAAATCAGATACATGAACAACAGTAAGCTATTATGAATGAATAAGGTACAATGAACTACCAAAAGGACTTTGAAAAGTAGTTACCATTTTGTGGCAGGGTCAGGTAAGTTAATCCAAAACAGCATGAACAGTGACGATGGAAATAGACTGACATGATTCTACCATTCTCTAAATAGTGAGATGTGCATGGAGAGGGCAAAGGGGGCATTCATTTTGAAAATTATGACTGCCAGGCCCATATTGAGACCTAGATAACAAGGGCTGGGAAAACATATTTCTACAGGACATACAAATATTGTTTCAAAAGCAATCATAATAATGTAATATGTAAATGTTTAATACTGTGTAAAACCACATTCTGCTCGTTGTTAATAATCCACAAAAAAGTACCAGCACAAAGATTCTCCACAGAAGCCAGAGTAGGATTGTCTGATGAGCATTGATATGGTAAGTGTTTGTTTTGGAGGTTTTGTTGTGTTACTGTGCTTGGTGTGTTGAATTTGTGTTATATTGTTCAAGTGGTTATGTTTTTTTCTGTTATCACCGTTGTGTTGCTACTGTGTTGTGTTGTTCTGTAATTATGTTGTGTTGTCTTTCGTTAAGATTGGTATATTGTGCTGCTTTGTTATTGTAATCATATTGCATGTATTGTCTCCGTTCTTACACTTGTCATTAATAGAATTCGAGATTTTAGGGGCCCAGTGTGCACGGGCGAACTGCCTTCTGACCCCAGTCAGAACCATGAAAGTGAGTGTGTGAGGGTAATACGTGGTTCTAGAGGGCAAATAAACAGACAGCCATCTTTTATTTAGGATCAGTATGCATAGAAACATCTGATTGCATACATAAAAAAGTATCTCTAATCAGACTTAAAGCAGTGCACATCCAAAAAAAAGAGACATGGCTGAGACAAACACTGATTGACAACCACTAAAAGCCAATGCCTAAAGTAGCTGAACCAAAGTGCCCAAAGGCTGAAAGGGGGGTGTCCAAAACCCCCTTTCTGTGTAGGTTTATGCATTTGATGTGTATGGTGTACCATATTTGATGATATCAACCTATGCCAAAAAGCTGAAGTTGTCTGAAGGCGAGACCTAAACATGGATTCTCCACTGGTATTTTATGATGTTTGAGCAACCATTTCAGAAATCTATTTTTTTCTTGATTATCTTACCATTATTTTGGGGGATTTTTGTTTTATTGACTGTGAGAGATTAGGTTGTTTTGAGTTTTCATTTTTTGTAAACTTTTTCACTATTTTCTCTCTCTTTTATGGCCCTGTTTTAGAAGATGTCCAGTCCATTATAATTATAAAAAGTATGGCTTCACACTCAGATTCGCACTACTGAAAGCTGCTGGAGTAGCAGTGTGAAAATACCAGTGGATAACATGGGAATCAGCACCCAAACAACAATTCTCACATTTTATTCCCCAAAACCTTTTAACACCTGTTATTTTCTCACCCCTTGGATTCCTGAGACATAAGGCAACGGTAATTCTGAGGCAGACATAATATGGGGCTTACACTGAGCCACTTGTAATGCAGGCCTCTATGTGTTTCCCTATTTGCTTTCCATCTTGCTATTTAGCGTCTCCTTCCGCTTACCTGAATTAACATGACATTTATTGCAAAAATACTTATAATAGTAGGTCTTTTTTCTCTCGTTGGCCATTGCTTTGGGTTTTAAGTGCAAGAACATCTTTGTCATATTGAAACGCTTTTATTATTAATACGAATTAAAGAAGTGTTTTTATGTGTATGCCACCGAGTCTAGAACATTAAGCACCTTATTCTGCTGTTTTACGGATCTCTTAAGTATTCATGTCTGTGATGTTCAGTCACTGAAGTTTTCAGTAGAATTTCCAAATGCTGCATCGAGGAGGATGAATATTCATTTTCTGCATACCTTTTTTTAATATAAAGCGGGTGATTATTTTTGCTTTTTATAGGTCTTAGTTGTAACATGAAATGTAACAGCATGTTAAATTGCGGTAATAAAAAAAAAACTCCAAGTATAGGTAACACTGTAACACGTGAAGAATGTTTTTGCAAGTCGTTTTTTTTAAGATGTGACAGAAAAGGATTATTTGTGGGGGCACAGAGCGCAATTACTGTGCTTTCTTCACTAGTGAAAGGGACATATTCCAGTCCATGTTTAAGGAGGTCTAGTCGCATTGCTTAATGAAATCGTTTAGCACCTCAGCATATTTTCCCACTTTAAGTACGCAAATATATTTTCCACACAGCTTACAACGTATAAATTGAAAACATTTTAGTACCGTCTTCGTTAATGACTTTATACACAAGTCCCGTACACGAGTTTAAAGGTACACCTGGACTCGTGTTTGTTTTAATTGCGTACAAAAGGAAAACTCTCGAGAAAATAGATCCGTTGCCCCGCTTTTCACCTTCCCCATCTAACCGAAATACGTTCGACCTCGCCTCTACAACGTTGAAAATTCGCTTTTAAACATGCCTGTGGCTGGTGAGACGGTCTTTAATTTGAAACGGCTGTTCGGAAAAGAGAAAAACACTTTTGTGAGCGCTATTTTAACGCTCTCGTATTCTGCGCACTATCAAGACTTAAAAAACGAACAATACAGTTCTAACCAAAATATACAGGCGTTACAAAAGCTACAGAAATTGATTAGTACTAAATAGGGTAGCAGCCGACAAAAACTAAGACCAGACAAACGACAATGAGCGAGAATTTTCTTTTTTTTTCCGGGAGTTGCTGTTAGAGCCTAATAAAAAAACTTGCACGACATGAAAACGCCCAGTACCCTGCTGCGATTGGCCCGTCTACCTCATTGGCAGGAGAGTGGCAGCAGCCACCAACCAATTGGCAAAAGAAACTCATAACCATTCAGGGTTAAAAAAATCCACCTCGGCGTCCTTTCTTGGTAAAAAGTATGAGACGTTTGTAAAACTGTGATTCATGATTTGGGTCAACTTCTTACCGGTAAAATGAAAGCCTCTAGGTGATTGGCTAATTAAGACTACAAATCGGTTCAGTGGAAAGTGTCTTGTATTTGTAACTCGATAAGTGTTAGCAAATAAAGCAACAGAGGTGTTGGTAGTTTATTTTAGTTACTTTGTGTTTGTTCATTCAATTTGTTTGACTTGCTACAGTTTTAGAAGTTCGCGTGAGACAGTAGTTTAGTCGTGCTTTGGTTAAGTGATGGGTTTATACGGATGGTTGGTGCACGCTAAGATTGCAGAAACCGTATTTTTTTACTCTGCTTGTTAAGCTAATTGTGTAGACAATCGGTTCAGTTTTCTTATCTAAAACCTTGCGGTGACACGAGTCGGGTAGCTGACTAATAAAACGAATGAATGGTGAGGTGCATTTCAAGGTGTAGTAAAGGGAGAAGGCGAGGGGCAAAGGTTTTACTGCCAAGTGGGTAAAGCTATTTTAGACCATGTTTCTCACGTCCAAAAAAGACGCAGGCGTTCAAATGAAAATGTTGGTACATTGGATGTGCCATTAACCCCAATTTTCTTAATTGTTATTGTTTTTTTTTTAGTGTGTGGCGCACTTAAAATTTCCCCACTTCAGTGTAAAGTAATAAGAACATTATTTGCTTTTTTTAAATTCATTTTTGTCTGTTCATTTACGTTGGCATGTAAGTAAATGTGAATCTCGGGTAGTATTTTTTTGTGTGACACGTTCTGCAGTCTGACAATGAGATTTATGCTGGAAGAAAAGTCAGTTCTGCTTTGTAATGCCCTGATTACTTCGCAGTAATCTTTATTTCTTTTAGTCCTACTAGTTCGTGTCACTGTGTCACAATTGTAAGTTGCCCCTTCACCCCCCCCAGAAAGAGACACAAGAAAAATTCAAAGTAAGCTCCACCCGTCCTTCTGGGTGCTGTATAGGTGGTACCTTATCCAGAATCCTCCTGTTACATCCAAGCAACTGCCCAAGACTCGGAGGGAGGGTGGGTGTGATTATAATGACTGATGAGTAGGACTAAGAGTAACAAAGATTACCAGTCAGTACTCGGGCATTACCTGTATGCCCTTCGTTCTCATCTCGGTCATTATTTCACGAGGGATACCAAATCACATGTTTTTGACAAAAAAGAAAAGACCAAACTAAGGTAAGAACACACAAAAAAACCCTTTTTATGCATGCTCATATGTGAAAAACAGACCAAGATACTGCAGGTCAGATTACTCCAGAGCTGACTTCAGAACCCCTCCGCCAAAATCTGTGTTACAATCAATGACATTGTTCAGTCTGTAATGTTTGATGAAAGAAAAATCTGAAGACCAAGTAGCTGTTTGTCAGATCTCATTAATAGAGACTCCTTGAAACTCTACCCAAGTGTTGGCCAAGCCCCTAGTAGATGTCCCCTTAACAGAGCCACCTTCAGAGGAGCGGAGCCTTAATCAGTCTCCAGAATAGACACTTTTAACCACCTGCTAAGAGTGGGAGTTTATCTCTTACTTTTAGTTCATATGTCACAAACAGAAGATCTATCTTGTGATATGTTTGTAACCTGTTGAGATAAATTTAAAGAGCCCTTTTAACATCAAGAAATTGTGAAGCATGCTCCTCCTCCGAAGAAGGGGAAGGAAAATAAATGAGGTAGGGTTCACCTCTTGAGAGCAGTCAGAGGAAGAATTAATCTTAAGAAGAAGAGAAGGGTCTGGTCTTAATATTACACATCTGCACACAAGCAAGGACTTGATTTTCCAGGGAAACTAGAGGAAAGTGGGATGTGTACGTTTGCATCCTCCCTCTTAAGTACATCAAGCACACAAAGCAAAATGTATCTATTCAGTGGCTCTCATATGGTGATTACCCACTGTAGGGGAGCTCTTTATTCTCTGTGATGTGTTTCACAATATGTAAAGACCAACTAGATTCAGAAACAATTGTTAGGCATGGCCTCATACACCCCCCTGTGTGTCATGCTTCATCATAGGTCATGCCACATTTAATACAGAAATTTCTAGTGGGGAATGGGCTGCCCGTGTTTGCAGGGAATACTTTTTTGATAGTGTTTTAATGGAACAAGGACCTAGAAAACGTAAAAATGCTTAAGCCCAGGAAGTTCTATTTTAACATGGATGGGCCTAAGGGGTGATTAAAATCTGTGGTGATGCATGGGACTGACCATAATCCCTGCATCATCGGTCAAAATATTTCAGCATTCACAGTGACTCTCCTATAGGTCCCAAGCTTTCTTTAACTCTTACATCACTACGTACTTAACACCTGTCTATGGTAAAGTACATTCATCCATCAGCAAGTGACAATTCTATTCATATGAGTACAGTCATGCTGGGCAATGTTCGCTGAGCCTGAGATTTATGATGGTTATGTGCATTGTGTAAACATAGAACACAAAATTGTAATTACACTGGAGCAATGCACGTATTAAAAGATACAAGAAAGAAGAAGAATAAAAATGATAGCTATAACACAATTATGTAAGGTGTTTATTTCCATTCCATGCTCATGAGGCTTAGTTGTCCAATTTTTATATAACACCTGTGGTAAGTTTGCACTGCAAACCCATGCAAGTGATTAAATAAAAGGCATGCTTCTCACACTCATGTGTTGAGTCATATGTTATCCTAACTTAAAATAAAGAGGGGCCAAAGGGGTGGGGGTGGTTTACAACAAAACACTTGTAGTCACACTGAACCAAGGAACATATAGGAGAGCAAATGTTAGTAGGAAATGATTAGTTTAGTCTCTTGAAAAAACTCTATTGACCCATCTAACCACTAGGGTAATCCAGACAGCCCAAGTAGAAAAATAATGTCAGTGTGGAGAAGGGGCGTGGGCTTGTGCTGAGAAGCACCTAAAAGGCATTTCTGCCCGCACTCCATCCCCAAACACCATCCTCCAAAACGAGCAGAAAAAAATCCTGAGCCGGGTGTTGATGTCCATGGGTGTTTTCACATCCCTTAATCAACATCAGTACTTGAAAGCCTCTGAAAACGAGCTGGAAATCCGCTGTTTACTGTGGTTTCCACCTCGTTTTCCCTGCTACCATGTCTTATTGGCAAGGGAGTCAATATCGTGTGTTACACGATGGCATCATGTAAGTTGGCAGGTCTGGGAATCCCGTACATTTAGTTAATCAAAGGTGTTTATCTTGGTATTACTAAATGATGCTGCCGCCCCCTCCGAAATGTTTCTGCTCTGTATTCTGGGGTTGTCTGTGTCATGCAACACCTGAATATTGGTGCAATGAAATAATTTGATGAGCAGGGCCACTGATTATCTTTCTGAGGTATAGGCAAGCTGCAAGTTTATACGTTGATGCATCTGCCTATTCATTAAATATCTGTAGACTAGGACAGTTATGTCGAGTGCAAAAGTACTGGCCAAAAGGCAAGTTTCCCCATAAGGATCTTGGATGGATGTTATCAAATCATAATAGGCCATTTCTATTATCTGGCTTTTCAAAACCTTCGTTTCGAAGTGTTTCTCTTAGATCTCAGTCTTCAAGTCCAGTAAGGTAATCTTGCTGCAATCAATCGTGTGAGTGAATTGTAGAAATGGGTCACCATTATTCACCCATTTCACATACCTAAGTGCCTCGGTAATGTTACCATGCCACATTATCAGTGCTTCATAAATGTACCTCGGTCATAATTTTAGATGGTCCTTGAAAGGTTTAGCTTCATGAAAGACCTAACCTAATATCACACCGTCATCAAAGAGCCTGATAAAAGGAGGATGACAAAGAGTAGCAAAAAATGTTTGTAATCCTCCAAGGTGAGGTGATAGCTGCTAGAAAAAACGACTTTGAAAGAGAAAAAAGAGAAACATTTGAAGTACACATCCTCCAGAGGTTCAAAAAGAGAAGACTGCAAGGTTTTAAGCATAGCGGGAAGATCCCAAGCAGGAGAAGTTGATTTCTCCATAGGTCAAGAGATAGAAAAACACTGAAAGACCCTTTTGCTCACAAACGTAATTTCTTTACAAGCTTTTGAAAACCCTACAAATGATCTAATACCAAACCAGTGAGTCTTAAGAGTAGAACTAGCAAGATTAAGATGAAAGCCCTATACCAGAGACTGCAAGACAGCCAAAATGGAAGCAGAAGAAGCAGAAAGACGATGCACTCAGCACAATTTGTGAAAATAATCACAGTGTCTAAAATAAGCCTTCAAAGTCAGAGGTTTTCTAGAACTCTGTATCATTTCCACCAGACTAGGAGGAAAAACCTTACTCAACAAGTCTGACCTCTCAACCGAGAGAGTCAGATTTAGAGGATGAGGAGGACTTCAGCTCTTGAGTGGGATGTAGCTGATGGAAGGACCCAAGGAGGGCAAAGGCACAGTTTCCTGAGAACTGGGAGCCAAGAATGACTAGGCGAGAATGGCACCACCAAAATCACTCCTGCCCTCTCCAATTGAATTTTGCCTATGTTCCCAGGTTCAGGTGTTCCCAGGATCGGATAGGATCAGGTGTTCCTAGGTTCAGGTGTTCCCAGGATCAGATAGGATCAGATGTTCCTAGGTTCAGGTGACATATTGTTAGCTATTTTTTTGTTAAAAATACATAGAGGCAGCTTTGTCTGTACCAAGAAGAGTATTACCCTTTAACCTCATGCTATTGTTTGTTTTATGATTCCACCTTCCAGAAAGTGCTTCTATTCAAATGCATGAGGGACTAAATTAGATCTGAAAAAGCACACTTGATCATCATGCCGTCTGTCACATTCAATCCTTTATTTACTAGGTGCACAGAAAACAGTGTTTTTGCTGCTTTCCCCCAGCATTTATAAAGCATGAAGGGGAAGCCTTAAAGTGATAGAAGGCATTTACATCTTCAGTGCATGAAAACAGCATTTGTAAATGACTGGGTTTACATATGTTGGCAAATTACTGCCAGACCTATTGGCATTGTTTATGCTTGTTATACTTAATTATTATATATGTATCCTAGATCATTTCTTATGCAGGTGAGACACAGCTGTTCCTCTTAGTTGGGAATGGGCCCTGGGCTGCCCAGGCATCCTTCACATCATGTCTTGTGTCAGAACTGACCTTGATGAATCTTCATTATAACTGACAAGACAGAAACTGTGCTGTTTTGACCTTCTTTTTCCTTGTGGTAGGAGAAACTATTGTCAACCACCCTGCTACCTCCCTCATCACCTTCTACAGAGGGTAGGAATTTGGGAGTGCAGTTTGATAATCAGCTCTCATTTCAACCCCAGGTGCCTGCTGTGGTTGGTTTATGTTTTGTGTTGCTGCGAGCCCTTTCACAATTTCTCTTATATTTGTGCTTCACTCCTAAAAAATGTGGTTCATGCTCTTATCAACCTGCTACTGGACTACGCCAGTGTCTTGTACTTGAGCTTACTGGGTTGTCTCATTAAGCAGTGCGCCGCCTGTTAAAAATTCCCCACCAGGCCTCTAGCTCTCATCTCCTGGCTATGCACTGGCTACTAATAAAAAAACGATAGTGTTTAAAACCTTAGTGCTGGCTCACCAAGTCTTTTAAGGCTTTGGTCTTCAGCATCTCACTGACAACTTTATCCATAACCTGTTAAGAGCACTTCGCTCAGCAGATTTGCTTCTGGTAGCAGTCCCTGAAATCAGACACACAACAAGAGGTATATAATCACAATGGACAACCTGCGTTTTTGCCTTCGCATAATTGATCGTCGGTTGCAATTTCCATTTGTCCTTCAGGAATGTGACACTCCCAGAAGTAGCTGTGTGCTTTTACAAATATTTTGTTTCATTCATTCTTGTTCCTGGTAATGTTGCTTCACATACCATATTGTTTGTTTAATGATCCTTTATAGCTGTCATTATTTTGAACTTGAAATCTTCATTGTCGAGAACATTTAGCTGTTCTCTAAGTTATTAATGTAGCCTTTGTAAAAATTGATTATTCCAAACTTTTTAAACATTAACCTTTCTGTTACACTCCATCATAATATAGGATGCCAATAGATTAAAAGTAAAAAAGGATGTTCTCTCTGGATATTCTACCATATGACTTCAATTTTGAAATGCAGTTGAATTTATCAAGAACTTGGATGATAATGTCCACTTTAATCCCTTGTTTGAAACTATAGACGCCACAGTTCTCAAAGCTTATAAAACATTTGACAACAAATATTTTCTGGTAATGGGCACTTAGTAACCAGGACAACATAGAGAAGCCTTGAACTAAAGAAATGTGAAGCTGATACAAAGTGTAATCTAATGTGGCAGCTTGTTCTGAGGAGCGATGTGGCTATCCTGATGAGGTATCCAAACCATCTTCCACAAAGAGAATAAAGATGAGCCTCTGGTAATAGCTCCATATGACTCACTGCATTATGGGATTTCCTTCGGGTCTAAATATAATTAATGGTGCACCGAATAGGTATTTTACTATCTTTATTAAGTTCACAAGCTAATCATTCATCTTGCGTTTTTAAATTGATATCACCTGTGAAAATCACTATATTTTCACAGAACTTGCAGATTAAATCTTTATCCACCCTGTTAAATTGATGATACTTTGTTTAAAAGACTTTAGAATGACTGTTGAAAGATAAACATTTAGAATATGTAAACAAATGCATTTTTTTTATCAGCTGCTGTCAGATCTTTAATGGGGGAACAATCTCATCTAATGTTTAATTTAATTGTTTCACAGCTACGGTCTATGGTGCATCACTTTGCAATTACCCTACTTGGTCTGCTTTTCTTATTAAGTATGGACTTTATTTGTATCATGGATCTGATAGCCTGATGAATTAATTTCATTAACACACTGTTTCTCATTGGCAGATGTCCTGAAATGTTTCAGCACCTTTAGTTACAGCTGAATTAGTTCATTGACACACATAAAATATATGTTTCATCTAATCTTTTTTGATACCACAGTAGAATTCCAATTCTTTTTTATAAAGGACTCTGCATTTGTTTTTTGTGTCCTCATTCCCTTAATTCCCTGGTCAGGACCGCCTCCTAATACCTTATCTAGTTTGTCACCAGCAACGTCCTGACCTGGGAAAAGTCAGTTTTCGGGCTGGGTAACCCTCTGAAATAGTAAATATACAATTTCTTGGACCTCTAAGAATATAATCATAGGACAATCTGCAAGTTACTACTTCACAAACCAGTTAATTACTGGCTCCCAAAATCCCGAACCTTTACTAGTTCCCACTTCTCTAGCGTCACATACTAAATTATAGAATAACAAGCCTTTCCAGTCTTCAAAAGTTGGGGGCAGTGGGCTGATCCACTTTCTGCATATCTCTATTCTGGCCAACAAAATCATATAAAACATCAGCTTAGCACAGTCTTTTTTTATCCAGTTATCTCCTTGAGAACAACTAAAAATGATCAAGGAAGGGCTTACCTTGCAATCCATGAGCAAAATCTGGTTAATACTTTCACCCACCTCAGACCAGAAGAGTTGGAGTCAGGGACAGTTTACAAACATTTGTAGGTCCCCTACCAACTCGGCCCCACACTTGTAGCAGCATATCTTATTGCCCGACTCCAGTCTTGATAGCTTCTCCGGGGTCCAAAAAACCCTGTGAATTGTAAATAGATGGTTCCTTCTTAAACAAGCCGGTTTGACTGCAGAATACAACAAAGCTACAGATACTTGCCACAACTCTGAAATCTGCACTCCTGGGAGATGATCTTTCCAAGTATCTTCTGGCAGCACAAAATTGCGATCCAACGTTTCCAGGAGGGTCCAATACCATCTCAATAGTTCTTTTTTGCCAATTTCCTCCTCCTGTAATAACGCCTCCACTGGATTTGTGCTGCCCACTCCTCCTTTGACTTGCATCACCCAGCTCCTCATTTGCCAATATTTAAATTTAGATACATTTCCTGCTGTACCCCTTAAAAGTTTTCTGTAAGGGGTCAGACCTTCTTCCGTACATAGCTGCCCCCATTGCAACAGCCCAGACACCCGCAATGGAACAGCCAAAATATCCTTTGTCCATTCAGGTGACCCTGGAGAATTCCAAATGGGTGCCCATTTACTATAATATGGCAGGTTAGTACCTCTCCTTATTTCATACCAGATTTTTGCCGAGTCGGCTAATACTCTAAGCCTCACTTTCTTGAAAAATTTAGGGTCTCCAAATTTGTACAGAAAGCCCTCCTTTGGAACCTTTGCCACCTTCATCATTACCTTGAAAGGTGACCCAAAATCAGAGGAGGCAGCACCACTGAAAGCCTTCCTCATATTCTTTATAAAAGTTGCCCATGCATACAGCTGTACATCTGGTAGTGCTAAACCCACTTCTCCTTCCTCCGCCTCAACTTTCTCCATGCTATACGAGCACTTTTGTTGCCCCAAATAAAGCTGCCAATCTTGCCTTGAAATTTATGTATCCATTCTTCATCAAATCTCAACGGTAGTGCATTGAAAATAAACAGCACCCTCGGCAAGAGCATCATCTTAACCAAGTTGACCCTACCTAAAATCGTAAGAGGTAGATTAACCCACTTCTTCATTTGCTTAAATGCCTCACTAGTAACTCTCACAAAGTTTCTTTCCGCGGTCACCCCCAGGTCTTCTGTTATAAAAATGCCCAAATACTTCACCTCTCTACTAATCCTGATGTTCCCAAGAGCAGTAATCTCAGGCATGTTCCAGACCATGACCTCTGTTTTATCTTTATTAACCATATATCCTGCCATTCCCCAAAATTCCGTTATCAATTCTTCCAATACAGGTAGGGATTGACTTAAATTGCTTGTATAAACTAACAAATCATCTGCATATAAAGCTACTTTCTTATACCAGCTCCTATGCTGGAAGGGGAGAATCGAAGAGTTGTGCCTAATGATATTAGCCAGGGGCTCAATATATACATTGAATAACAAGGGGGTATAGCGAACACCCCTGTCTTGTTCCTCTCTTAATCCTAACAGGGCTGGTTAGGGAGCCGTTAACTAAAACCCTTGCCACCGGATCATGATATATCATCCGTAATATCCTTATAAACCTGCTTCCCAAATTAAGATGTTCACACAGCGTGACCAGGAAGGACCAATTAACCATGTCAAATACCTTGGCAGCGTCGATCATCACAACCGCAAGAGGAAGCCTACACGTACTCGCTAAATCTATTGTGCCTATCAAACCATGTGTTAACTCGTGCATATATCTGCCCTTCATGAACCCCTTTTGTTCTGCATGAATCAATTTACCGGCGAACTTACCCAATCTATTTGCCAGGACTTTTGCTAACATTTTATAATTGCCATTCAGCAAGGAGATGGGCCTATATGATTCACACCTTGTAGGGTCTTTCCCTGGCTTAGTGATTAAAATAATCGTTGCCTCCCTCCAAGGAAGAGGAAACCATGCCCCCTCCTTAAAGATACTATCACACAACCCTACCAAAACATCAATTATGCTGTCTCCTAAAACTTTATACACTTCCAGAGGTAATCCATCCAGGCCAGGCGCCTTCCCGGATTTCCCAGAGGCAATCACTCCTTCCACTTCATCGCGCCTAATTACTTCATTCAAGTTCCCTCTATCCTCATCCTCATTACCCAGGAACAAGAGATCTACACCCTGCAACCAGTCATGGACCCGCCCTGGAGGTACCTTTAACCTTTACCCATAAAGATCCCGAAAGTACTCCCAGAACGTCTCCTCTATTTCCTTATTCCCTGTACAGGAAGCTCCTCCATTCCCCCCCCGAATCTCCACCACTCTATTGCTCGTCTGCTTAGCTTTTGTTTGCCATGCTAGTATTTTTCCGCAATTTTCACCATATTCAAAGAAGATCTTCTTGTTAGCCTCACACCTCTCTTTGACTCTTCTGTCTAGTTCAGCTACAAGTTCATTGTGATATCCTTGGAGTACCTTAGCTAATTGTTCCTTTTCCTCCACCTGACCATCTTTGCCTAATAACTGTTCCTCTGCTATCTGTATAAGCTCTTCCAAACCCGTAATCTTATTTCTATATACTCTCCTTTTGAAGGAGGCTGCTCTCATCAATCTGCCTCGCAAAAATGCCCTATAGGCATCCCAAACCACCTCTGGTGCTGCTGAACCCTCATTTAACCTAAAATATTTTTCGTGTCCTCCCTCAACTCTCCCACAATAGCTTCATCTAAGAGGAGAGTCTTATCTAACGTACACCTTGACTGCCTGACACTCCTGCCGAGCTTGAAGCACACCCTCAATGCTGAGTGGTCAGACAAATGCACACCAACATGCAGAACCTCTTCAACGCACTCCCTCACTCTCCTATCCACTAACACATAGTCAATCCTGGATTGATGTTTATACTTCTTGTTATTAAAAGTATACCCCCGCCTAGCTCCCATCCTCTCTCTCCAGATATCATGTAACCAAAAATTGGACATCATGTTAATTACCTGAGATCTAATTTTCTCATTCATTTTTGCCCTGCTCGACTTAGACTGATCGAGGTCATAGTCCAGCACAATATTAAAATCTCCTGCCCATATTATTGGATCTGTATACTGGAGCAGGTGATAATATAATTCTCGCAGAGGCCGCACATCATCCCTATTTGGCCCATAGTATCCCACTAAAGTGAGGGGCTGATTAAAAGCCAGCAAACTCCCTATTACCCATCTCCCAGCCCTGTCCACTATTCCTCCCTGGAAAGAGATCTCGGGATGGTTCTTAACTAATAGTGCCACCCCCAAGCTACCTCCCACCTGGGTGGAGCATGGAATATGCTGAATCCAACTATGCTGCTTAAACAACTTACTACACTCATCACTGGACAGATGCGTTTCTTGCAGAATTATCACCGTAGCTTGAGAGTCCCTGCAGTATTGCAATAACCTCTGTTGTCTGGCTCTTACTCTCAAACCATTTACGTTCCAAGAGAGAAATCTTAGTTCTTCATCCTTCATCCCTATTTCCTCTCTTCACACATGCTCTCACCCTGGCCCCTAGAAAAGAATGACCATTTCCTAACTTAATCAGGACAAAACATTTTTTGTTTTTCCCACATGCTCCCCACCCTGTGCCCTTCTCCAATCTCCCCCCAGCTCTTATCCCTCTCTAAACCCGCCACCCTTTCCCTGAGAGAACCCACCCTTTCTCCTCACACGGCACCTCGCCGTGGGAGGCTCCTGCCGGCCTGGAGTTAACCTTAAGAAAATAAATAAATACATACACGCGCTCCTTATCCCAAAGGCTGATATTCCTTATCCAGTGTCTTAATCAGACCGTCTATCTCTCGAATGTCTCTGAATACATACATTTTATTATTTGCCATCACCTTCAGAGCTGCAGGGAATCTCAACTGGGCCGTAGCCCCTAATCACTTCAGAACATCAATTCTTTTCCCTAGCTCCCATTATCTATTCAAAGTCGCAGTAGATAAGTCTGATCTAATCTCAAAATCTATACCCTCTGCAGTTAGAGTCTTACTCTTCAATGCCATAGTTAAAATCCGTTCTTTAATGGCATATGTGTGGAAGCATACCAGAATCTTTCTAGGTTTATCCCTATTGGTAGTTTTCCTAAAGGGGTCTCTATACACATGCTAAATATCTTTTATTAAGACTACCTCCTCCTCTTCAATCTGGGTACCTTGCTTTATCAAACAGACTACCAAGCCCTTCAGATCCCCTTTTTCCAGTTCCTCCGCGACTCTTAAAAGTCTAAAATTATTTCTCCTCATTCTGTTCTCCATTGTTTCAAGCTTCACTTGCAGACTTTCCTCCCCCATTTTCACCTGCTGAATCGCCTCCCTATTTTCCTTATTTACTCTCCTCAAATTGGAAACCTCGAATTCCAGAGCAGCCCTCCGCTCGGCTAAATCGTTCAATTTTTGCCCAAGAGTTTCACATAAACCTCTAATCTCGCTTTGATTAGTATTTGGTCTCAAAACCTCCTCTCACTTCCCCTGCTAAGTCCCGTTTCATCCCTGTAATGGATTTGACAAGAGGTTCATCCCTTGGGGACTGACACTGGGTGGGAGCTACCTTGTCATGTTGCTGTATCCCGAGTAACTTTGGTGAATTCAGATAATCTTTGCATGCTTCATTGTTTTGTTGACAGCTGAATTACCACCTTGATCATCACTCTTTTGCCAAACCATGGTTCAGGTTCATGATAGCCTATATTTCAATGAGTAGCTTTACAGTAAAAATGAGCCTAATAATGCATTCATCCAAAATTGGAGATCTTGATTATGGCATGTTTATAGAATCGTTGGCACATTTATCAGGATCTGTGTTAACATCGGATGTTTGCATAAATGTTAATTTTAAAGTCTGATTAGGGAATAATTGCTTTTCTCTGGAAAGAGGTGAATGTGTTTGTATTTTTGTTAACAGATTGTTGGAGAAAACAGCCACTGACTCAGATTTAGGATGAAATGGTTTGTGTTTAGTTAGTGCATAAAAGCTGGGAAGACTGGGTAGCTCTTAATGATTATGCCTCGTGCGACATAGGATTCTTGATTAAAGACAATAGGTTGAAGAAATTTAAAGCTCACCCTGAAAGGGTTAAATTAGAGTGAAGCTCTTCATCCCAGAGAAAGGGGATTATTGTTTGGGGTGGCCTGTCTCAATAATGATACTAACTTGTCAGGGTGAACCCCAAAGTCACTAGATTAACCTCAGCTCAACCCCCTGGTAGCTAGGAACAAAGCAGACAGGCTTAATTTAGGGTAATGTGTAAAGTATTGATGCTGTGCCACAACAGTAATAACATTAAAATAAGATAAGATTCCACTAAAAACTACACCAAAAGAACAAAAATCCAATAAGGAGAATCAGAGATATGATTTTTAAAACATTTCAGTAAAAATAGTACCAAAAAGCAATAAACACCAACGATAGTCTATTGAAGCAGTAGACATGGGACATTAGTCATGATTTCATGCCAACTTGGATGGAGCATTGGTTGGATACTTGTCAAAAAAGTTAGCTTCTGATTTAGGGCCTGGTTTAGAACTTGGCTGATGGGTTACTCAGTCACCACAGTGATGGATATCCCATCTGCCGAAATCTAAATCCCATTATGTCCTAAGGGATTAAGATATCGATAGATGGGATATCTTTAATCGTTGTGACAGAGTAACCAATCCGCCAAGTTCTAAATCAGGTCCATAGTCCCTTTGTCTTTGTAATGGTGCTCAAATGCTGGCCATTTCAGTAAAAAGCCTCTTGCAGCTTGTGTCCCTGCAGCCACACAGGAGGGTGACCACTTCTTTTTTTCCTAAATGCAAGAAAAAGCAGGCTCAGGCCTTCCTTCAAGGCTCTTCTGACACCACAGATAGAAGGCCCAGGCACTAGCTAGTGAGTCAAGATGACTTCTGCCTCCTCCCTAACAAAAGGGGTAAAGTTCCCAGGAGCATCCCTGCCCTTTTTCCTTCAGCTTCTGTCTGCTGTACTGCAAAAGATTCCACAGTATACCTTACTCCTAAAACTCAAGAAGAAGAAAACCTTCCTCCCTTGTGCAGAGCATGTGTGCCCACCCAGAGGTGTGCCCGTGGAAATGAGCAGCTCTCTCCTCTATGGTTACTCAAAACTAGTTCTGGGGGTACCTTCCCTCCCACTAAGTTTGAAGCCTACCTGGCTAGTGTGGGCCTTGTGGACAATGGCTGATCCTCCTTGAGGTCTCCCCCTACACTAAATTGTGATTAGTCAACCTTCACTTATGTTCTTGTCAAGTTAAGAAAGTGTCTGGATCCTGAGCTGATGTGGGTCAAATGCCCACAGACAGTCCATTCTGTCACCATGCCTAAGCCATTGTTTTGCTGTAGGAGCGGGTTTCAGACATCATTATGGTAAAGCGTCTGGGAGCTTGGAGCAGGGGAAGTCTAAGTTTCAAAAGGTTAATTTTCCTCAGAGTATTTCTTAAAAATGAATTTGACTTTCAATCAGTATGTCAAATATTCTTTAAATGACTAACCGGTGGTATCAAGTTACAGGTTAAAGTTTATAATTTGTTCTTTGAAATTTCTAGGATTCAGCTGTAGTACTGCCAGTGAAAATAACTTTGGGGGGCTAGACGCTGGAGGAACATCTCAACATTTTATTTTGCACATGTTCGACTGTTTTTAAGTATTAGTCACTCTAACTTGTGTGACAGCAGGGTGGACATGGAGAATTACTTATTAATAATTAAAGAGAGGTTTTCCATCTGGCACAAAGGGTTATTTTGGCAGGCTGACAAATTTTCAGGCTGCTGTTGTCAGTCTGCACATAGCAAGCCTGAAGCGATGTTTTCCAGGCCATCTATGTATATGGCTCCATAGGTGCTGCAGTCCACACATGGCATTTACCTTTCAGGCCCTGCATTTTTTTTTTGTGCAGCATTTATGAGGGAGTTATAGGCAATTTAAGTATGTAAATCAGGGGTAAGCCAATTTAACCATGTTTAAAAGAGGAGCACAGGCACGTTACTCCTGTTTAACGGATCAACTGGGCAGGGTTAAGAAAAATATTCTCAAAAACAGAGTCCAGAAAAAGGTGAAAAATCTGTAGTGGCCATGAACAAAAAATGAATTTGCTACAGTTACCAACCTTAGTGTGGCAAAAGACCAGAAATGGGGAACTTTACAAACAATTTGTTACTGACACTGCGGTTTTATGTTTTCCTTACATTCCATTTGTTTATTGAGTTGCTGTTTTTTTTTAGCTTTTTCTTTTCTTTTTACTGATATATGGTTTATATGCTCATTTAATTCAGTTTTTTGTGTTCTTATAATTAACAGATAGAACAGTACTGACATTCGAAGACTTGTTTTGGTTTTGGGAAATGTATTGTTTTGGTTACTTAGTAAAATCGTAGTAGCATAACTAATTATTATTTTAGATTTGTTCCCCTTCTAAATGACATTTGTGGTTGGCTCAACATTCTCTCTTGTAGTATGGGATAGTTGATAAGTAGTTGTCAATGTTTCTTTAGGGCATGGGTACTCACAAACTTTTTCTCAGGGGCCAAAATTGCAGTATGGTTTGTGGTTGAGGGCCTCACTGAAGGGCCAGCGGGTGGGGGGGGGGTCGTGGGCGGGGCTACTAGGGGGACACAACCACCCACCCCTTTTTCAAAACATTGCTAGACAATGCTGTATTTTGAAGCCAGATATAAACTACAAACAAGACATTTTGAAAAACATTTTTATTATCAGACAATAGTAATCTTAAGATGGGGCAGGGTTCTGAGTGGGAAAGCAGCATACAAAAGAAAGAGCAAGAAAACACACGCACTCCCATGGAGTGCTGAACGAAAAAGAAAAATTATTTTACTGATGTTTGCTGTGGAATAAAGCAAGTCATTCAGTCAAAAAGAAGGTAAAGGAGCTAGGCTCCAGTGTAAAGACAGACAAGATGAGGTATCCCTCTGTGCAAATTGTTGGTGTTGAAACTCTATTTATTCTTGTGAATCAAACTGACTCCTCCACATTAGCCAAGTCTGAAAACTTTCTAGATGGTCTGATCCATTGCATGAGAAAAATTATTTTCAACTCATGAGGGGTCATGAGTTCGGAAATGAGAAGGTAATTTATGAAAGTGTTAACAACAAATATATAAAGCACCTTCTAGCAGATTTCTCTAACCCAGCAAGGCTTACTTCACAATACACCTTATATTTATGTCTTCAATAGCTAAAAGTACTAAATTGCTGTTTTCCTGTGGTTTCCTAGTTTACTTTAAAGGAGTGGATATCCGGGAGACCTGAAAATTAGCTTTTCCATGACAGAGCAATTTCATAGCGCTTCTGTGAAAAGCTGTAACGAGTGATAAAGCATTTAGCTGTTTATACAGTTAATGCTTCTTTTATTGGAAAATATATAAAGTTCTCCAGTAAGGTTTTCAATAATACTCTTGCACCATGTCATCCGTTCTGCGCCTGTGGTATCACTTAGCAAAGTTGGTTCCATTACTACAGAGTGGCAACTGGGCATTTTACTATGTTTCAAAGATAAATATAGGGTGACTTTGAGTAATACATGATTTTTTCAAAGCACATTGAGTGAAAAGGTACCATATCTTTGTGAAATACGTGAAGCTTTTTCATCCAAAGTGTTATCAATATCATTGCTTTGCTGATATCTGTGATTTTTGCATAAACCAAACTGACAAAGTAGAGTTGAAGTTTTTAAAGTTTGTTTATTTCAGTTTGCACAATTAATTAAAATCATAGCAAACATCACAATAAAAAGAGCACCAGAATTCAAAATAAACAGTATCATACAGATTACAAAAGATACCACTGACAAGTTAAAAGCATGCACTATCACACGATTAATAGTACAAAAAAGGAGCAGCAAAAAGCCCTATTCCTAATGGCAGCAGCGGAAAATTATATATCAGACAGTTTATAAAATATACCGCTAACAGGACAAGATGCACACTGTCACATAATTTACAATACAGCAGAAACAAAGCCTAGCCATAATAGCAGCAATGGGAGGTCGCACGTAAGCTTACACAAATGCGCAATAAAAGTGCAAGTGCTTAACAGAGCCTTCAGAAGCATGAGAGCCCTTTGCCTATGTATACTAAATTTAAAGTGCAAGATGTGCATATTCCAACTAACAAGGTCATCCGGTCAAATGCTCAGTAAAAGTGCAAATGCTAAACAGAGCCTACAGATATGAGAGACCCCTTTTGCCTTTGTATACTAAACCTAAAGAGCAAGATGTGCAAGTTCCAACTAACATTGAGGTGGCCCAGTCCATCCTAAAGGGGACCAGGCCCAGCATAGTGTTATGGGCTTTGCCCTCAAGCTGTACCACTTTTGAGCATTGATGAGGCAATCGTCATAAACTTAATGAATCTTGCAGTCAGTTGACAAGTCACCTTTCAGACATTCAGTTACAGCTGTTTTGAAGACTCCTATTCTAAACTAACTGAAAAATGGCAGAAGATAATATCATCTGGGTTAACTTAAAAAAGCACACAAGCATGAAACATATAAAAGTGACTCCTGCTTATAACCACAGACCCTACATAAAACGTCCGAGGTCCCAGTCAAACAGGTGTACTTGTATGCTTTGAGTGGTAATAAGCCGAAACTCAAGCCGTTTACTTGGCACTTTACTGTAAAGTTTATAAGAAGTGACAAGTACACCGGATGAGATATTGGTTGATTTCTTTTTTTAAACAAAATTTTATTAGTTTTCAGTTTCAACTGTACCAACGTATAGAGTGGTAATCAAGTAGCATCGAATACAGATCCTAATTGAGCATGAAGTACACATAATAGATCTACAGGTGTGTTCCAGCGATTCTATGTTATTTAACATTGATGTTGATCAACAATCCCCTATCCTAACCACCCCCAAGGGTTAAGACATATGGGTCCCAATTAACATTGAGCTTCTCGGGGCTACCTCTCCGTGCATGGGAGGCCGACACATATAATCACTTTCAGAAGCACACCATTCCCAACCAGTCACATGTGAGGAAAGGGCATATATGAACCCTTTAGTTGAAAATATGTGGAAGCCACAGGCTTTCTACTCAGACTCGCCTCCAGCATCTCATAAGAGACACTATTTGCCCAGCCACGATCAGCCCTATGACTCAGTCTGTGCCCTAAATGCTTCTACTAGTGAGTCCCACTCTAGAGATATTGTTTTTTTCCTCACTCCTCTATATTCTTCTCTTCTGAGGGCTGCACCTTCAGCCTGGCTCCAGCAGAATACCCCTTCCCTCTCCGAAAGGAGAGATGGGGAATGGGGGACTTCAGCACCTCTTCAGTTGACGTTGTGCCAAAAGCATAGCCAAGTCCATGAAGCGCATAAGTACCTTAGAGGTACTTTTCCTAGGGTGCAGTCCCAGGAGGAAGTAAGTGGGTGACAATTCCACTGGTTCCTCCGCGATCTCTGTCAGCATGGTTCTTATTGCAGTCCAGTACTGTGTGAGGGATGGGCATGCCCAAATCATATGGAGGAGATCGGCATCAGTGGTGCGACACCAAGGACAGTGCGCTGTTGTAGTGTGATAGATCCTATTGAGCCTATGAGTGAGGTACGCCTGGTTAAAAAGGTAAAGCTGAATCAGCTTAACTCTAGTGTTACGAGACACTCTTTTAGCAAATTGTAATTGAAAAGTCCATTCTTTGACAGTAATGTCTCTACCTATATCAGTTGCTTACGTGGCCTTCAACGTGTTCAGGGATGTATGGAACTGGTCCCGGATCCTTCAATATATACATCTAACATGATGCCTACCGTGTCCCATTGTGTGAAGAGCCTGCAGGGTTTCATGTGTTATTGGTTCAGTACCCTGTGGTGCCAAATAAGTGTGTACATATGATAGTATTTTAGCATGAGTTAAAAAGAGAGTGGACTCTGCTCTTCCCAGACCCTGAGCATAGCTACAGTGATTGTTCCTGAGGGGTTAGGGAGCCTGCATAATGGTATGTTAAGCGCATAGCGGGTTGCTAAAGCTGTGTAACATGTAGTTAGTTTCCAATAAGCCAATGCCTTATGCATTTGCAAAGTAACCCCGAGGGGTAATTTAGGTGACCCAGGACATAGCAAACGGTGAATGAAGCCCCTCTTCTACATCGCATCTGTACAATTTATCTCTTCTAGATTATGGACGGTTAGCCAGTAGGACAGCCATTGAAGTTGGCCTGCAATACAGTAGGCCTTGAAATCTGGAGCGCCTAATCCACCCATGTCTGGGGGTAACTGTAGTTTTGTCAGGCCAACTGGGCGGCAACCTTTCCCTGTATATTTGGTCTATCAATAAGGAATTCAATATCTGAAATACACAGGGTGGTACTATAAGCGGCAGGTTCACAAAATAGTATAAGACCCCTGGTAACATAACCATCTTCACCAGAGCCACTCTCCCCACTGCTGAAAGGGGTAGCGTGATCCAAAAGTCGATTTGGGATTGGAGCAATGTAATCGCCCGGTTTAGATTCTCATCTAGCAAATCCGTTTGGTCCCAGTAAATGTGAATACCAAGATACCAGAAGGAGACAGGTGCCATTGCAATGGTCATGGGTACTAATTGGACCACAGGTTCCAAACAGGTGCCCCGGAAGGAATATGCATATTACTTATCAGGATTAATTTGGAGCCCTGAAAGGAGTGCAAATAGGGGAAAAATCTGTGCCATCCTCTTCGTGCCCTGCCGCAAATCTCCATAGTAAAGTATCATATGATCCGCATACAAGGAGCAAGCATGGGTAGTGGGGTTGAGCACAATTCCACAATCCTTCGCGCTGCTGTGAAGGTGCTGTCCCAGGGGCTGCAATGTGAGTACAAACAAGAGGGGGGACAGAGGACACTCCTGTCTAGTTCCACAGTATATGGGGTAAGAGGCGGATACATGCACTCCTGCCTCGGGCCTGGCAGTCGGGCCGTATACAAGAGCCGCACCCACCGTATAAATTCTGGGGTTATGCCATAGGCTTCCAGAGATGTCAGCAGATATTGCAAGCTGAGAGTATAACATGCTTGAGGCATATGTAAGGAGATGCAGCCAGAGTACGGATATTGGTGTTTCAACTCATTCATCAACTGAAATAGTTGGTGGATATTCATCGATGTACCACGGTGTGGAACAAATCAACATTGGTCATATGTAGCAGGCGTGGGAGTAGTGGGAATAGTCTGCGAGCCAATACTTTACTGAGTTTATATTCTGTATTTAGAATAGACAGGTGTGTTTAGGATGACATCTGTTTGGGAGGTCTAACCAGCTTAAGAAGCGAGGTCACTACCGCTTCTTGAGTTGTAACTAGAAGCATTCCTTCTTCGAGTGACCTCTTATACAACTTCTCTTGGTGGGGAAGCTAGAGATTAGCGTATATGTGGCATAAAATTCCACCGGCAATCCGTCAGAGCCGGGGGTTTTATTATGTGCCATCTCTTTTAATGCCTCACGAATCTCAGTAGTTGTGATTGAAGCTTGCAACGCTTCTCTTTCTAATGCTGTCACCTGTGCAAGTGGATGACAGTGCAGAAACGTATGTATGGAGTGTTGGTCTACAGGTGGCGGTGCTACGCACAAATCCACATAGTAGAGACGAAAGGCGTTGTAAATGCTAGTTTAGTTAGTTACTAACCCCCACTGTGGGGATTGTATCATTGATATAGGCGTGGGAGATTGTTGTGGCCTGATTAGCTTAGCAAACATGGCACCCGGTTTGTCCACCTCCACATGTGTCCCCTGGGTGTAAGATCTATAATCAACCACTCGCAAACGCTCTTTGAGTTCTGCATGCTGGATCCGTGCCGCTTGTAAGTGCTTTGTTTTGGTGTCATCTAGGATCGCCTCTCGCTCTAGAACCCCCAACTTATTTTTTAATTGTGTGAGTGTTGGAAAATGGGTTATTGGTAGGGCAGGTAGGTACCTACACCTAGCAACAAGCCACAAACCTCCACAAAAGTACAGTTAGGTCTCAGTAAATTAATCCCAGCTCTACCCTTGGTAGCTTGGCATCGAGCATCAAGGCTTAACTTAGGAGACAAAGTGTAAAGCATTCAAATATCACAAAACAGTAATTAAATAAAACACAGGAAACAGTTTAAAAATCCAAAACCAATTTATAAAAATAGCTTATATTTTTATCTTTAAAATGACACAAAAACGATTAAAATCGGTTCAGGGGAACCGGAGATATGAATTTTTAAAGTATTATTATTTTCTAGCGCTTAGAAACAAAAAGCGCCAATCGGGTCATCTGGTTGCACCAGGACCGGGGCAAAGTCAAACTTTCAGGCCGACCGCGATGGAGCCCTGCTCGGCTACAAGTCGCGGGAGGCCTCGGTTAAAAAGTTACCTTCTGACTTAGGCCCTCATTCTGACCTTGGCGGGCGGCGGAGGCCGCCCGCCAAAGTCCCGCCGTCAGGTTACCGTTCCGCGGTCGAAAGACCGCGGCGGTAATTCTGACTTTCCCGCTGGGCTGGCGGGCGGTCTCCTTCAGACCGCCAGCCAGCCCAGCGGGAAAGAGGCTTCCACGATGAAGCCGGCTCGGAATCGAGCCGGCGGAGTGGAAGCTGTGCGACGGGTGCAGTTGCACCCGTCGCGTATTTCACTGTCTGCGCAGCAGACAGTGAAATACATGTAGGGGCCCTCTTACGGGGGCCCCTGCAATGCCCATGCCAGTGGCATGGGCACTGCAGGGGCCCCCAGGGGCCCCGCGACCCCCCCTACCGCCATCCGGATCTCGGCGGTCCGACCGCCGGGATCTGGATGGCGGTAGGGGGGGTCAGAATCCCCGCGGCGGTGCAGCAAGCTGCGCCGCCGCGGAGGATTCAATGGGGCCGCGGTACACTGGCGGGACCCCGCCAGTGGTGCCGGTCCGACCGCGGCTTTACCGCCGCGGTCGGAATCCCCATTGGAGCACCGCCGGCTTGTCGGCGGTGCTCCCGCGGTCCTCCGCCCTGGCGGTCAAAGACCGCCAGGGTCAGAATGAGGGCCTTAGTCTCTTTTTTGATGTTTTTCTTCCCCGGGACGAACCTGCCAGTTGGATCCGACCTCCTGGAGCCCTTGTCCGGATACGCAAAGTCGGTTTCCTCGGTGGTGATTTTTACCTTCGGACTTAGTCGTTTTTTCGAGATGAAAATCCTTCGACCGGGGTAAACCTGGATCTTGATCCGACGTCCGTGGAGCCCTTCTCGGATACGATGGCTGGAAGGTCCCGGTCAACTTTTTACGTTCGGACTTAGTCTCTTTTTTGGATGTTTTTCTTTACCGGGACGAACCACGAAGTCAGGCCGGGTCGCGGTTGAGGCAAGCCGGCTAGAATTTCCGTGTCGGGTCGGTCACTTTATGGAGCTTTTTTCCAAAAATTCTCCAATCTTTTCCAAACTTCTGGGGCTTCACCCAGATGTTCTTTTAAGGTTCTTTTGGGGTCCACAGCTCACCCCAAGGGTCCAGAAGTTCTGTGATGGTCCTTGGGAAGTGCGGACTTCAACTCCCAGAATGCACCTGGCGCAAACTCCTTTTTGGCCACTGGACAGTGGTCAGCTGGTCACTTTCTTCAGGAGTTGGTGCAGGGGACTCTGGTTTAGCAATTTTTCACCTGTAGCAAACAGGGAGTCCCTCCTTGAACCAGTTGAAGCCAGGCAAAGTCCTTCTTGTGGTGAAGCCCAAGTGTGCAGCTGGTGCAGTCCTTCTGAGTGCAGGGTCCAGGTGCAGGCCAGGGGTCCAGCAGGGCAGTCCTTCTTCTCCTTGTAGTTCCTTTCTTGTTGAATTCTGGAGGGGATCTGAGGCGTGGGTGCAGGTCTGCCAGTTTTATCCTTGCTCCTGGGTGAAAAGCAGGGGGGCCCTGGTTCTCCAATCAGGGACAGGGTCGTCCCCCTGTGATGACCACTTCCTGGGAAGTGTGGCAAAAATCCATCCCAGAAGGCAACAGTCTCTAAAAATCCAAAATGGATGAATCTGATTTTTGGAGGAGAGATCTGGCTGAGCCCACCCACTGGTGTGGCTAAAAATCATAAACACACCCCTCTCCTGCCCTCTCCTAATCTAATCAAGGGGGCACCTAGCTGTCTGGGGTTGCAGGATGTGGGGGTGTTGCTGGGTGCTCCAGATGTCCTTCTCTGCCTTTGAAGACCAGTTTGGCAGCCCTCCCCCTTCCTGCCTCACCATCTGCTGAGGGGAGATTCTCTCCCCCAAGCACATTCTTTTGTGTGAAGTCAGGCCACTTCACACCTCATTAAAGTAGCCTGGCAGAAGCTGCTGCAGGCTGGCCAATCAGAGCACAGCAGCAAAAACAATGCAGAGCTGAAATTGGCAACTTTTTAGGTAAAGTCTAAACTTTTTACCTGAACTAGTTATATTAAATCCAACAACTGGAAGTTGTGGGATTTATTATAACAATCAATTTGATACCAAATTCTTGGTATGTAACATTTAAGGAGACTTTAAAATTTAAAATAAAGTCTGCCCATTCTAGCCTATGAAGGCCATTTACTTCAATGAGGGAAAAACGAATTTGGCTGTTTTTACCTCACCAGGGCTTATAAATCTATTTTTATAAAGTCCCTGCTTATAGTTACATGGCACCCAGCCCTAGGGGCACATAGGGCACACCTTAGGGGTGACTTATATGTAAAAATAAGGTAGTTTAAGACTTTGGAAGTACCTTTAATTCCAAAGTCGAATTTGCATATAACTTTAATTTAAAAGCAGCCAGCAAGGCAGGCTTGCTTTTAAAATGACACTGGGCACCTCAGCAATGCACCTAGGTGTGCACCACCTATGCTGTGGTCCCTAAACCTACATGCCCTACCATATACTAGGGACTTATAGGTAGGTTAACTTAGCCAGTTATAATTAGCCTAATTTGCATATCCATTTTACACAGAGCACAGGCCCTGGGACTGGTTAGCAGTACCCAGGGCACCATCAGAGTCAGGAAAACACCAGCATAAAGTGGAAAATGGGGGCAAAAAGTTATGGGGCCTCTGCAATCAGCCCCAGTTTCTCACACAACCCCCCCCAGCCCACACGCCCAGGAGACTCAGCCCAACCCTGGGAGAGTCTTCCTGGCTTGTTAGGCGAGGAAGACAGTGAAGAAAACTGGCTGTCCCTTTGCAGGGCCTACTCTGCCTTACATCCTCCTGTCAGGGTCACTCCCTCTGGGTAGTGAAGCCATCCCAACAGTAAAAGGACCCAATTCAAACTGAAACTTTCCTCTAGGAGGGTCTTCCTCCTTTCTCTCTGCCAACTTGGGTAGTGAGGTGCCCACCTCCCCTACTCCAAACTTTGCTAGGGCAACACCTAGCTTACCCAAAGAGGTCACCCAACACTTGAGCAACCCCACCATGACCAACAGGGTCAGGGGGCCTACTTTGCTATTGGCCCTGGGGTCTGCCTCCCAGGCCAAGTACAGTGCTGCCAGGAAGGCTAGCACCCAGCAGAGGCTACTGACAGCTGTCAGTACCCAGAACCACACCCTAAGCTCTCCACTGACAGGTGGCTGAGCTGCTTTAGGGGCATCTTTGGGGTCCTGGCACCCCTCTTGCTGTCTAGAGTGGGGGGCTACCACCTCCTGTGGCAGACACCCTCCTTCCACTCTTTCTTCTGTCAGTGCAGGGGCAACACCTTGCATCTGGACAGCTGCCTGACTACTCAGGACTTCCTTGGGGTCAGGTGAGGCCTCACCAGTGCCAACTCTGGGCTCCCCCCCTACTGGGGCAGAAGGCCCTTGGCTCCCTGGAACTCTCTTTAAGAGTGGCCTACCCTTCCTTTTCTTCTTTCCTTTTCTTGGGGACCCCTGTCTCCTAACTGTAGGGACTGACTCCCCAGGACTTTGGGTTGGGGGGGCGCCCTGGGCGACCACCCCATCTGTGACCAGACTCACCTCTGGGAGGTCATTGCCCAGGATACAATCTAGGGCGAGGTCAGCACTGACTACCACCCTAATCCAGTCAAGGATACCCTCCCTCTCTAGGGGCACTATGGCTACAGGTTTGGAGGTGACCTCCCCTGTGGCTATCCTGACTTTCTTTGTCTTTCCTGGGACATACATGTCTGGGGTCACTAACCGGTCACTCACTATAGTGTGACTGGCACCGGTGTCTCTCAGGCCAGTGGTAGGGATCCCATTCACTTGAATGTGGTGGAAGTGCCTACTCCCACCCTCAGGGATCACCAGCTTACCATCTGGTCCTGTCTCCCAGCACAATGCTAGGAGGACTTCATCATCTGAGGAATCCTCCTCTATGGCTACACTGGACAGCCCAGTGCTAACCACCTTCTTTGGACAGGCTGCATCTCCTCTGAAGTGACCTGTCTGCTGACAGTCAAAGCAAGCCCTACTGTCCAAGAGCTTTTTTAACCCTGGGTCTCCCTGTCTCTGCATGTCAGAGTGGGAGTGGGATTTACTCTCCTCCTTCTTAGGGTTCTGGGGTACAGAGGGAGTCTCTGTGGTGGGCTTACCACCTCCCTCCTTAGGTTTTTGGGGACCTGTCCCCCCCTTCTTGGAGTCTCCCCCCTGGGACTTGACAACCACCCTGGTTCTGAAGAACCAGAACCTTATGGGCCTGGCGGCGCAGGGTACGCCTGAAATCTCCTTGGATTCACCTGCCTCAACTAACAGAGACACGGGACACTCTGTCAGGCGTAAAAGATCAGATTTTATTAGCTGCAGCTAGTACAGTTGTCCAAGAAGTACACAAGGTATGTTCTCAGGAGACTGCCACTTTACTTTGTGGCGCACAATCTTATATACCGTATAAAAACCATTTATTAACTACATACACTCCCAGAACACATAGAAAGGAGCTAGTAAGAATAACGTAAAGATAGAACAGAGCCAATAGAAATGTCGGAAAACAAGACAGCACAAATAGAAGGAATTGGAAAACAAAGTATCAAGTGACTTAAGGTTGCCTCCCCTCCAGCTGTGTTTGTCACCCCTCCCTTGAACTAATTCATTAACCGATCCACAACGAAGTTGCATGTGGTGCGATAAGTTTGTGTGCGTTTGGAGGACAGTTGTGAAATGAGAGAATACTAGCAAAGGACAGCGAAGGCCAGACGATAAGATAAGATCGGCGGAGAATAGTGTGAGCCTACAGATAGTTGAAACAAGGATTAGAAAACCAGACAGGGATTAGTGTACTCGGTCGGACCTTAATACCAGCCTTGTAAAGATAGAGGCAGAAGGCTGTTTTGAACACCATGTTGCAGAATAAGCAGATAAGGCAGAATGGACTTCGTTCGCTGTGCTGCCTGAGTGAAGGCAACATAAAATGGCGGCGGGCCACAAAATGGCGGGTCGATACGATCGTATTAAAAATCGAATTTCCTCAGACCCTCCTTTTGCCAGAACTCAGGCAAGATACACAAACTCATGTTAATCTGAGTCGATGTCTATGGCCATGAGGTCATCAAGCTGTTGCTGTACCATCATTTTGATATTCTCTGCTCTTTGTGACTTGGGTTTGGGAATACATGCAGTAGCACATAGGTTGCAGATGGCAGGACCGCAGTGCATACAAAGACAACAAGAGAATATAAAAGCTAAAATTACTCCAAAGAATGTCAATACCTTCCAACCCCATTTGGACAGTATTCCCCAAAACCACTCTGAAAAGGACCAATCTCCTTCGTCCTGATGAATCGACTCGGAGATTGTGTAACTTAGAGATAGCTTGGTATACTGTCGGAGCGTCATTAGGTATGAAAATACAGCAACTTGATCCGATCAATTTGCATACTCCACCACGGTCCGCAAGAACAAAGTCTAAGGCAACACGGTTCTGCAAGGTCATAAGACGATCAGCCTGTAGTTCAGCTGTAATGTTACTTAAAGCTCCTACAGTGATGTCTATGGTGGTTTCTACGACACAAACCAATTGCCTTATATTTCTGCTGTTGGCCATTGGACCCCAGAAGGGAAGAAATCCTTTGAGGAAATCTCCTCCCTCTTGTCCTGCTGTGTCTTTCGAATCCACAATCCCTCTGCCATATCTATTTTTATGATGGTTCGCAGGAGCGGTGTATGTAGGGGGAAGAAGAAAGGCTATATAACAAGTACCAGAGAAATCAGCTGGCAACCATGTATAAGCCCTATCGTGGCAAACGAAGTATGTACCTTGAGATGGTACTAACGGCGGTGAATTCAGGGCTGAATAAACATATGTATGGGAACATAAACTTTCTCTTTGTCCGGTGTTTGGAGTTCTACCATTTATTTGCAGACAGAAATTTCCTTGTTGGGGTATGACCCGTATCGGAGGAGATTTTCCTTGCTTAACCTTATCATTGAGGCTGGAAATGTAATTAGTTATGTTCCAATTGGTATATGCTTTTCTTTCATCTATGGAAGCTTCACTTTTTTCCATGATTTTAGCCATAGCTACCATTCCCTTTATCAATAAACTATGACTGAAATCTGAACCAACACTATGTGAACTGACAGGTTGTTTAATTTTACTTTGATATGCATTATTGAAAATGACAAAATAAGCCCAAGCGGAACCTTCATAGGAGAATGGAAGAACTAAATATGGCATTCCTTTTTCTACCGTATGTGGTATGAGTCCACACACCCAACAGTCAGTTGTATTGATCACTAACTGATGTTGATGTAACAACTGGACGAAGGAATTGTTAAAGTATTCAGTTCTTCTGATGAGTTCATGCTGGGGAAGAGTGTGAAATAGGTGCGGAGAGATAGTAGAAGAAGATGTAGAGGTAGGAGAAGAGACAACTTTTTGCTGCAGAGTAATAATGATCCAGTTTACAGATGCCAAAAGAATACACGACAATATAATGACGCATAGAGCAATACTACAACGACTATATATTTCTTTACAATTATTCTTTACATTTTTACTTTCTCTTTTATCTAATGTAGCCTCCATCTTTCTAAGTGGATGCTCACGGCAATCTTCCTCAATCACTGTAGTCACGATTATCTACCGTCCTATGACACTGTGAGGTCCTGCAGGCCTATTGCCACTTACTCAGGTCGTAACTAAGACTCCTACCGTGACCCTGCAACCGGGATAGAGTACTACATAGGAGAGAAATTGACAAGTTCTTTGGTCTTGGTCTCAAATTATAGCGTTCCTGTCCAGAGGCAGTCTGGTTTTGAAACAATGTTCCTGGATTTGTCGTGTTCAAGCGACGATGCGATGGTATTGCTTCTTGAAGGATGTCGTCGTCCTCTTTCTCAGAAAGTGTTCCAATTAGACGCGCATCACTGAATGGTACAAATTGCGGAACTTTCTCACTTTCAGAGTCACTGATGCCTCTACGGACCCACTGATCGAAAGGCAAGGGCAAAGGCACTTTCTTGCAGTGCACGGCATGCACCCAGTTTTTCTTTCCTTCGACTTTAACTGCTGTTCTTGTGGTCAAAAGAACCAGGCGTGGCTCTCTCCATCTGGGCTCCAAATTTCTCTGTCGTTGGAAATTTTTCGTGCAGACCCAGTCACCTGGTCGGATGGAATGACCTGGGTCTGTGGAAGCCTCTGGTAGAGCACTCTGAACCTGTTGATGAAGAACACGCAATTTAGTTGTAAGGTCATGCAAGTAGTCAATCAACATCGGGTATGGCAAGTCTGAGTATTTCTTAGGGCGAGGAACTCCCCATACATTAGCTGGGCGACCAAATATCACTTCGTAAGGGCTAAGCCCCAAACGAGAGTGTACTGCTGTTCTGGTGGACAGAAGAGCCAATGGTAAAGCATCAGGCCAATTAAGTCCTGTGCTAGCTTGCACCTTAGCAATTTTAAGCTTCAAGGTTCCATTGTAGCATTCTACTAAACCAGCCGACTGTGGGTGATTCGCCGCGTGGAACTTCTGTTTTATGCCAAGACCTGCACAAACTTTTTGCATGACTTGACCCACAAATTCGCTCCCATTGTCACTCCAGACAATGCGCGGCAAACCAAACCTAGGGAAGAATTCTTTCAAAAGTATTTTGGCAGTTGATAAAGCAGTATTGTCCTTCAGAGGGTAGGCTTCTACCCATCTAGAAAAAGCACATACTACCACCAGAACATATTTGAGGTTGTTGCATCGTTCCATGTGAATATAATCGATCTGCAACACCTCAAATGGATATGTTGGAGGAGCAAAATGACCTGCTGGAGTTGGGGTTCCCTTTCCCGGATTGTACATCAAGCAAACAATACAATGTTTTACTACATTATTTGCACACTTTGGGATCCCCTCATTTTGCCACACTGGAGCCAGAAGTTTACATATTCCTTTTGCACTTAGGTGAGCTGGACCATGTGCCATAGTAACTACAGGTAGTACATAAGCATCTGGTAACAGCCAACGTTGATGTTCTGATAATTCAACCCAACATCCCATCTCATCTAACATTCCTGTACTTTCCTTCCACTTTCTCAACTCATTCTCCGTAGCCTCTCCTTGAATTGATTTCACACTCTCTACTGTATCTTCACACATTCCCTTTTCTCTTACGCAGTTTGCGGGACTTGCAACATACATTCGACTTGTGTTGTCTCTGGCTGTCTTTTTCGCTACCTCATCTGCAAATGCATTTCCTCGACCAACATCGTCCACAATCTTTTTGTGTGCACTACACTTCACGATCGCTATCTGAGTAGGCATTGTAAGTGACTCAAGAAGTTCAGTCACTAATTGACCATGTTGTATCTTAGTACCATGGGAAGTAAAGAATCCTCTTTCCTTCCATAAACGCCCAAAGTTAAACGCTACACCAAAAGCGTATTGGCTATCAGTGTACACGTTTACTCTTTTTCCTTTGGATAACACACACGCTCTAGTTAAGGCTATCAATTCAGCTGCCTGAGCTGAATTATGTCTAATGCGTGCTGTCTCCACAATCGTATGCAAAGTAGTAATAGCGTAGGCTGAAACTGTATCTCCATTCGGGAGCTTGAAACAAGAACCATCTACCCATAGTGTTCCATCTGGATTCACTAATGGCGTGTCTTTTAGGTCAATTCTACCCTTAGTCTCTTCTTCAGTACGGAGAAAACAATCATGCTGTTCAGAGACATCTCTCTCTTCTGGAAGAGGCAACAAAGTAGCTGGATTCAGGGTATTACATCGTTTGATGTGTATGTGACTAGCCAAAAGCTTCAGCTCATATCCGGACAACCGAGCACTCGTAAGATGCTGCGTTTTTGTCCTATTTAGTAAAGTATCCACTGCATGTGGCACCATAACAATGAGAGTATTATCTAGCACTACTCCAGCAGACTGTCGAATAGAAATTGCTGCTGCCGCTGTCGCCTTAAGACAACTAGGCAATGCTTTAGCTACTGGATCTAACGTAGCTGAGAAATATGCGCATGGTCGCTGTTGATCTCCAAAACGCTGCGTTAAGACTGACAATGCACAACCCTCTCTTTCGTGGACATAGAGCGTAAAGGGCTTACTGTAATCAGGAGTACCCAATACAGGAGCAGAACACAAAGCAATACGCAAATCAGTAAAACTCTTCTGACACTCGTCAGTCCACGGAAGAGGCTGAGGCGTATCTTTTAAAGTTAGCGCCAACAGCGGTTTAGCCAATAAAGAGAAACTCGGAATCCACTGTCTACAATAAGAAGTAATGCCCAAAAAGGCACGTACCTCTCTTTGTGTGGATGGCACTGACATTTGTGCAATTGCCTGAATTCGTTCGGGGGTCAATCGTCGTCCCTCCTTTGACAAGAGATGACCCAAATAAGTCACCTCGCGACAGACATATTGTAATTTAGAAGGAGAAACCTTGTGATTCAGATCAAACAAATGACGCAACAGTGCAACGGTCACGTTTTTGCAAATCTCCTCTGAATCAGCGGCAACTAATAAGTCATCCATGTACTGAATGAGAGCGGCACCGGACGGTAAGGAAAAGGCATCAAGATGACATTTTAGAGCTTGACTGTAAACAGAGGGACTTTCACAATAACCTTGAGGTGCGCGTTTAAACCGGAAGCTTCGGCCTCCGAGGGAAAAACCAAAAATATCTCTACTCTCTTCGGCGATGGGAATACTAAAGAAAGCATTCTTTAAATCAATAACTGAAAACCAAGTCGCTGTAGAAGGTATCATCGTCAACAGAGCAGTGATATCTGGGACTACAGGAAACTGCGGTACGACAATCTTGTTTACCTCCCGAAGATCAATTACAAAACGATAAACAGGAGGCTGAGAAGGATCAGTGCGTTTAAGAACCGGAAGAACAGGACTGTTACATGTATTTCCTCTCGTTTCCTCAACCACACCCTTCTGGATCAAATCATGGACAATTTCCAGAAGTGCTTTCTCACCTTCAGTAGAGATTCTGTATTGCGGAATACGTGGCATTTCAGCATTGGGCTTAAGAGTAACAACATAAGGTGGGATCTCAAGACAACCAACGTCATTCGGACCCGTATCCCAAAGCGTTTCGGGAAGAGAAAGCAATTCAGGTGGGAATTGATCTTTTGATAAGTACATTGGACTAGTCATTTTCTGTCCTAGAGTGAGGTATACACCAGAAGGTGAACAATATATCGTAGCATGCATTATTTTTAATAGATCTAAACCCAACAGATTTTCACCACAACCATTCGTCAGAAGAAGCGGAGCTTCTAAATCATAAGGGCCTATTGAAACAGGCAAAGGGCAAGAAACTGGATTGCGAACAGGGGCGCCAGAAAATCCTACAGATACATTCGTTAAGCCAGACAAAGGTGCGCCAGGGAGTTTAGAATGAATGATAGAGCTTCTCATGGCACCAGTATCTAAAAGAAATGGCTCTGAAACACCCATTGTAGTGACATTAACATAAGGTCCATTCTGATCCACTGGAATTGACGTAACCCCCTTACTTTGTCCATGGCTGTCCTATTCAAAATGAAGACTTTCATTCCCTCCTTCAATATACTGATCCTCACTGTAATACTGTGTAGACCTAACATTTTGCTGGTCAAAGTAATTTCCGGAATTTGGAGGAACAAAAGAACGCTGCTCTTGGGTTAACACACCTCGACCTCTACCTCTATTTGCTGACTGAGAACCACCACGACCTCGTGGAGCAGATGTTGCTCCATTACGCTGCAACAATGCCGGACAATTGTTCTTAAAATGACCTTCCTCCCTACAATAAGCACATTGATTGGGACCTAGCAAAGGTCTTGGAATGAATGGTTCAGGCTTTTGATACAACCTCTGAAACTGCGGAGGCTGTTGAAACTGAGGCTGAACATAACGAGGAGGATAAGCCTGTTGCAAGAGAACTTTAGTTTTTAATTCTTTCGTCTTTTTCTCTTGTTTTTCCCTTTCTTCTTTGTCTCTATTTTCATAATATTGTGCAGTAGCCAATATCTGGGCGGAAGAAGAAACTGCCCATGAACTCTCGGAGTCTTTTAGCTTGTGTGATAGTTCAGGAAGCAAGTTATATACGAACTTATCCACAAATAATCGCTGTCCCCCTTCTGTAGCCATATCTTGACCACTGTGATCAATGAATGTCTCCTCGAATCGGGTAAAGAAATCGGAAACACTTTCATCTTTCTTTTGTTTACATGCTGCTAGCTTATCCCAATTAACTCTCAAAGCAGGCATCATTGTTTTCATTAATGTAATAATCCTACCAGGGAGTTCTGAGATCAAAGCATCGGGCTTTGCACCACCTACTTGACCTCTATCTGCGGCAATAATAGCGTTCCAATCGCCGCCTAATTCTTGAGCGTGATCCTCTCTACGAATTTTAGCCCATATTGTCTGTGGAACTACATTTCCCATCAACATGTCAATATCTGCTAGATTCATAGTACATGCATCAACTGTTTGCGACAACTCTTTATAGTAACCAGCAGGATTTTTGCGTGGATCTGGTAGTGACTGTTTAAGTGCTAAAACTTCAGACCTTTTCCAGGGGACATGTATCCATATGCACTGAAAATGCGCAGGAATAGCTGGATTAGCACCTGCTGCTGCAACTTCTTCCTTCCATATTGGAGAAACCTCTCTCATGGGATAGTTTTTCAGTGCTGTCCTAACTGAAGGATCAGAATCAGGAAAAGTCTGTGAGAACAATAGGGATCTGAAAGAAATAAGTGTTCTGACAGCGTTTTCAACCTTAGGACCCACAATAAGTCCTTTGTCAAAGTCAGCCTGAACATCTAACAGATCCTGTGGGACCGAACCCAAATTCATATCCTCCCATTCTTTAGCGAGAGTATCGCACATAACTTTAAAAACATATCTCTGCGTAGGTGCATTCCATTGCAGAAAGGTGGACATAATATCAGACGTACTATATTGGGGACCCTTCTTGATCCATCTACAAGCAAGTGAGTCCAATTTTTCTCGCTCTTCGGAGTCTGGGAATTGACTACGAGACTGTCTTCGAGAAAAAGCTGGAGACACGTTTAAAGCTTCAAAGAAAGGTGATAAGAGACCAGAGACAGTATCTGCAAATCGCTTACGCATAGATGGAGAATTTGACATAAGGATAGGGGACAAGGTATTAGGTGAATTAACTAAAGGAGCATTAGGAATTGCCAAAGGAGCAGAAGGCAAAGGAGTTAAAGGCAAAGCTGGCATAGGCAATACTTGAGGAGGCAAATGTGGAAAAGCTGGAGCAGGCGGAAGCACAACTGGCGGCTGAACAGGCTGTAACATCGGGGGTGCATTAGCACCTTGTACATAGGGCGGAGGCAATTTCAATAAGTGGGACATTAAGGAATCTTCCTCAAAATCTTTTCTTTTATCAAGGGAAGAGATAGGCAACGTCGGATAGCATTTATCTATTGCCATTCGATGCTGTCTGTCTGAAATTTCCATTGCATTATCTATTTCATCATCTTTGAATTGCTGAGCAGCCTGTATAATCGTCATTCCCTGTGTTTTCCTATCTCGTTTCGCTTGTTTAATTTCTCTCTGTTTGGCTTCCTTACGCCAAAGGCGAAAAGAGTCAAACATTGCCGGCCGGGCTTTTCTTTTAAATAACGTTGCTTCTAAATTATCTAGCACATCAGTTTCGAAACTACCATTTTCTGGCCATTTTAAAACACCATCTTTCTTTGTATATCGGGTCCATGTCTTATTAAAGGCAATAGGACCAATACCATGTTTAGAATAGAGCTCATATGTGGGAGTTCCAACCGAAGGAATCGGACAGGAGTCCTCAAGCTGGGAGTCCCTATTACAACCAAAGCAACAAAGTTTTCCAAACTTAGTCAGACCAGACATCTCACGATTTTTACTGGCTGTTCACAAACATCAAGGGGGTAAAACTTTCAGTTTACACAGCACAAATGCACTTACCCCTCGGCTTTGGCCACTGCAATGGCCAAATCTAAGGACCTAAGGACAAAACAAAGACCAAAATTTGTGGGCGCGACCCACCAAATACTTAACTAAGGATGTCTTCTTACACCAACAGAGGCCCGTCTATCGTCTCGCTTTACCATACATCATCAAAGAAAGGGCCAAGGCAGGGCGGCAGTCAGGGCAGCAGTCGTCAGTAGCCGTCAGGAAGGAGTAACCGCGCTGAAAAAGACCTTCGGACCACTTCGACATACAGGGGTCGCTTGACGTGGCTCGCGATTCCTCCAGAATTTTCTTGCGGGGTTCCTCACGACCTTCAGGCAGAACCGGTACCGCTGAAGCCGCCCCACGTTGGGCGCCAGTTGAAGAACCAGAACCTTATGGGCCTGGCGGCGCAGGGTACGCCTGAAATCTCCTTGGATTCACCTGCCTCAACTAACAGAGACACGGGACACTCTGTCAGGCGTAAAAGATCAGATTTTATTAGCTGCAGCTAGTACAGTTGTCCAAGAAGTACACAAGGTATGTTCTCAGGAGACTGCCACTTTACTTTGTGGCGCACAATCTTATATACCGTATAAAAACCATTTATTAACTACATACACTCCCAGAACACATAGAAAGGAGCTAGTAAGAATAACGTAAAGATAGAACAGAGCCAATAGAAATGTCGGAAAACAAGACAGCACAAATAGAAGGAATTGGAAAACAAAGTATCAAGTGACTTAAGGTTGCCTCCCCTCCAGCTGTGTTTGTCACCCCTCCCTTGAACTAATTCATTAACCGATCCACAACGAAGTTGCATGTGGTGCGATAAGTTTGTGTGCGTTTGGAGGACAGTTGTGAAATGAGAGAATACTAGCAAAGGACAGCGAAGGCCAGACGATAAGATAAGATCGGCGGAGAATAGTGTGAGCCTACAGATAGTTGAAACAAGGATTAGAAAACCAGACAGGGATTAGTGTACTCGGTCGGACCTTAATACCAGCCTTGTAAAGATAGAGGCAGAAGGCTGTTTTGAACACCATGTTGCAGAATAAGCAGATAAGGCAGAATGGACTTCGTTCGCTGTGCTGCCTGAGTGAAGGCAACATAAAATGGCGGCGGGCCACAAAATGGCGGGTCGATACGATCGTATTAAAAATCGAATTTCCTCAGACCCTCCTTTTGCCAGAACTCAGGCAAGATACACAAACTCATGTTAATCTGAGTCGATGTCTATGGCCATGAGGTCATCAAGCTGTTGCTGTACCATCATTTTGATATTCTCTGCTCTTTGTGACTTGGGTTTGGGAATACATGCAGTAGCACATAGGTTGCAGATGGCAGGACCGCAGTGCATACAAAGACAACAAGAGAATATAAAAGCTAAAATTACTCCAAAGAATGTCAATACCTTCCAACCCCATTTGGACAGTATTCCCCAAAACCACTCTGAAAAGGACCAATCTCCTTCGTCCTGATGAATCGACTCGGAGATTGTGTAACTTAGAGATAGCTTGGTATACTGTCGGAGCGTCATTAGGTATGAAAATACAGCAACTTGATCCGATCAATTTGCATACTCCACCACGGTCCGCAAGAACAAAGTCTAAGGCAACACGGTTCTGCAAGGTCATAAGACGATCAGCCTGTAGTTCAGCTGTAATGTTACTTAAAGCTCCTACAGTGATGTCTATGGTGGTTTCTACGACACAAACCAATTGCCTTATATTTCTGCTGTTGGCCATTGGACCCCAGAAGGGAAGAAATCCTTTGAGGAAATCTCCTCCCTCTTGTCCTGCTGTGTCTTTCGAATCCACAATCCCTCTGCCATATCTATTTTTATGATGGTTCGCAGGAGCGGTGTATGTAGGGGGAAGAAGAAAGGCTATATAACAAGTACCAGAGAAATCAGCTGGCAACCATGTATAAGCCCTATCGTGGCAAACGAAGTATGTACCTTGAGATGGTACTAACGGCGGTGAATTCAGGGCTGAATAAACATATGTATGGGAACATAAACTTTCTCTTTGTCCGGTGTTTGGAGTTCTACCATTTATTTGCAGACAGAAATTTCCTTGTTGGGGTATGACCCGTATCGGAGGAGATTTTCCTTGCTTAACCTTATCATTGAGGCTGGAAATGTAATTAGTTATGTTCCAATTGGTATATGCTTTTCTTTCATCTATGGAAGCTTCACTTTTTTCCATGATTTTAGCCATAGCTACCATTCCCTTTATCAATAAACTATGACTGAAATCTGAACCAACACTATGTGAACTGACAGGTTGTTTAATTTTACTTTGATATGCATTATTGAAAATGACAAAATAAGCCCAAGCGGAACCTTCATAGGAGAATGGAAGAACTAAATATGGCATTCCTTTTTCTACCGTATGTGGTATGAGTCCACACACCCAACAGTCAGTTGTATTGATCACTAACTGATGTTGATGTAACAACTGGACGAAGGAATTGTTAAAGTATTCAGTTCTTCTGATGAGTTCATGCTGGGGAAGAGTGTGAAATAGGTGCGGAGAGATAGTAGAAGAAGATGTAGAGGTAGGAGAAGAGACAACTTTTTGCTGCAGAGTAATAATGATCCAGTTTACAGATGCCAAAAGAATACACGACAATATAATGACGCATAGAGCAATACTACAACGACTATATATTTCTTTACAATTATTCTTTACATTTTTACTTTCTCTTTTATCTAATGTAGCCTCCATCTTTCTAAGTGGATGCTCACGGCAATCTTCCTCAATCACTGTAGTCACGATTATCTACCGTCCTATGACACTGTGAGGTCCTGCAGGCCTATTGCCACTTACTCAGGTCGTAACTAAGACTCCTACCGTGACCCTGCAACCGGGATAGAGTACTACATAGGAGAGAAATTGACAAGTTCTTTGGTCTTGGTCTCAAATTATAGCGTTCCTGTCCAGAGGCAGTCTGGTTTTGAAACAATGTTCCTGGATTTGTCGTGTTCAAGCGACGATGCGATGGTATTGCTTCTTGAAGGATGTCGTCGTCCTCTTTCTCAGAAAGTGTTCCAATTAGACGCGCATCACTGAATGGTACAAATTGCGGAACTTTCTCACTTTCAGAGTCACTGATGCCTCTACGGACCCACTGATCGAAAGGCAAGGGCAAAGGCACTTTCTTGCAGTGCACGGCATGCACCCAGTTTTTCTTTCCTTCGACTTTAACTGCTGTTCTTGTGGTCAAAAGAACCAGGCGTGGCTCTCTCCATCTGGGCTCCAAATTTCTCTGTCGTTGGAAATTTTTCGTGCAGACCCAGTCACCTGGTCGGATGGAATGACCTGGGTCTGTGGAAGCCTCTGGTAGAGCACTCTGAACCTGTTGATGAAGAACACGCAATTTAGTTGTAAGGTCATGCAAGTAGTCAATCAACATCGGGTATGGCAAGTCTGAGTATTTCTTAGGGCGAGGAACTCCCCATACATTAGCTGGGCGACCAAATATCACTTCGTAAGGGCTAAGCCCCAAACGAGAGTGTACTGCTGTTCTGGTGGACAGAAGAGCCAATGGTAAAGCATCAGGCCAATTAAGTCCTGTGCTAGCTTGCACCTTAGCAATTTTAAGCTTCAAGGTTCCATTGTAGCATTCTACTAAACCAGCCGACTGTGGGTGATTCGCCGCGTGGAACTTCTGTTTTATGCCAAGACCTGCACAAACTTTTTGCATGACTTGACCCACAAATTCGCTCCCATTGTCACTCCAGACAATGCGCGGCAAACCAAACCTAGGGAAGAATTCTTTCAAAAGTATTTTGGCAGTTGATAAAGCAGTATTGTCCTTCAGAGGGTAGGCTTCTACCCATCTAGAAAAAGCACATACTACCACCAGAACATATTTGAGGTTGTTGCATCGTTCCATGTGAATATAATCGATCTGCAACACCTCAAATGGATATGTTGGAGGAGCAAAATGACCTGCTGGAGTTGGGGTTCCCTTTCCCGGATTGTACATCAAGCAAACAATACAATGTTTTACTACATTATTTGCACACTTTGGGATCCCCTCATTTTGCCACACTGGAGCCAGAAGTTTACATATTCCTTTTGCACTTAGGTGAGCTGGACCATGTGCCATAGTAACTACAGGTAGTACATAAGCATCTGGTAACAGCCAACGTTGATGTTCTGATAATTCAACCCAACATCCCATCTCATCTAACATTCCTGTACTTTCCTTCCACTTTCTCAACTCATTCTCCGTAGCCTCTCCTTGAATTGATTTCACACTCTCTACTGTATCTTCACACATTCCCTTTTCTCTTACGCAGTTTGCGGGACTTGCAACATACATTCGACTTGTGTTGTCTCTGGCTGTCTTTTTCGCTACCTCATCTGCAAATGCATTTCCTCGACCAACATCGTCCACAATCTTTTTGTGTGCACTACACTTCACGATCGCTATCTGAGTAGGCATTGTAAGTGACTCAAGAAGTTCAGTCACTAATTGACCATGTTGTATCTTAGTACCATGGGAAGTAAAGAATCCTCTTTCCTTCCATAAACGCCCAAAGTTAAACGCTACACCAAAAGCGTATTGGCTATCAGTGTACACGTTTACTCTTTTTCCTTTGGATAACACACACGCTCTAGTTAAGGCTATCAATTCAGCTGCCTGAGCTGAATTATGTCTAATGCGTGCTGTCTCCACAATCGTATGCAAAGTAGTAATAGCGTAGGCTGAAACTGTATCTCCATTCGGGAGCTTGAAACAAGAACCATCTACCCATAGTGTTCCATCTGGATTCACTAATGGCGTGTCTTTTAGGTCAATTCTACCCTTAGTCTCTTCTTCAGTACGGAGAAAACAATCATGCTGTTCAGAGACATCTCTCTCTTCTGGAAGAGGCAACAAAGTAGCTGGATTCAGGGTATTACATCGTTTGATGTGTATGTGACTAGCCAAAAGCTTCAGCTCATATCCGGACAACCGAGCACTCGTAAGATGCTGCGTTTTTGTCCTATTTAGTAAAGTATCCACTGCATGTGGCACCATAACAATGAGAGTATTATCTAGCACTACTCCAGCAGACTGTCGAATAGAAATTGCTGCTGCCGCTGTCGCCTTAAGACAACTAGGCAATGCTTTAGCTACTGGATCTAACGTAGCTGAGAAATATGCGCATGGTCGCTGTTGATCTCCAAAACGCTGCGTTAAGACTGACAATGCACAACCCTCTCTTTCGTGGACATAGAGCGTAAAGGGCTTACTGTAATCAGGAGTACCCAATACAGGAGCAGAACACAAAGCAATACGCAAATCAGTAAAACTCTTCTGACACTCGTCAGTCCACGGAAGAGGCTGAGGCGTATCTTTTAAAGTTAGCGCCAACAGCGGTTTAGCCAATAAAGAGAAACTCGGAATCCACTGTCTACAATAAGAAGTAATGCCCAAAAAGGCACGTACCTCTCTTTGTGTGGATGGCACTGACATTTGTGCAATTGCCTGAATTCGTTCGGGGGTCAATCGTCGTCCCTCCTTTGACAAGAGATGACCCAAATAAGTCACCTCGCGACAGACATATTGTAATTTAGAAGGAGAAACCTTGTGATTCAGATCAAACAAATGACGCAACAGTGCAACGGTCACGTTTTTGCAAATCTCCTCTGAATCAGCGGCAACTAATAAGTCATCCATGTACTGAATGAGAGCGGCACCGGACGGTAAGGAAAAGGCATCAAGATGACATTTTAGAGCTTGACTGTAAACAGAGGGACTTTCACAATAACCTTGAGGTGCGCGTTTAAACCGGAAGCTTCGGCCTCCGAGGGAAAAACCAAAAATATCTCTACTCTCTTCGGCGATGGGAATACTAAAGAAAGCATTCTTTAAATCAATAACTGAAAACCAAGTCGCTGTAGAAGGTATCATCGTCAACAGAGCAGTGATATCTGGGACTACAGGAAACTGCGGTACGACAATCTTGTTTACCTCCCGAAGATCAATTACAAAACGATAAACAGGAGGCTGAGAAGGATCAGTGCGTTTAAGAACCGGAAGAACAGGACTGTTACATGTATTTCCTCTCGTTTCCTCAACCACACCCTTCTGGATCAAATCATGGACAATTTCCAGAAGTGCTTTCTCACCTTCAGTAGAGATTCTGTATTGCGGAATACGTGGCATTTCAGCATTGGGCTTAAGAGTAACAACATAAGGTGGGATCTCAAGACAACCAACGTCATTCGGACCCGTAGCCCAAAGCGTTTCGGGAAGAGAAAGCAATTCAGGTGGGAATTGATCTTTTGATAAGTACATTGGACTAGTCATTTTCTGTCCTAGAGTGAGGTATACACCAGAAGGTGAACAATATATCGTAGCATGCATTATTTTTAATAGATCTAAACCCAACAGATTTTCACCACAACCATTCGTCAGAAGAAGCGGAGCTTCTAAATCATAAGGGCCTATTGAAACAGGCAAAGGGCAAGAAACTGGATTGCGAACAGGGGCGCCAGAAAATCCTACAGATACATTCGTTAAGCCAGACAAAGGTGCGCCAGGGAGTTTAGAATGAATGATAGAGCTTCTCATGGCACCAGTATCTAAAAGAAATGGCTCTGAAACACCCATTGTAGTGACATTAACATAAGGTCCATTCTGATCCACTGGAATTGACGTAACCCCCTTACTTTGTCCATGGCTGTCCTATTCAAAATGAAGACTTTCATTCCCTCCTTCAATATACTGATCCTCACTGTAATACTGTGTAGACCTAACATTTTGCTGGTCAAAGTAATTTCCGGAATTTGGAGGAACAAAAGAACGCTGCTCTTGGGTTAACACACCTCGACCTCTACCTCTATTTGCTGACTGAGAACCACCACGACCTCGTGGAGCAGATGTTGCTCCATTACGCTGCAACAATGCCGGACAATTGTTCTTAAAATGACCTTCCTCCCTACAATAAGCACATTGATTGGGACCTAGCAAAGGTCTTGGAATGAATGGTTCAGGCTTTTGATACAACCTCTGAAACTGCGGAGGCTGTTGAAACTGAGGCTGAACATAACGAGGAGGATAAGCCTGTTGCAAGAGAACTTTAGTTTTTAATTCTTTCGTCTTTTTCTCTTGTTTTTCCCTTTCTTCTTTGTCTCTATTTTCATAATATTGTGCAGTAGCCAATATCTGGGCGGAAGAAGAAACTGCCCATGAACTCTCGGAGTCTTTTAGCTTGTGTGATAGTTCAGGAAGCAAGTTATATACGAACTTATCCACAAATAATCGCTGTCCCCCTTCTGTAGCCATATCTTGACCACTGTGATCAATGAATGTCTCCTCGAATCGGGTAAAGAAATCGGAAACACTTTCATCTTTCTTTTGTTTACATGCTGCTAGCTTATCCCAATTAACTCTCAAAGCAGGCATCATTGTTTTCATTAATGTAATAATCCTACCAGGGAGTTCTGAGATCAAAGCATCGGGCTTTGCACCACCTACTTGACCTCTATCTGCGGCAATAATAGCGTTCCAATCGCCGCCTAATTCTTGAGCGTGATCCTCTCTACGAATTTTAGCCCATATTGTCTGTGGAACTACATTTCCCATCAACATGTCAATATCTGCTAGATTCATAGTACATGCATCAACTGTTTGCGACAACTCTTTATAGTAACCAGCAGGATTTTTGCGTGGATCTGGTAGTGACTGTTTAAGTGCTAAAACTTCAGACCTTTTCCAGGGGACATGTATCCATATGCACTGAAAATGCGCAGGAATAGCTGGATTAGCACCTGCTGCTGCAACTTCTTCCTTCCATATTGGAGAAACCTCTCTCATGGGATAGTTTTTCAGTGCTGTCCTAACTGAAGGATCAGAATCAGGAAAAGTCTGTGAGAACAATAGGGATCTGAAAGAAATAAGTGTTCTGACAGCGTTTTCAACCTTAGGACCCACAATAAGTCCTTTGTCAAAGTCAGCCTGAACATCTAACAGATCCTGTGGGACCGAACCCAAATTCATATCCTCCCATTCTTTAGCGAGAGTATCGCACATAACTTTAAAAACATATCTCTGCGTAGGTGCATTCCATTGCAGAAAGGTGGACATAATATCAGACGTACTATATTGGGGACCCTTCTTGATCCATCTACAAGCAAGTGAGTCCAATTTTTCTCGCTCTTCGGAGTCTGGGAATTGACTACGAGACTGTCTTCGAGAAAAAGCTGGAGACACGTTTAAAGCTTCAAAGAAAGGTGATAAGAGACCAGAGACAGTATCTGCAAATCGCTTACGCATAGATGGAGAATTTGACATAAGGATAGGGGACAAGGTATTAGGTGAATTAACTAAAGGAGCATTAGGAATTGCCAAAGGAGCAGAAGGCAAAGGAGTTAAAGGCAAAGCTGGCATAGGCAATACTTGAGGAGGCAAATGTGGAAAAGCTGGAGCAGGCGGAAGCACAACTGGCGGCTGAACAGGCTGTAACATCGGGGGTGCATTAGCACCTTGTACATAGGGCGGAGGCAATTTCAATAAGTGGGACATTAAGGAATCTTCCTCAAAATCTTTTCTTTTATCAAGGGAAGAGATAGGCAACGTCGGATAGCATTTATCTATTGCCATTCGATGCTGTCTGTCTGAAATTTCCATTGCATTATCTATTTCATCATCTTTGAATTGCTGAGCAGCCTGTATAATCGTCATTCCCTGTGTTTTCCTATCTCGTTTCGCTTGTTTAATTTCTCTCTGTTTGGCTTCCTTACGCCAAAGGCGAAAAGAGTCAAACATTGCCGGCCGGGCTTTTCTTTTAAATAACGTTGCTTCTAAATTATCTAGCACATCAGTTTCGAAACTACCATTTTCTGGCCATTTTAAAACACCATCTTTCTTTGTATATCGGGTCCATGTCTTATTAAAGGCAATAGGACCAATACCATGTTTAGAATAGAGCTCATATGTGGGAGTTCCAACCGAAGGAATCGGACAGGAGTCCTCAAGCTGGGAGTCCCTATTACAACCAAAGCAACAAAGTTTTCCAAACTTAGTCAGACCAGACATCTCACGATTTTTACTGGCTGTTCACAAACATCAAGGGGGTAAAACTTTCAGTTTACACAGCACAAATGCACTTACCCCTCGGCTTTGGCCACTGCAATGGCCAAATCTAAGGACCTAAGGACAAAACAAAGACCAAAATTTGTGGGCGCGACCCACCAAATACTTAACTAAGGATGTCTTCTTACACCAACAGAGGCCCGTCTATCGTCTCGCTTTACCATACATCATCAAAGAAAGGGCCAAGGCAGGGCGGCAGTCAGGGCAGCAGTCGTCAGTAGCCGTCAGGAAGGAGTAACCGCGCTGAAAAAGACCTTCGGACCACTTCGACATACAGGGGTCGCTTGACGTGGCTCGCGATTCCTCCAGAATTTTCTTGCGGGGTTCCTCACGACCTTCAGGCAGAACCGGTACCGCTGAAGCCGCCCCACGTTGGGCGCCAGTTGAAGAACCAGAACCTTATGGGCCTGGCGGCGCAGGGTACGCCTGAAATCTCCTTGGATTCACCTGCCTCAACTAACAGAGACACGGGACACTCTGTCAGGCGTAAAAGATCAGATTTTATTAGCTGCAGCTAGTACAGTTGTCCAAGAAGTACACAAGGTATGTTCTCAGGAGACTGCCACTTTACTTTGTGGCGCACAATCTTATATACCGTATAAAAACCATTTATTAACTACATACACTCCCAGAACACATAGAAAGGAGCTAGTAAGAATAACGTAAAGATAGAACAGAGCCAATAGAAATGTCGGAAAACAAGACAGCACAAATAGAAGGAATTGGAAAACAAAGTATCAAGTGACTTAAGGTTGCCTCCCCTCCAGCTGTGTTTGTCACCCCTCCCTTGAACTAATTCATTAACCGATCCACAACGAAGTTGCATGTGGTGCGATAAGTTTGTGTGCGTTTGGAGGACAGTTGTGAAATGAGAGAATACTAGCAAAGGACAGCGAAGGCCAGACGATAAGATAAGATCGGCGGAGAATAGTGTGAGCCTACAGATAGTTGAAACAAGGATTAGAAAACCAGACAGGGATTAGTGTACTCGGTCGGACCTTAATACCAGCCTTGTAAAGATAGAGGCAGAAGGCTGTTTTGAACACCATGTTGCAGAATAAGCAGAAAAGGCAGAATGGACTTCGTTCGCTGTGCTGCCTGAGTGAAGGCAACATAAAATGGCGGCGGGCCACAAAATGGCGGGTCGATACGATCGTATTAAAAATCGAATTTCCTCAGTTCTCAACCACTCATCAGCTGCCTCCCCTAGCTCTCTAGGGTTGGTCTGCTTAGAGTCCACTAGATGCTGGCGTAACCTTTCTTGGATACAATTGGTCAAGATGTGCTCTCTCATGATCAGATTGTATAACCCCTCATAAGTATTTACTTTGTTGCCAATAATCCAGCCCTCTAGTGCCTTTAGTGAGGTGTCCACAAAGTCAACCCAAGACTGGGTACTGACCTTCTGGGTGTCCCTGAACTTCATTCTATATTGCTCTGGGGTCAGACCAAACTTCTTGACTAAGCACCTCTTCATACTAGGGTATGAATCTGCCTCCTCCCCCCTTAAGGTCAGAAGCCTATCCCTCCCTGAGTTGGGGACCAACTCCCACAAAAGGGAACCCCAGTATTGAGGCCTAACCCTTCTCATTTGGAGTGCCCTCTCAAAGGCCCCTAGCCACTTATCTATGTCATCCCCCTCTACATAAGCAGGAACCACCCCCTTGGGTAATCTGGGGCAAACTCCCCCACCCATGGACACCTCAGCTTCTTTATCGCTGCTTCCATCTCTTTTTTCTTTGTATGCCCACTTTTGCTTTTCTAGGGCCAGCTTATCTGCTTCCAAAGCTATGTAGGCTAGCTGGGCTTCCAGCTCTCTTTCCCTGATGGATGGGTTCTCTCCTCCTGAAAGGACCCTCTTCCTACCACTAGCTTTGGGTCTGCCCCTAGTGACTGTATCCAGTGAGGACCGTTCCTCCTCTTCCTCACTTGGGGTCTGATGCCTTCCCTCCCCTGAGTGGTTAGAGTTAGCATCTTCCTCTTTTTCTTCTTCCTCTGGAGCTTCCTCTGTCTCTACCTCTTGTGCCTCAGCCCATGCTGTCAGGGATTTAATCAGGATTTGCTTCCTGAGATCAGGGGTTGCAGGCAACCCCCTCTCAATACACAACCCCCTAAGCTGGACTACTGTCAGTGTGGGTAGGCTAGCCAGATCAAGCTCCATGGTTCCCTAGTTTTGTGTCAACAAAAACTTTTTGCAAAAATTGGTAACAAGAATTTAGAAAAATTACAAAAATTCAATAATTGAAATTAATCCAAATTAATTAAAAAAAAATTAAAATTAAAAATTAAAAACAATTTTTGCACTAGGACAATTTAAAGGATTTTTAATTTGTTTTATCTAAAACTGTAACGTGATATTGAACACAAGTACAGGATCCCGTTGCTGCTTCCAATTATGTTGGAAAATGGGTTATTGGTAGGGCAGGTAGGTACCTACACCTAGCAACAAGCCACAAACCTCCACAAAAGTACAGTTAGGTCTCAGTAAATTAATCCCAGCTCTACCCTTGGTAGCTTGGCATCGAGCGTCAAGGCTTAACTTAGGAGACAAAGTGTAAAGCATTCAAATATCACAAAACAGTAATTAAATAAAACACAGGAAACAGTTTAAAAATCCAAAACCAATTTATAAAAATAGCTTATATTTTTATCTTTAAAATGACACAAAAACGATTAAAATCGGTTCAGGGGAACCGGAGATATGAATTTTTAAAGTATTATTATTTTCTAGCGCTTAGAAACAAAAAGCGCCAATCGGGTCATCTGGTTGCACCAGGACCGGGGCAAAGTCAAACTTTCAGGCCGACCGCGATGGAGCCCTGCTCGGCTACAAGTCGCGGGAGGCCTCGGTTAAAAAGTTACCTTCTGACTTAGTCTCTTTTTTGATGTTTTTCTTCCCCGGGACGAACCTGCCAGTTGGATCCGACCTCCTGGAGCCCTTGTCCGGATACGCGAAGTCGGTTTCCTCGGTGGTGATTTTTACCTTCGGACTTAGTCGTTTTTTCGAGATGAAAATCCTTCGACCGGGGTAAACCTGGATCTTGATCCGACGTCCGTGGAGCCCTTCTCGGATACGATGGCTGGAAGGTCCCGGTCAACTTTTTACGTTCGGACTTAGTCTCTTTTTTGGATGTTTTTCTTTACCGGGACGAACCACGAAGTCAGGCCGGGTCGCGGTTGAGGCAAGCCGGCTAGAATTTCCGTGTCGGGTCGGTCACTTTATGGAGCTTTTTTCCAAAAATTCTCCAATCTTTTCCAAACTTCTGGGGCTTCACCCAGATGTTCTTTTAAGGTTCTTTTGGGGTCCACAGCTCACCCCAAGGGTCCAGAAGTTCTGTGATGGTCCTTGGGAAGTGCGGACTTCAACTCCCAGAATGCACCTGGCGCAAACTCCTTTTTGGCCAATGGACAGTGGTCAGCTGGTCACTTTCTTCAGGAGTTGGTGCAGGGGACTCTGGTTTAGCAATTTTTCACCTGTAGCAAACAGGGAGTCCCTCCTTGAACCAGTTGAAGCCAGGCAAAGTCCTTCTTGTGGTGAAGCCCAAGTGTGCAGCTGGTGCAGTCCTTCTGAGTGCAGGGTCCAGGTGCAGGCCAGGGGTCCAGCAGGGCAGTCCTTCTTCTCCTTGTAGTTCCTTTCTTGTTGAATTCTGGAGGGGATCTGAGGCGTGGGTGCAGGTCTGCCAGTTTTATCCTTGCTCCTGGGTGAAAAGCAGGGGGGGCCTGGTTCTCCAATCAGGGACAGGGTCGTCCCCCTGTGATGACCACTTCCTGGGAAGTGTGGCAAAAATCCATCCCAGAAGGCAACAGTCTCTAAAAATCCAAAATGGATGAATCTGATTTTTGGAGGAGAGATCTGGCTGAGCCCACCCACTGGTGTGGCTAAAAATCATAAACACACCCCTCTCCTGCCCTCTCCTAATCTAATCAAGGGGGCACCTAGCTGTCTGGGGTTGCAGGATGTGGGGGTGTTGCTGGGTGCTCCAGATGTCCTTCTCTGCCTTTGAAGACCAGTTTGGCAGCCCTCCCCCTTCCTGCCTCACCATCTGCTGAGGGGAGATTCTCTCCCCCAAGCACATTCTTTTGTGTGAAGTCAGGCCACTTCACACCTCATTAAAGTAGCCTGGCAGAAGCTGCTGCAGGCTGGCCAATCAGAGCACAGCAGCAAAAACAATGCAGAGCTGAAATTGGCAACTTTTTAGGTAAAGTCTAAACTTTTTACCTGAACTAGTTATATTAAATCCAACAACTGGAAGTTGTGGGATTTATTATAACAATCAATTTGATACCACATTCTTGGTATGTAACATTTAAGGAGACTTTAAAATTTAAAATAAAGTCTGCCCATTCTAGCCTATGAAGGCCATTTACTTCAATGAGGGAAAAACGAATTTGGCTGTTTTTACCTCACCAGGGCTTATAAATCTATTTTTATAAAGTCCCTGCTTATAGTTACATGGCACCCAGCCCTAGGGGCACATAGGGCACACCTTAGGGGTGACTTATATGTAAAAATAAGGTAGTTTAAGACTTTGGAAGTACCTTTAATTCCAAAGTCGAATTTGCATATAACTTTAATTTAAAAGCAGCCAGCAAGGCAGGCTTGCTTTTAAAATGACACTGGGCACCTCAGCAATGCACCTAGGTGTGCACCACCTATGCTGTGGTCCCTAAACCTACATGCCCTACCATATACTAGGGACTTATAGGTAGGTTAACTTAGCCAATTATAATTAGCCTAATTTGCATATCCATTTTACACAGAGCACAGGCCCTGGGACTGGTTAGCAGTACCCAGGGCACCATCAGAGTCAGGAAAACACCAGCATAAAGTGGAAAATGGGGGCAAAAAGTTATGGGGCCTCTGCAATCAGCCCCAGTTTCTCACAGTGAGGTTTGTCAGAATTGCGGCCCGTGCTCCCTCCCTCATAGAAATGGAGGACCCCAGTATAATCACTTTGAAAGCCTCCCATTCAATCAGTAGGGAGGTGGTTGTGCCTGTATTTTCTGAAAGATATGTGTCTATAGTAGCAGCTAATGTATCTCTATAAACCGTGTCTTCCAAGAGTGTGGACTGCAGGTGCCATGTTGGTATCGGGGTGGGTACCTTGCATACCCTTCCCCAGTTCAGTTGGATCTCAAGCGGGTTATAGTCAGACAGCGCTTACCTAAATATGTAGCATGAGTGGGGTTGCAAGCTTGTGGTACATAAAAATTGGTCTAAGCGGGAATGGAGCATATGTGGGTAGGGGTAAAAGGAATATTCCATTGCATCCACATTACGGCACCGCCAGACATCCACCATGTCCCACCCCTCAACCCATTGTCGCAGTGTTCTGGCCTGGCCAACCGGTGGGGCACTAGGAAGGGGCGGGTGCGAGCTGTCGAGGAGCACATCCAGCACTTCATTTGAGTTGCCCCCTAGTATCCAAGGGAGGTGAGCCAGTCCGCCATCACGGTAAATAAGCGTGCATAAAATTCATCTTTTTCTTGATATGGGGAATAAAAAGAACCCAGTACTATTTGCCCTCCATGCAGGAGATCTTGTGAGTCAATTTTAGTATCTTGGACTGAAAATGGAATTCCCACCCTATCCACATGGCTGCTCCCCTGGCATACCGAGAAAGAAGTGTGGAACAATTGTCCCCGCCACTTGCGCTGTAGTTTTAAGGCTTCTGGTGTAGTAAGGTGGGTTTCTTGCAAGAAGGCAAGATGAGCGTGACTTCTGTGCAATTGGGGTAGCACCCTGTGCCATTGTATAATGGCACCAGTCCTCTAATATTCCATGTAAGTATATTGTATGATTTAGCAACCAAGGCCATTGTCCTTTATATAGAAACAGTCAAGAAATTTCAACCCCATGGTCCTACTGCGTTTCCCCTGTGTATCAGTGATGACAGAAGCATACTAATAACAAGCAACAAGCCTACCCAACACGCAGTCCAGCGTAGACAATTGTGCTCGACCAATGTCACTAATATAACAAACTGTAGAAACAGAAAGATAGCAAGGCTTACGCTAGTGGGGTGCCGTGATTCAAATGCCAAACCATACATTTGCACCTCTGCCATTCCCCCTCATCATGGTCTGGACCCAGGTCTTATCAGTTATTAGCTACACATATAGATATCCCCAACATTAAGCTCATAATACAAGGATGTTACACATAGATGAGGAAGTATCAATGTAATGATGGTTGATAATCACAGAGTCATCATAGAGGTATCAGAGTAGCGATCTAAGCCGCTGCATGATGATCTGGGTCTCTCCAGCAGCGTCCACAGTTTCTTTGGAGTGGGGACGAGTAACAATATGGGCACCATCCCTTTTCACAGATCATGAGCGGTCTGCGGTGTGATAGTTGGGAACAATGTCACACTGCCCTCAGTATCTGAGTCCCCGGCCATGGAAGATTCCATGCTAAACCTATGGTTGGGGTCCCGCAGAGTAGTAGCGAGCTGGATGGTCCCCTGCTGACTCGTACGCTCCTGCCTTGGGGACGGACCTCCCCCTTCATTGTGCACAGCGTCTTGTTTACGGCAGGCACACTGATTCCAATGGACAGAGTTCTGTGATGTAAACTCCTGTTGTTGGTCATCCCATGTTCCTTGAAAATTCAGATCGAGCCATTCCCTGGCCACCACTGGAGAGTCAAAGAAATGAGAACTCTTTCATGTATTCAGCTTTGCAGGAAAGATCAATTCGTATGCAAGGACGTGTGCTCTGAGGTGTTACTTGACTTCTTGGAAGGAAGCCCGGCGACGCTGGGTCAACATTGTGTAGTCCGGATAGAGAGATACTCTGGAGCCATCCACCAGGAGTGGATGCGTTCACACACGGCCCGAAGTAACATGTCTCTGTCTCTATAATTCAGTATTTTCGCCACTAATGGCCGCATTGGGGCTCCGGGGATAGGTCTCTTGACAGGCACATGGTGCTCTCGTTCGACTGTGAAGAGAGCGGACAGGCCCTGCGGAGCTACTGTCAGAGTCACCAGATCCTCAGGGTCTGTGCAGGTTCCCAGCAAGTCCACCACAAGACAGCTCCAATACTCTGATTAGAATGTCACAGAGTCTAATAGAGTCCAAGTGGGGAAAAGGGGATTAGGTAGGGAACAGCTGGGAAGGAGACCTGTAGGAAGCAAAAGGTTAAAACACACAATATCAAGATTATACCATATTAATCATTACTAGGCTATGACTCTAAGCATTGTCATATTGGAAACATGGATAACTTAAGCATGAACTTAGATAACTAGGCCTCAAGATGTCTGGATACCTGTGAGGGAATCAAGAAAGATTAGTACCATTTTCTAATGAACCACTCAATGAAATGTTACTCATGGATTAGAAACATCAGAACCTTCTAGCATTACACTTTCAAATTAAAGAATAGTCTTTGCATGAGGACCAGGAAATAATCTGAAAGGTTTCTGTAACATTATATGAATTGTACTAGATGGACTTATTATGCACATACAATATAACATCTAGAATTCTAACACTTTAGTTTTCTTAAAATGCAGGAACATGAATTGCGCACATTGCACATTTCCACAAAGGTTTATAAATACCATGAAATGATTGTGCACAATGAGTAACATGAGTTAGGCACCAGAAATGAATCGCACGTCTTGCCGATTCGAAGGTCACCAAGTAAATATCAAGAAATGGTAACACACATTGAATATCATGAATTTAACACAAGGAATGAATCGCGCGTCTTGCCGATTCGTAGGCCACCATGTGAATGCCAAGAAATGGTAGCGCACACTGAATGTCATGAATTAGACACAAGAAATGAATTGCGCTTCTTGCTCATTCGAAGGCCACCATGTGAATGCCAAGAAATGGTAGCTCGCACGGAATATTATGAACTAAACACAAGAAATGAATTGCGTGTCTTGCCGATTCGAAAGCCACCATGTGAATGCCAAGAAATGGTAGCGTACCATGAATAACATGAATTAGGCACAGGAAATGAATCGCGCGTCTTGCCGATTCGAATGCAACCTTGTAAATGACATTAAATGGTTGCGCACAATGAATATCAAGATTTGTATACGAAGAAAGAATCGCGCGTCTAGCCGATTCAAATGACAGCATGTAAATGTCATTAAACATCAAGCGCACTTTCACACGCACAAGAGCAAAATAGATTTATCATGCTAATTAGGCCCAAGAATTCGAAATCCTTTGAGAACGGGATCAGGGGCCCAGCCCGACATCCGTCTTACCGCCCTGATCAAGAATCACCCAGCAAAGTGAAAGGGCTAGGCCTGGAAGATCAAAGTAGGCCTCCGGAACAGGAGTTCAGGAAGTTGCTGCTACTCTGCACCGGGACCTCTGAATAGTGAGCATGTGGAGCTGGGCTGGCTCCCTTATATAGAGTCTTGGCCAAGCCCACAAACCACACCCAGGCATGCTGCAGGGAAAGCTTCTAGAAGGCCCTGGAAAGGGGACCACACCCTGACACACTCTGAAAGCCTGCAGTAGTACATTGCAAATGAACAGTATCTATATGCATCTTGAACATAAGTCTTCAGGATTAAACTCTGCAATGCAAAAGGTTAAACAACAGCATATCAGCACAATGCATAAATTACGTTATCTTGAGAGTGCTGGATTTTTGCATTCTAGTCGCCCGTAGAGCACGCACTGCCCTGATGTTGACAGCTACCTTAGATTGTAGCCAGGTCTCGATATACTGTGGGGGATGATCTTCCTCAGTACCTTCCGGCATGCCCACTCTCTGGATGTTATTCATGCATGCTCTACCTTCAGTATCTTCAGCTTGGCCTTGAAGTTCATTTACTTCAACTTGGAGTCGTGGTCAGCCTGCGCCGGAGCCAAGGTGGCCAATGTGTGTTCCGCTGATTTGACTCTGTCCGCCAATTTGTGCTGGTCATCTTTTTCAGCAGGTTGAGATCCGTGGTGATAGCGCCAAGCTTCTGTTCCATGATTTCTCTGGAGACACATAAGATAAGATCTAGCTTGTCCCCTGGTGCCTCTGCTCTTGTAGGGGGAACACATTCAGGTGGCATGGAGGAAGGCAAGTCTTCTGAAGGCGGGGAACGGCGCTGTTCATATTCCTCCATCCTGGGGAGTCTCAGTTTCGTTGTGCCCCATTTTATCGAGGGATTGTCACGTAAGGTCAGAGGGCCACACACGATGCTCCAGATGGTTACCCCCTTGAGGTGTGCATGGGATCTCTCACCTCCACCCAGTTTCTGGTGGCACAAAATGGGCCCTAGCGCCCCTGCAATTCCCTCAGGGTGTGGATGGACCGATCATTCAGAGCCCGGGCTGGACCCCCCGAGGCAGGCAGATCTAGTAATTGCCGGCATCTGCCACCTGTTGCTGGCCGCCGCCCTGTCCAGTGTCTCGTTACCGGGACTAAATTGGGGCCAGCCTCCAGGCCATTCAGCTCCTTGCACCCCCAGTTGCCACCTCTGGTTTGCACCACTGGGGCTCCCCGTGAAACAGCACCTTAACACTGGTTAAAGTTTTCCGTAGGGGAGGGTGGCCTCGCATGTCTGATCACCATAGCGCTTCCTGTTAAGCCACAAAGCGCGCACACCTTGCTGTTTCTTTGGGGGCCAGCCTGAGAGTCAGTGCGCTATCCGGGCCCTGCCGCAACTGCTGTGCTGTATTCAGGTACCCTGCGGTTCCCGTTTCGCCCACAGCGGGCTGGGTCAATTAGCATGCCCGAAAAGGCCCCAGATGTCACTCGTCTTGCCTCCAAACACAGAACCAAAGTCCCTCACATGGCCACTGGTGCAGGAGCAGGCCTCCGCTGACTCCTCCATGGAGTACCAGTAGGCTGCAGTCTGACAAGCCCATAGACCTGCGTCCATAAGTGGGCTTCCTGCACGCGCACAGTAATGCGTGCCTACCAGGTAGCACGGGCACCGCGCTCAGCCCAGCCTCTGCCCGGGCCAGATGCTCCCGGCCTGTCTTTAGTTTGCTTTCACCATCCAAGCCCCAGCACGGGCCGTTTGGCAGCTGGGAGAAGGAGGTATCAGGCGGAAGGGAGGCCTCACCGCAGGCCGCTGCCATCAGTCGCTATCCCCTCACAAGTGCTGCTGCTCCGATTCTGGGCCACGCAACATCCCGGCACCTCTCAGACTCACCACTGTGAGCTGTGCTGCTTCTTCACGTTGTTGGGGTTAAATCTCGGGTAGATGATTCAACCCAGGTCTGGAGCCACTAGATCATGCGTCCGCCATGTTGGGCGCCTGGTCACGCCCCAAGATATTGGTTGATATAGAGGAATTTTCAGGTCAGCGTACTTCTTGCTGTTAATGTAGCGTAGGTCCACATGAACTGACAAGAGCCTTCCTTGCTTCATCAGTGCTTTGCCAGACTTTTCGTGCACAAAGCAGTCTTCAAAAGGTCTCTGGCAACTGGATGATCTGTGGTTACCTGGATAAGCTTGTTTGTGTGAGATTGCAGATCCTGTGTGATATCCCACAACATATTTTTTAATGCAAGCTTGAAGCTAATGGATAAGAAACTGGCGAACAATGCATAGTTTTGTTGAACCAAGTTGAACTCCAAATGGATCTGTGCTTGTGCAGAACATGCTGGTAGCTTGAATTGAACGCCTGTAGCATTGATATTGAGGCCGGTTAAGACAGCCTGTAATACAACTCAGATGAACAAATGTTCCATCTGCCAATGTAGGCATTAGGTCGCTCTCGATGACTTTGTAGATTGCTGTCCGGGCCACGGAGATTTTGAAGTAGTCACTGAAAAGCAAAGGTAAGGGCCTTGGCTGATGTTGCTAGAGCCTCGGTGTGTGGGGTAGCAGTCTGGGTTCATTAATCCTTAGTACTTGATGCTAGGTGCTCTTTCAATCTTCTGGGCACTTATATACCACCTTTTTGTTTTTCCTATTCCTGAAGACTACAATCTTAATTTTCAATGTGTTAATAGTGAGTTTATTTTCCTTGCAGTGCTCGGCCAGAGATAAGGCCCACTGCAGGCCATTTGCAGTTTGATCCATATGTATAGTGTGATCAGCATTTTGTAACATCTGCACCATCTATCCTTGGACTTTTGGTGGACAGCAGTCAGCTGTGCCAAGGTGGTAACATTAATTCTGCGATATACAGATTAAAGAGTAGAGGCGCCAAAATGCAGCCTTGCTTGAGGCCCCGGTTGTTGAAATTCTTGGCAGAGTTTGCCCATTTGCTTGTCATTCATACTTTGACCCAAGTATTGGTGTGGAGGCTCCCAATTGCATCCAATAGACGTGGAGGGATACTCCATATATACAGTTTGGCCCACAGCTGGAGTCTGCCTACTTTGTCGAAGGCTGTTGCAAAATCCAAAAATGCACTATAAGGCTGTTACTTCCCCCCCCATCCATTCAGTTGCATTCTTGATCAGGATCGACCTGCATAGTATGTTGATCTTTGTGCCCTGACCCTTTCATAATTCAGTCTGTGTGGCGGGAATTATTTTATTCTGTTGTGCCCAAGCCTCCAATTCATTGTAGAGTATTTTTGCATAGCATTTCACCTCCACATCCAAAAGGGCAATGAGTCTGAAGTTTTCGGGCTTACCCCTTGCACCCTTCTTATGTATTGGGACTAGGAGGGATCCACGTCAACTCACGGGCACAAGCGAATTAAAAAAGCAGTAGTTAAACAAAGGAGTGAAAAGGGTGGCCCATTTATCAATTGCCATGTTAAATAAACAGTCTTCCAGCAAGTATTTTTAAGTATTTGTAGACAGCTTCAATCATCACCAAGGGGATACCACAGTGCTGTGGATGTTAGTCTCGTAGAGTAAGGAATGTTACAAAAAGGGAAAAAAGTATGAGAGCTAATTAGGAAAGAGCCAAGTTTTTAAAACTTTTTCTGAATGTTGCATGATCCTTCCACAAGCCATATGTCCAATGGTAATTAATTCAATTGTGTTTCTGCTAGGTGGGAGAAAGTACGCCTATCTGCCCTTACTTTAAAAAACCGTGACATTTTAGCTAATGCTAGGTTCCGAGATCTTAAATTACGAGCCTATCTGTTGAATTGTAGCTTAGAGTGAAGAATCACTGGACCACAGTTATGTAATGTCTTATGTTCATAGCAAAGAGTTTTGAAGTTTGTACGCTTATACATATGTGGCCAGGTTAGCGTTTTTAGACAGTCTGAGGTTGAAATGAATCTGTCCTTATGGTAAATGAGCCTGGCTGCCACATTTTGAATTAGCTGGAGGCAGGAAAACAAATAGTCCACCATATCAGTGTAAAGCGCATTCCCCTAGTCTAGCTGGCTTGTCACTAGAGCCTGTACTACGGTTCTCTGCAAATCTACTGGAATCCACTGGAAAATTTTCCTCCGTAGCTTCAGTATTCCGAAATATTTGCCACAGGCATCGACAAGGAGTTATCAATCAGTATACCCAGTTTTTTTGCTACATTCTTGGGCTCTGGGGCTGTACTTAGGGCCTTCGGCCATCGGCCACCCTGAGGTGGTCCAAATCTATTGGGCTTTGCCAAACAGCAGTATAGCAGTTTTTTCAGCTTTCAATTTCAGGCAGTGAGCCCTCATCCAATTAGGCACTTCTATAAGACATTTGGATAGGTTCTCACTGATTACCTGATAATCATCTCCTACTGAGAATGCTAGTTGGGTTACATTCACATAGGAACGGATTTCAAAGCCCCCATTTCCTAACCATTTTTGCAATAAATGACTCCGACATTAAAAAGTGTATGGCTCAGCTAGGAGCCTAAGGAACGTCTTAAACGGGTGCAGGGGACAATTTAAAAGTGCCCAACCAAAAAGATTGTGTTCTCTCATTTAGGAAGGAGCCAAGCCATTTGTAAGCTTTGGAGACTATACCTATCTCTTACTCAATATCACCAACACTTAAGGTGTATTGTGCTAAAGCACAAAATGCAGCACTCTTTGATGCTGAGGTCTAGGGTTATATTAACACCAGCCGATTGGCCAATGCCAAGAACAACTTTGTACAGAAGTTGCTCTCTGTACCAACCAGTACTCCCCTTGTTCCACTCTTTTTTTACCTTGGCCTAAAAAGAATTGCTGATTTGGCTACCTTAAAGCCCCTTGTGTACTTGGTCCACCTTTGGTCTACACCTGAACTCAGTGATTATAGAGACTCACTTAGGGATTTAGTAAATACTACCAATGCCAAGAAAGTACCCTGGGTGAAATTTGTCCTTGATTGGTTGAGCTTGACTGTCTGAAATCCTTCTACTGGACATACATTCACAATCAATATATAAATAGCGGGGACAAGGGTCATCTGACAAATATGTTTTTTGGGCTTAAGCTTTTTCCGCGCTTTGAGCTGTTTTTGGACTTTCCCCACCACTAGTCAAGAGCCTGCATGTCTGCTTTCTGCTAGGTACCCTCCAGTTCAAATCTTTTACTAGTAAATGGGGGAAGAATAGATCGGGCTCATGTTTGTGCCCAGCTTGCAGTCTAGTTCTTGAGACAGAGGTACACATAATATTCTTTAGTCCAGAGAACCGGTGTGGCGGGGGTGTCCCATCGTAAGTGGATCTGACCAATCTGTCTGATTTTAGGGGTAACCAGATAATTAGTAGGCCAGAGAATTTTGAAAAGTGATATCTCACCTTTAATCGTGTTTGCAGTTAGTAATGTTTTTATTGACTGCCTGGTATAAGTGGAGCAAGCTTCTACCAGTGACAGCCTCATGATTATTTTGGTATTTTTCTTATTGCTTTTGAATTATGTTATTCTGGTGTGATAGTTCTAGTTCTGGAAATGAATATGTACCTACCATAAATCCCATGGCTGTATAACAAATTAAAAATATATATTATTATATGTACTTAATTATTTTTATATTATTATGCATTTGTGTGTTTTACATGTACTTTGATGGGTCTTGGATAACCAAATAATGTGCCATTATTTTTATTTTCAAATGATCTTTTAAATCAATGGATAGTGAAATACTGTAGCCACAGACAAATCAAGTAGAATCAGGACTATGGCCTTGTCCTCATCTACCTCGGATCTAATATTGTCCAAGGCTGCTAACAATGTGGCTTATGTACTATTATTAGACCGAAATCCAGTTTGTGAAGGATCGAGTAGTTCATGATATTTTAAACAGAAGTAAGTTGGGCATTAACAAGTTTTTCCAGGACTTTTGACATGTATGGGAGAAAAGAAATGGGCTGATAATTTGATAAGCTATTTACGTCAATGCCGGATTTCTTTGTTAACGGAAGAATTAGTGCTTTCTTCCATATACTAGGGTATTCAACAGCAAAAAACGAAAAGTTAAACATTTGAACAAAAAAAGGACTTAGAGTGGGTATTGCTGCCTCCCGCTTGTGAGATCAGGCACATGCACCTTGATTTGCACTTTTTGCTGCTCTGTTTGTAGGGCCATTGGGACGAGGTGAGGAGCACCAGCAGAACAGATTGATACTAGGGCATCATGAACCATTCTGTCTGTGAGTTGAATTACAAGACCGCCTACAGGATTGAGTGGTTCAACCAAGTGTGATGGTGATGAAGTGTGGAATAGTCTTCTGTTCTGCTGAGTGGTTGACGTATAACAGAGATACTTCTGCCATATAGACCATAAGCCAGATGTTTTTAGAATACCTTGGTTTTATTGCTGAAAAGACTGCTAGCCATTAGGAACATGTATAACACTGTTCTTCCATGTAAAGGCATCGCCTGTAGTTCTTGTGCGCTGACTCGATCTTTTCTCTTCGTTCCCTATTTTTTGGATCTATACGCATAGCCCTTATACACCTATTAAGCTCTCTTTTCAGTAACATTAGTTCATTTCTGTTCATCAGGCCAAGGTGAGTGTTACCCAGAGGAATTTGACAGGGCTGCAGGTTTATTAGAACATTTAGTAGTTCATTTGTAAAGACTGGCCAGGTTTCAAAGAGAAAAGAGGACGTAAAGCATATAAACTGATAGTATCGAGGAACGTCAGAGCAGGAAATTCCAAATTTACATGCCACCTTATATGTTTAATAGGTTCTAATCCTGCTTTATCTCCCCACAGAGTTTCCTTGTGTAGGGTGGCAGTCATCAAATACAGAGAACATGACAGTATTGCATTGTCACTTAATAGATTATGATCAGTTTTAAAGTTTGAGATCCTATGGAAGTCTTGGTTAGTGGTCCATAAGTATTTGAGTGTTGCCAGTCTTTTGTGAGAGGTGTGCGTATACGCAGCAACTCGTACAGAACTCCACTTACCAATAAGGGCGAGCAGGTCCATGGTGTGTAGACCAGAGGGCAACTCGATGTCCAGTTTTGAAATTCTCGAATGAAAAGAAGGATTTAAGGGTGGGATGTTCCAAAATTTGTCCTCAACATCTAGCTACTCATGGTTGTTCCTCAGCTTTAATAGATCGGCATTGAAATCACCCGCTAAAGGGTGGTCCTGTTGTAAGCCTTGCAATGTTTCAATGAGAAAATGGATTGTGGATCTATTTTATTAATCGTAATTTGTGTTAATGTAAATATTTGCCAATATTAAAGAGTTTGTGTGATTCCCTTGTGTTAGGGGAGATGCAAATTTGATGATAATGATGAGTGCTCCGTTTAATTCAGCCAGGATGGAGATGGTAAAGCCAATTGATTGCATACATAGATTGAAATCCACCCTCTCCCCCTTCCCCCAATGGTCTACCCTCTCCTTGGTGGATCTGAGTGCATGTGAGTGATATTTTGTATAATCCAACGAGGGATTTGCAGATAATTGCCATGTTTCTTGCAAACAACTTAAGTTGAAGGTGCGTAGATAATCCAAATGAGCTTAGGAGGACAATGAAGAGTTTTGTCCCCTATGTTCCAAGAGTCTAGCAACAGTGGAATTGGCACCTTACCTGCAGGAGTGTTAGGACAAATGCAGGGTCACATTAATTAACCTGCCTTTTACGGAGTTCAAAGTATTAATTAGATGACAAACTCTGCTCTCGACTCAAATTTTTTGTAGATGAATACATAATTATCAAGGGAGATGAAAGACTACTGGTTTTGAGTATCTTGCAAGACTGTGGGTATATGATGTAAGGATTTTGAAGCTGTGCTGCTTTTCTGAGGCGAGGTTTGCTTGAGGGCAAAAATTGGTGGAAATTTGACTTTAAATTGCTTGACATCCTTATGCCCCACTGAGCCAGTCTCTTTTCAGCGTGAACCAAACAAACATTGTTGTTATCAAAGATATGAACTTCTGTTCTTAAGTTACTTTCATCACTCGGCCTGGTGGTGAAGGCGATGTAGTCGATGTCTTTGGAAGAAATGTTGCTCAAGCTTGGTATGGCGGCAAATAGCTATATTATATTATTCCTTTTCAGGATGTCTTCTTTGACCTGTGATACATATTCAGGATATAACAAAATTATTTGCAAGTCAGATCCTGTTGCATTAATGGGAGTGGACCAAAAGGAGAGTGTTGGAGGCCCCCCAGTGTCTCCGTGACCCTTTGTCTGCTGGTGCCATATTCCCAATTGATGCAGCGCAGGCCGCTTCTAGAAAATACTAGGGGATCAAGAGTATTCTTGTTTGGCTGTTGTATAGATTTTGATGTCTCCTCAGTGTCTATTTGCCCCCTCATCTGAGATGGCTTTGCAACCAGCTGACAGGACCCTAATCTGACTACTTCCATGGGCTAAAGAGGATTACCATGAAGCTGTTGGTCATGCGGATTGTCTTCTTTATTTATGTGGAGCGAGGATCAAATAGAATTTATTACAACACTCTTGTCGGCGGGTGGGATGCGGTAATCAAATCTCCATTGGTTAGCCCCTCCATCTTCAGGGCCTTGCTCCTCTACAAGATTGAGCCCCTTCTGCATTCAAGTTATTTGATCAGATTGAGACCCCTAAGTTGAACTACATTTTGTGGTAACACCTTGTGCTGTCATAGCGAGGTGATTTAAGCTCTTGTCATGGGGCAGTATTGGAACTTCAGAAATATTTGAATTCAGTGTCAGTGCTACCATTCCCAATGTGGTTAGCATTTCAGTGCAAGGGGCAGACTGTTCACTAATGGCACATCCAGATGCTGCTACAAACACAGCTGGCCCTTGTTGTAGGTCTGTTTTAAAGAACATTGGCAACACATTTTGTTGTGCTAACTGACCCTTTTCTTTCCTTTTTGTTAAGTTGTTTGAGTCGCTTTTTATTCTCTCTTTAGATTAATGGAGCCATTTGAGTAGGGAGACTGGTTGGGCAAACCAGCTCCGCTTTCACATAGTTGAAGTTTTTGTGAAATGCCTGTGGCACTCCCTCTTCCTGGCAATTTGATGAACGAGAGTCATGAGAATCTGTTGATTTTGAAGTAGCATGAGCCGAATTTTCCCTGTCCGTCAGGCCCACTGTTTTTCCAGCATCAGCAACAGGATTGACTATTGATGCAGCCGGTTTTAAAAGGAGCACCTCTTTTTTTAAGTCTGTAGTTAGAGAAGCTATCACAGCAGAAAGGTCCGCCTGCTTTTTCAGATGTGAGCAGAAGCATGTAACTTCATTATACAGGGTGGAGTGCTGTGCACTAATTATTAGAGCAGTTATGTAGTTGTCGGTCGATGTATTTTGTGCGATCCGCTAAATTTCGCAATATCATTATTTGGATATCAAGTTTGTCGGAATGTAGTTCTGCCTCTCTACCAATAGCAGAAACAGTTGTTTCCATTAATTGCCTCGAGGCAGTTTCCTCTTTGAGATAAGTGCTCTGTGGCCTGCTTTGACATCTAACATTTGCGCCAAACTATAATAGGGCGTTGGCGCATGAGATACCTTGAGCAAAGATTCAGCTTCCAGCCCTGCAGTAATGCCGTGGGGTCTGATGACTTTCACTAGGATGTAAACAGGATGTTACTCACTACTAGAAACTCATCGCACTGGGTTACCAGAGCTTTTTACAAGTTTAGGGTAACAGAGGTTAACCTCCATCACTTTCCAAGATGTGAGTTAGTTGTCATCCAGCTCTTCTCAAGGTTGTCAGCATCCATAAGATCACTAGGGGTGAGTATTGGAGCTTCTGTGGGGCAGTACGGGAAGGCTATTAGCTCATCAAATAAGATCAAGATTTTATCATCAAATGAATTAATAAATGAAGATTTCTTATTTGACTGGCCAGCCACAAAGTATTCTACCCCCATGATTGAAGATCTTTTGATGTCATCTTTTTTTGCCACTGAAGGAGCTTTTTTAGCTGCTGTGTAGAGTGAGTCATCTGGCCTCACTATCTTAACGGGGAGATGGGCCATCGGACTTGGAATGTGAGCCATGCGGTCTATATCCTAGTCTATAAGGCCTGTAGATATTCAGCGCCCCTCCAAGTGCACCTTCTCCTCCCTGTTATGTTTGCTCCTAAAATATCTCCTGATGCCTTCATTACAAGCCTTGCTTTCTAAAGGAATATCTGCCATTGTTAATGGGGATTGCATAACTTCAGAGGCGGTGAAGTTCTGATTATAATGGCTCCCCCTTATTTAGCGAAGATGACTTCCTCCTTCTGGCAGGCTTTGTGTTTGATTTTATTTCATTTTTATGGTGCCAAGTAGCGTAACCCTGCAAGAGCGAATAGACCAGCGACTGATGAGAAACATAAAATAACTTGGCCAGTTACCAGCTTCCAGCCAGCACTCTTTCTTATGTAATGCAAGGCGAGGAGATCGCAAAAGCAGCCTCCAGAATCCGCAGATTAAGGTGCTTTTGGGCAGTTAATCCCTAAGCTTTCAAGGTGAGCTATGTACTGCAAAAAGTGGGAGCAGCTGGGGTGCAAGCCACACCAGTTACTAAGCCAGCCACTTCTGCACCACCACCTCTCTACACGTCAGCATGCATAAGGCGACTGACTTGCTCCTACCACACTGAGTTCAGGCTGCCCACTCTCACCTCCTTGCCCACAGCTACTGAGGGTCTCCCCTATGGACCATTAGCTGTGGCCTCTCCAGAGGCCTCTACTGCTTCCTCAAAGGTGGTGGGTGGGGGGGGGGGGGGTTTAGTTTTACCCCCTCGACACAAGGCCAGCCATGGCATTTCCTACTGATGCATCTCCTGACAGCAGTATGCATTCTGATCCGCCTCCTCAGCTCCACTCCGGTTCACTAAGCCGGAGGTCAGGCAGTGTAGGCGGCAGTACGGCACCAGTGCTGATACTGGCACTGACGTAGGCTTATGCCCTTAACTTCTCTGCACCTCTGGGCTCAAGGCAACTGCAAGGCAGCAGCCACAGCGGCTGCAGTTTTGTGGTGTTCTTCGAGAGAGGGTGGGTCAGGGGTGCACCATCCAACAGCATCCAGCAAGTAACATTACCATCTAAATTGCGCTAGAAGACCTCCTGCCTTTTGTGTAAGCTTTCCTTGAAAAACTGCAGATAACTAGCACATTCCACTAGTATTTATCACTCAGACATGATTAGTGGCTTTCAAGTGATCTATCCACCAATGTTTTTTGCAAAGATTTGACCCATTGGGTACTGCTGCAACTGTGAGGTTAGAATTATAATCTGTACTAGATAAATCAGTAAGTTTGTGAGCTACAGGAAAAAGTAGTTGAAACACTGTACTTAACAGATTGTTTTATGTAGGGTTTCATTTTTTTAAACATGCCTGTGCATGCATTTCTTAATACTGGCAGGCATAACTGATGCTCATTAATACCATTGTGTTTTGGGGATCAATGGCACCAGCAGTACAATCTCCTAAAATAGTGGCGGTAATGGACAAAACATTAAACCTGTTCAACTCCATTAAACAACTGACTCTTTCTCTTGGTTTGTCCTGAACATAGTACTTTACAAAAATTTAAGTGTTTTCCTTTTCCCTGCTCATTCATAATTTTTATTGAATTTCATAGTACTTTGAGGAAAGAAATAATTCTGTAAATTGCCAACACAATGGTTATAATATAATTTTCTGTTACCAGTAAGTGGTTCGAACACTAGGAGGTATTTTATTCAAAGGTAAGGGTGTGTTGAATATATTTAGGAACAAATATGTACTCTATTTGCCTTACTGTTCATTTTCCTCTCATAAACCGAACTCAATTACTGTAAGATAATGTATGCCATAAACAATGGACATTTTAGTTTTTATTATTATTTGTTTTGGTCTTCGTAACCATCATCTTTTATTTGCATACGTTCTCTGCCCAGGGTATAAGCTACCAGCCAGCTGACCTTATATTGTTGCTGATAAATCCATTTAATTGCAATTTACCCATCTCTCACCTGGTGTAGTCATGGGACCCCCATTATTTTTTGGCAGTTTACAAAACAATTCCAAACCTTCTACTTGGCAATTACTTTGCAGTTCATATCAATCTTACTTATATATGTTGCTGAGGTAAGCCAGTGATAGACAACTGGCTCCTGCTCGATTCACTTCTTACCTATTTCTCTTCTGACTAATAAGATTAAAGAAAACTGTAGGTTTTTCTGTTCATTATACAGAGCAATGTTATTTGCTGCTTTTGTTCCAAAAAGAATCAAAGTTTTGCTTACCTTTAAGCTGCACATCAGTACATATGACAGTTTTGCACTTCCTTCAGAAGTTACCCAGGGCTGGGCAGGCTGAGAGCATATGTAGGTCATTCCCCTTTCCTAGGCCCCACCTTTTACATCTAGGTAATTCCTTGGAAAATTTGCCTAACCTCCCGGGGGTCTAGAATATCATGTGGTGGCTAAAACAGTGATTTCTGTTTAGGGCAGTCAAGTGGATGTTTTTATATACTAAAATCAATGATCAATGATACTTGCCATAAATTTGTCAGATCCGACACTGCCAAGCATCCTTCACCTTTTGCATACAGCTCTGCCTGCTTCGTTTCTTCTGCATTTACCAGTTCTCAATACCAAACAGAGACTGTATATTTTACTTTGACGCCCTCCTAAATCATGTCTTTGTAATTATAGTTAACCTTGCAGCGCCAACAATTGGCTTAGCCGCCCTGAGTGTAACTGGTAATATTGAAATCCTGACAACTTTCCCTAGGTGGCCTCCAATATAGTCTCCCAACTTATACGCTTTTGTTCATCCCTCACGTCCCCCCTAGCATCGGATAAGATGGTGTCCATGGTGAATTCTACATAGGGGTGGCTTGAATATAATAATGAATCCCTGATATTTTCCTCATGCTTTACTAGACTTGTGACATGTTTTTTTAACATTTTCAAGCAGATCTTTTTGAAGAATTTAGGTGCTTCAAATTTAAACAGACATTATCCTGGGCTACACCTTTTAACACTGCATCATAGATAGCTCCCATGTGCGATTTATTTAGTTTGGTCAGCAGCATCCTGTTGTTTTTAAAGTGGAATACATATAACTGAAAATCAGGTAAAGCCAAACCTCTTTTCCTTAACTTCCTCCTGAGTTTTTTTTCCCCCCAGAAAAGACACACTCCCTTTGAAGGTCTACTGCCCATATCCTGTATTTTAGCCAAACTAGTTTTTAAGAATGAAAGTGGAATCCTTGTAAATAGGAACTTTTTTTTGTAGAATTGCCATTTTAATTATATTGATTGGGCAATAAATATTGAAAGGTACAGCAGAATAGGCACAATATTCTAACAACTTTTTTTTTAAATAAGTTTTATTAACAGTTCAAACAGGAATAAAAAAACAGATAACATTTGTAATGAGATTTTCATCAAAAAAGCTTTATTCGGTATGAAAATTATCAACCCTATAAATAAATAAACACATCACATAAAAGCAAGATTCATTAAGCCAATATGTATACCCCCTCATGTCCAACTATGCAAATTTACAAAGATGAAAGATTACAGTCCAAAATTAATTAAAAGTATAATAATGCAATAATGTTAAAAATGTAAGATCATTTAAAAATACTCTAGATTGTTCCGACAGGTTATAGCTCCCTTAAAAGACCCCACCCCAGCGCATCAGAAGACATACGCAGCCACAAAAAAGCTGGGTGATATTGCACAAAACCCCTAGGCCTCAATAGGGGGAATAAAAAACAACGCCTAAAGGGAGCATAAAAGTCACAGAACAAAGTAAAAAGGATTAAAGTCTGCAGAGTCATTCCATCACAGGGGCATAGTTATATGGATTTTTTATCATACTGACCTAACGGAAAGCATAAGTTACTTCTGATAACCCCTAGACGCAATCGCAAGATGAGAGTCCTTTCCCTCACATTTCTTATCTCCAAGAGATAGGGCTCAGGACCCACCCCCATCTTTAGCATTATAAAATCCCTTACAGATTTTTTCCTTAGATCCTCCTCCTCCCTCTTAGCCCCCAAGATTTTCAGGAAATTCTCCTTTGCCCAACGTTTATCAGAGCTAGTTAGACCCCCTGGAGCCTCTAACATATCCGGCCGCCCCAATACATAGGCTGCCTTTCTTATATACATCAGCCAGGGGATATCCTTTGCATGATCACAAGCCAAGCAGTCCCGCAGGATCTCTCTATTAAAGAGGAACACTCACTAGTCCAAATAGAGATCCATAAAATGAAGGGAGCAATCTGGATGGTATCTTGTACAAAATCGAGATCCAATTCAACATACAGACAAAAGCCAGAGGTATTTTGACCAACTCCTAACAGCCTTCTGCAAAAGCCATTTTCCTCCATTGCAGGGGCCCTATTATCCGTGTAACCCCAGAGAGGAGCCCCATACAGTAGGAATGGGAGACATTTGCACCTGTAAACTTCAAGCAAGGGCTTAATAGGTTTATTTCCCACCCTTGTGGCAAAGTTGAACGTATAGCATTGAAAATCACCCCTCTCCTGAAATACAAGGTTTCCAGGTGCCTTTGTCATCAAAATTAACTTCTAAATTGGGAATTCCTGAACCTTGCTAATTACTTGCTCATTTATCTTCAGCCCCCCACCCTGCTGAGTAGTTTCCCAAAGACCATAAAATGTGATTTCTTGCAGTTTATCTCTAGATCTAAGGCTGACATTAAAAATTCATAGGCTCGAACTGCGTCACGAAGGCCATTTATAGTTCCGGCCATAAGCACTGTGTCATCCGCATAAATCGAAACCCGGACACTATTACCATTAATTTTGGGAGCATCCTTACATCGTTCCACTAAAAAATCAAACAATCCATCAGTATACAAAAGAAAGAGGGTAGGACTCAGGACACAGCCCTGGCGCACACCCCTTTAAGCTCAAATGCATCTGAGCATTCCCCATTTGTCCCAACCCTCACATTTGCATTAGTTCCTAAGTGGAGGTACCGAAGCAACTCCACAGTTTGGGGATCCATACCCAACCGGATTAACCTCTCCCACAGCTTAGACCGATTTACCTTATCAAAGGCACAACTAAGATCTATGAATGCAAGATATAAGGTGCCTTTCCTGGCTTGTGTATATTTCCAAATCACCATCAGCAGGTTCCTGGGTACCAAGCCCTTCCCTAAAGCCATACTTTACCCGGCTCAAAATTTCATTTTTAGCCATCCAAACCTCAATGCGCCTTAAAATAATCCGGCCCAACATTTTGGCCGAAGAATCAAGGAGAGAAATTGGGCAATATGACTTGATCATTTTGGTTCCCCTTTTTGAACACTGGAATAATACAAGCCGATCTCCAAGTGGGAGGGATTCCCACACTAACTGCTGCATTAAGGACATTTAGCAGGATGGGCACCCATAGCTGGGGACAAGATTTATAAAGATCCATTGGAATTGTGTCCGGGCCCGGAACTTTTTTGCTAACACTGTCATGAAGCGCCTCCCTTACCTCGTGGTGTGTAAACCTGATAGCTAAATTGGGTTGATCTCCTGTTGTTTACCCTAATTATTTCCTAAAGAACTCCCCTGAAAGATTGTACAAAAATGATTCACCCAAACCTCAGCGGCAATGTTACAGCCCAGTCCCTCAGATGTTTCTGATTCAAAGAGACCCTTGTTTACAACCTTTTAAAACAGGCCAGGGTTCTTGTGATCTACTGCACGTTGCAATTTCTCCCAGGCTAGCACCTTGAGCTTTAGGTTTCTTGCCCTCAAGACATTTTTATACTGAACCCTCGCATCTCTAACATGGTACTTATCTATGGGGTGCTCATTTAAGGCCTTACTCAGAGTTTTTTTAGCCTCATTGCAGGGCTTACTAAACCATCCACCCTTATACTTATGGGGGGACTGAGCAGCTAGAATCAAGCAGTCTTTAAAAGCTTCATTCACTCTGAGCATCGTATCCATAACTTCCCCCAGAATGGGAGTCTCTGCCAGAAGTATACCTGTAATCAGATTTAGGTTATCACCCACCACCCTTTCTACTACTTGCTGGATATTGACCTGTCTCCAACCAACTCTCCCGCCTTGGTCTTTTATCCTCTCCAAAACTGGCCCTCCGCATCCTGGTTTAAATAGAGCCTCTGGAAAATTAAAGAGGACGGTGAGGGGGTTATGATCACTAAGGTGCCTCTACCACCTCTCCACCTATAACCACATTTTTTAAAGGTGGGGACACAAAAATATAATCAATTGTTGTACCAGCCCCTCTGCCTACAAAGGTTGGGAACTGATGTGTACCCACCACTTCAATATCACAAATATTCAAAAGACCCATATTCTGTAGGCCCTTAATCAAGTCCCTGCCCTGGGATCCTGTGCTCCCTCAGCTGAACAAACCTTGCGAGCCAACTCAAAAGGATTTACCACTGTGCTATGCTGTCCAATCTTGGCATTAAAATCTACTGACACAACAGCACAGAATTCCATCCCGCCTCCTCCATACTGCACTTCAGGATCTGGAGAGCTGAGAAAAGGACCCTAATTTGACACCCCAAGTCCCATACAGTGTTATAGAAATTTACCAAGAGGACATTACATTTATCAGGAAAAACTACCCAGACAATCAGTAAACCCTGATGGTTAAAATTAATTTGATACGCTCTCGCTGTTTTAGAGAATTGGATTAGGGTAACAAGACCACCTTTGGGGTGGCTTCATGGGGCCGAGTGGCCAGGACTGCAAACCTATGATATCCATCCCAGGCTGCGTGCTCATCCATGATTTATGTTTTAGGGTGTTCGTGTAAGAAAATATATGTGGGTAGCACTATAAGATCTCTTAAACAAAGAATGCAGGAACATGTGCGTGCCATTAGGAATAATGACAGTAGGTACCCACTGTCATCACACATTGCGTCGGTTCACCCTCATGATGGCTCGATTTGGTTTCAAGGGATTGATCACATCCCGCAACATCCCAGGGGAGGGAACAGGGAATTACAACTACGCAAAAGGGAGGCAGCTTGGATATGCCGATTACGAGCAGTAGAATTGGGATATAACACGGATCATGAATTCCATTACTTTTTATGAGGCCCATTTGTACTCAGTACTCATTTATATATGTTTTCAGTATAACCAATTGGTCTATGTTTAAACTTCATGTAGGACATGTTTATGGGATCTCAGCGTCCGTTAAGCTCTTTTTATATACTTCTCGATGACCATTTTCACATGACATCATTTGTTTGTTGAACGTTATTTCTTTGGGAATCCCTGTAGTTCTTTGGATGGATACACTTTCTAAAACTGTATTTGTTTATTCTCTGTACAACAAATCAGTCTTTGTTTAAACTTCGTGCATGATAAGTTTATGTGGTCTTAACATTGACCTCCGTAGAAAATTTCTTTTTTTCACTGACCAATTTTATGTGATATTTTATGTTCGTAAAATGGTATTTCTCTAGACGTCCCGTAAGTTCTTTCAATGTACTTTACCTTTGTTATATCTTTGAATTCTATCTATTTTTTGTACAACAAATTATTCTTTGTTTAAATTTTATGTATGACATATGTATTAGGTCTTAGCATAGGCCTCTATAGAATATTGTTTTTTCCTTTTGATTATATGTTACCATCTGATTGTCGGTTGTATTTTTCCTATGGCCATACTTCTAATTTGTTTCTCCATGTTTCTTTTACTTTATTTTATTTATTTGATTTTGTCTTATTTTATTTTATTTCATTTTCTTTTCCCTTTTTCATTTTTTCTCATCATGTTCTAACAGAGGGAAAATAATTCTTCTTAACCCCTCTTTTTCTTTCATATGAACAATTTTGGGCCTTTACTTCTTTCTATTGCTTGCTGTTTCACATCTTTTTAATAACCTGCTCGTTGCCTGGGGATATGAACTACTTTTTACTACAATCGACTTCAATTGCTATCTTGCATCGTTCAAGATGGCCGCCAAACCACAGTCCTCTTTTCACCCTTATAACACAGTTAGTATACACGAATACGAGGACTGCTAATTGCAGTCTGTCGTCTATTTTCATACCCGTTTACCAGGACATGGCGGAAGTTCTGGGTTTTGGTGTCCATCTTCTCCCTTCTTTAAAAAACGTATTGTAAACCCGACCAGCGCGCACACGAACAGCGGAACGGGCGTCACACGGCCGGGCCCGTTACGCTTTATACACACCGGTCCTAGTTACGCGACCTCCGGCTTCTTGGCTACTTGTTCAATTATTATTTTTCCTATACCACACAGGTAAGGGCAATACATTGCCGGCTGAAATATGCTTTTTACTTTACTTTGGGAGTTATTTACCGTCCCATTATTTTAGTTTTTTCCATATTACGAGTGGTTCCTGTTTTTCTGACTACATACTAAGTAAATTATCATTTAGATTTTTTCCACCAGGCTTACTATATGCCTTGTGTTAGTCACACTGTGTACAATCACCTTTGCTTCATCGGGAATACAATTTTGGTACGTGTTTTTCGACTTACTTACATTATTATCACTATTTATTATCTTTTGTATTCATACGAATCTTGTCCTTGGCGGAGGAACTCTCTGTTTTTCTAATACCCTTTCTGCACTTATTTTCCACGAGGAATTTGTTCTATCACGTTTTATGCACGGAATTTCCCCTAACCTATATAGAATTCACGTTGCACATTTTGGATCCTTCTTGGTGTCTATCTCCTCTCCTTGCCGGTTCCTTTTACCATGTATGACTTTATCTTTGGTTTACACCAACCTAATATTTGACACTTCGCATTATACTTCTGATTTTATTATCATATAATGAGTTACTAATATGTAAATTAGCACTTTATATATACATACGATGTTTATCTGTGACATATTGATATTATTATATTATCTTCTTATTTTCTCATGGTTATATGTTAATTTGCAGCCCTGAGGAAGCCCATTTGTATGGGGCGAAACGCGTTGGCTGCTTTTTCCTTTTGTACCTCATGTCACGTCAAAAATAAAATACCATCTGAAGGCAACTGAGAGAAGCTTCGTATTATTACCATTTCTACAGCATTGGACTTTTCTGGCTTACTGTGGCTGCTGTACGCCGTGGAGTGGTGCACCCACTACATTTATTAGCATTGTTGGGGCCTCATTTGCCCCTTTGGCTCTTCCTGGCAGCAGGGGCCTGGGTTGAGTTGCACACCAACTTTTTCAAATAACTATTGTTTTTCACTGGGTATATAGCGGGATTGATGCGTGTTCTTTAGGCCTGCTGCATCCTGTTCTTATTATTCATCCAACCAGGTTTCTTGAAGCAAAATAAAATCATACTGAGCCAGACACCTTGTCCATTCCTGGTCTAATAACTTTGTGTCATACCCTGCTACGTTCCATGAAATAAGATAGCACTTTGTGGTCTTCCCACCCTGGTCCTCCCTAGTCATAACAGCATTTGGGGGTACTGCCAAGCCCTCTATATGTCTTCTTGCGCAGGGTCAATCCACCCCCTCCAAGTCAGGAGTGCTAATAATATCATTCTTTCACCTAGTTAGCTGTTGGACGCTCTGGCCTTGATGGGGATTCCTACGATTCCTAAATGGAGACTCAACACACTGCCGAGTATGATTATAAAAGAAACCCAAAGGGACCATACCAATCTTTCCCTTTCTCTGGGAAGCCATACTTTGTGTTGAGAGGAGCCGTTGGGCCAAACCGGGATATCTACACTTTATAATGATACAATCCCCGTTTCCCACTTTTTCTTGGGGCCTAACCCAATCAATTCTTCTGAGAAACAAGATATCCCTAAGGTCCATGCAAGCAAAATCACAGTTTTTACTCAGCCAATGGCCAGTCTTATTTTTTAATTGGTCTGTAGATTCGCTGGAGCTAGAGCAGGAACGCCTGTCAACACTTATACATAAAGGGCGCAAGCCAGAGGGAGCTCCAAAGACACAAGTGGGGAAATTTTCTTCAAGTGCAAATCTTGTATTCTGCCACTATGTTGTGACTCCCTCCCATTCTCCACAGGCCCACTGTCAAGTTCCCTGCCACCTCTTAGCCTGTTTTCCCCTCTAGCACCTGTCAATAGGTCGGCTGGTACAGCCAGAACAGCTTCCGCACAAAAACCCTGAGACCCTGGATTTGCAAAGTTAGCAGGCTGCCGTGTGGCTCTATCCAAAGCCCTGGGAGCGACCTCACATAGGAACACCCCCTCGCACAGTTGGTTTCGGTAACTAAGGTCTGAGGGGCCGCTCTCATCTGTGACTGGGCTGAGCCCCTCCTGCTCACACAGCCGGGAAACTGCTTTTTCAAGTGCCAGCAGTTTCGCCAAAACCGGGTAATGAAATTTATACATTAAACATATTGCTATTATGAGAGAAAAATCATATTGTAGGAAACTCCTCCTTTTTGCCCTGGTCAGCCCCAAACCTTTTCACTGATACTGGTGGTTATTGACTCTGACTGTGCCCTGGGCACTGCTAACCAGTCCCAGGGCCAGTGCTCTGTGTAAAATGGATTATGCAAATTTGTCTAATTATAATTGGCTGCACCAGCCTACCTAAAACTCCCTAGTTTATGGTAGGGTATGTAGGTTAAGGGACCCCAGTATAGATAGTACACCCATAGGTGGACAGTTGTGGTGCCCAGTGTCATTTTAAAGGCAGGCCTGCATTGCTGGCAGCTTTTAAGTTACAGTTAATCTCAAATTCGACTTTGTAATTAAAAGTACTTTCAAAGTCCTTAGCTACCTTATTTTCACATATAAGTCACCCCTATGGTGTGCCCTAAGTGCTCTCAGGGTTGGGTAGAGTGTAAATATAAGCAGAGATTTTATAAAAGGTGTTCTATAAGCGCTGGTAAGGGTAAACAGCCACATTATTTTTTTTCCATTGAAGTCTATGGCCCCTGTGGGTTAACATGGAGAGACTTTATTTTAAAATAATAATGTTTTATTATCAATGGGAATGAACTAAATATGTTACGTTTGGTATCAAATTAAATGTTGTAATATTTCCAACAACTTGACATTGTTGGATTTAATATAACTAACCCAGGGAAAGAGTTTTATAACTCTTTTTGAAAAATACCAACTTCAGCCCTATAGTGCCCTTTCCTGATTGGTCCTCCTCTGGCAGCCTGAGCCAGGCACCTTGATGAGGTGTTAAGTGGCCTGGGCTGAAGCAATGGAAGCATCTTGTGGCCGGGGAACTGATACAGCAGATGGCAGAACAGGATGGGAGAAGAGTAGACAAACTGATCTTCAAAGAAGGAAAAGCCATTTTTGTGTTTGACTGACAATGAATACCAGTAGTGTAAGATGGCAGAAGTTGTCTTTATTGTCAAAGTTCTTTATTGTTTTCAATTGTAAACAGATATTTCAACAATTTGTTCACAGTGATACATATATTGCAAATTAATCAAGTGAGTCAACTTAAAATTGTAACTGTCCTCCTTACTGTACTTAATGGCTCCTGTATAAACACAACGCTCAACTTGTATTATAGCATGTAAAAGGTGACATTCTTTTCTTCAAGTCATAGATCATTTTGAAACAAGTTAAACAAGATTTTCACCAGACTGTATATTGTTCCATCTTGAGATGGGGTTGTTTGAAATCTGAAGGCATAGCTGCCCAGCCTCTTAGATTGTCTTCCAGTTTTACATCCATTTGAGTGTGTTTCATACGGATTTCTTCAGCTGTCACCCATTCCACTATGTCTCTGGCCAACTCCAAGTACACATGGGGATTTGGACTTACCTATTGTATTGCTATACACCTTTTCCCTAATGTTAAGCCCAGCAATGTAAGCCTCCTACTAAGTCTCTTCTTGGGGGATCAGGGTTAAGGCCTAATAGTATTGGTTTAGGTCCTAATGGAAGCACCCAACCCGATGCCCTATTCAGGTTTGTAAGGACTTCTTGTCAGAATGAGGCAATCTCCGGGCACATCCAAGCGTGCAGGATAAATTCTGCTTAAAGTGACTGGGGAGAGATGTATTTGATGTATAAAGTTATAGTTTGTTAATTTATATTGTGCATTTGAGTGCTCGTATGTACCTCATCATAAATATGTTCCCAGTCCTGTTTAGTCAGCTGGTCTGGAAGCACTTCACCCTGCCAGTCCTGCACTACAAGAGGCTGACGGGGAAAATCTGTATGTAGTACTCTATAAAGATATGATCTCAAACGGCGGCCACCCGCCATGTCTAATAAAGTGGCAAGGATGGTGGACTGCGGTGGGGCTCTAGGAATGTCGGCCAAATACATTGTGCTGGAGCAGAGAGCTTCTGATATTGTAGATATTGCCCTGGTCCTAATGGAAATGACTCAACTGCTTCCACATACGTTATGAAGTAATTCCCTGGATAAATATCAACCAGTGTAAGGCAGCCCCCCTCCCTCGATCTCTGGAGCGACATATAGTCTGAAATTTTACAAAAGGGCTTCAATATCCAGATGTTAAGCTCTGGATTGAATGCTGCTCTTTGGAGTACTCGCTCACGGTATTCTCCCAGAGCTGAGTCATGTGTCAGATTATATAAGTTGTATTTGGGGGGGGACCCTGGAACTGGTCATCAGTAAGATAGAGAGAAAGAGCTCCCCATAACAGCCGTCCAGTAATCTAGTCTCCCAGGAATATTCCTCTGCCATCCAATGGACAGCGTGTTGAAGGTGTGTGACCATGTAATAGTATTCTAGATTTGGAACCTCTATTCCTCCCTCTGGCCATGGCCTTTTAAGGGTGGCTTGACTGACCTGTTTCCACTAATTCACCCACAATACCTCAACCATAAAGGAATCCAGTATTTGGGAATATTGCTGGGGAGTCTTGTAAAAAAGTTCCCGGTAAGGCATATTCACAGCGAGGGAGTAGTATACATTTTAGTAATGCTGTTTTCCCCATCATCAAGAGTGGTCGGTTCTTCCAAAAGCAAACCGATTCCTGAAAATTTGCTACAATCCTTCCAATATTTTGGTCTACAAGTTCAGTTTCGGTGGGAGCCAGATAAACACCTAGATATCGGACATCATGGAGCTGCCATGGAATATCCGTCAGAGAACGATCATCCTGATCGATGCCCACAAGAGATCCCAGGGGATATAATCTGGACTTGGCAGGGTTTACCTGGAGGCCCAAGATGGTTCCATATTCATTAATTACTTGCATAAGAATGGGAATTAACAAGATAGGATTACGGACATAAATCAGGGCGTCATCTGCATAGAGGGAGGTCACGTGTGATTCTCCATACAGTTATCCCCCAAAGATCCAAGGTCCTTCTAAGATAGGCTACCAAGGGTTCTATCACCAGGGCAAACAAAAGCGGGAAGAGGGGGCATCCCCGTCTGGTGTCCCTGCCCAATCCAAACACTTCGATATCATATTTCACCCCAGTACGCACCAGTGTGCAAGGGGCTGTATACAGTAGTTGTATCCATTGAATATAATTGGATCCCAGTGCAATATGTTTAAGAACATGCCAGAGGTAACTCCAGTTTAGCAAATTGAATGCCTGTTCAGTATCTAAACAGGCAATTGCCATCTCCTCTGTTTATGCATTGGAGTATGATAGATGTGTGTGAGCATTCTCAAATTATGTAGTGTATTACGCTTAGGGATAAACCCTGACTGGTCCTCATGTATCAAAAATGGGAGGTGTGGATGCAGTCCATTTGAATCGATGGTGCTAAGTATTTTGACATCAGTATTTAAAAGAGAAATGGGCGTTATGCGGAAGCAGAGGTGGGATCCTTGCCTGGTTTGTATATCATAATGATTAAGGCTTTTCTGAACGAAGGAGGAAGCGTACTATGTCGCAGGCTCTCTTGATAATCTTCTAAGAGTTTATCCACCACCAGGCCTGCATATTTGTAGTAAAAGTCAGTTGGAAGACCATCCATCCTGGGGAGCTTAGCCGTCTTTAAGGAGGGGATAACTGCAAGGATGTCTTCCTGAGATATGGGTTCATCTAGGACCCTTCTTTCTTCAGCAGAACGTTTGGGAAGATCGAATTTGTGCAGGAATTTGACCATGGTGGTAGAGGGAACGCCATCCCACTTGGCATACACTGCACTCAACTGCGATTGGAATACCCGTGACAGAGTTTGGAGTAAAAATAGGAGCCCGGGTCTCTCCTGTCTAAGCGGGCAAGAATTGTACTCGTTTTGACACCTTCGTCATGTAGCCTTTGTTGGCATGCCGAAAAGGTGAATTTTCTAGGCGCCACCAATTGTTAAGGATCTCAGAACGTGTTTCGTTCGAGGGTGAGTAGGCAGTTGGTTCTCAAACTCCCTTAAAACCTGTCCACGTTTTTTAATATCTTGTTCTAGTTGCTGTCTAACCCGTAACTGGTTTAAAGGCAAACTCCCCAGATCACCACCTTCATCGCCTCCAAGTCCCCCACAGGGGTCATCAAGGATCCCCAGTTCTCTTGAAAATAGTGTGTCACCGTTACTCAGACTGTCTCTGCAAAGGATGGGTCCGTGAGGGCCTATGGGCGGCGGCGCCATGAATCTTCCCAACATCAGTAGAACAGGCGAATGGTCTGATAGATATCTGGGAAGGTAAGTGACTGCATGTACCCATTGTGCCAGAGAGTCCGAAGTCAGGACATGATCTAATCTGCTATGTGTACCAGTGCGGGAATCTAACAGGAGAATTGTTGGGTATCAGGATATCTAGTCCGCCAGATACCTGTTATATTTAATTCTCTCATAAGGTCGACTGAAGAATGCACTTTTGGAGATAGAGCTGATGTGCCAAAAGCTGGGGGCTGGTATCTCCCAGCCCTTTTATACGCAGACAATGCTGTTTTAATCACTCAAACTGCAAGAGTCTGCAGAAGCTTTTAGATACCTCTGTGAGTTTTATGGCTAGTTTGAACCTTACACACAACTAATTTTAGAAAGTTACTTGTGGAGGTGCTATGGCCAAAAAATACCAAAAGTGCAACTTTTTTGTGTGCAGGGTCAAGTCTTAAGTAAGGTGGAATCTTTTACTTATTTGGGAGTTCTATTTGACTCAAAACTTAACTAGCAGCCCTTAGTTAAGAAAAATGTGGGTAAATTGACACAGACTTGTTTGGCTGTTCGTCGCTTTTCACTGTGATTAGATAATAAACCATTGAGGCCTCTGTTGTAGATTTGTAAAGCCAACTGTTTACCCATCTCCACTTTTGGTTGTGACATTTGGGGTTATGTGAACATAGATGCTTGCGGGTGTCAGAAAATACATTTTTGAGGGGTCTCTTGGGCTTTGGGCGAGGCACCATGTCTGAGATTCTTCATGAAGAGTTGGGAGTGGGATATATTGGTGATTTCATTCATTTGTACCTACTTTTGTTGTGATACACGATTTGGGGGAAGGATGAACTAAGTCTCAATAGGGCAGTTATTGAGGATTGTATGCACTTAGATGGCATGGAATATATAGCTTGGTTCTTGTATGTTGTGGATAATTTTAAAGCCTTCGGGAAGCCTAAGCTTTTCTTAAATCCTACGAGTATTACCAAGCAGGATGTTACTTGGTTGATGGAAGCCTTTTTTAAGAAAGTGGCTGCAGAGAGGGAAGCTTCTGCCTTAGAAAAAGTGTATTTTAGGAAAATTGTTATGATAAAAACTGTTCCTGGTATTGAGCCATATCTTTATTTGGATATGCCCAGTGGTTCATGCCAATTGTCACAGCAGGGACTTGGTGTAAAACCTCTGATCTCCCAACTTGTTCCTGTGATATGGTCTCCATTAATGACACAATGCATGCTGTATTGATATGCCCTTTTATATTCTACTTAGGCATAGGCGTATTAACCCCCTTTTTTTTAACTGAGCATTTTACTCAGGTGAGGTCTGCCTTTTTGTACCTGAAATTTTTAGCTACAGAAAATGTTTGTTTCTTTTTATCATAATTTTTAATGGCCATATTAATTGCTGCTAGATAAAACAATTATGGCTTGTCTCTGCAATTTACAAGTGCTGCTGATATCTGTGTTTAGTTAATTGCACTGTTTTATGATAATTTATTTTTGTAAAGATCACATTTATTCAGTGTACTTATAAGGAATGTTTTATGTTTTATGGATTTTTGAATCCAAATAAACTTATCCTACTACTGTTGTACATAATGTGGTAATAGATGGCTTTGAAATACCAATAAAAACATATCTAAAATATATATATATATATATATAAAATTCCACCATGTTAGAAAAGTTAATTTAGAAAAGTCTTTCCCACAAGAAAGTATAACTTTAAAAACAAGTGTAATAAAAGGTCAAGCAATTGAGGTGTAGGAGATAAATGGTTGAAATTGGGTAAAAGAACCTAAAAATACTTTTTGCAAGTTAAGTGGTATATGAAATTGAAAGATCTGTGAATATTTAGACTAGATGAACTTCCAAAAAGCTGCAAGAAGAGAACAATTGTAGAACCATTTATTCAGAACAAGACCAGCATAAAGGAAAAGCAGATTAATCAAATTTAGAAACACATTCTGGAGTTAGAACAGCTCTATTATATACAAAAATAAAAAGGGATTGTGTGATATGAGCATCTTTAGAAATATTGACTATCTTTAGACAAATTTTGTCCCAGATAGATAAATCAGTTTCCTACATCAATTCAAGAGAGCTTTTGATTCTGATATTAATAGAGGATAGTAGTGTTTTATATATAACCAATGCTTTGGGAAAAGTGTGAAGTAAAACTGATTTAAAAGGTATCATGAGTACAGGTGTAAATGAAGCAGGATTGATAGAACTTGTGAACAAAAACAATAGGGAGGGGAGGAAACAAGCCTATATTCCTTCAGAAAGGAGTCGGGTAGTTCATTGTATAATTGTAAGTGTTCAAAAGATACAAACGTTTTTGTTTTTTTTAACTCAAAATTTTATTAGTTTCCATTATCAACTTGTTGGAAAATGGGTTATTGGTAGGGCAGGTAGGTACCTACACCTAGCAACAAGCCACTAACCTCCACATAGGTACAGTTAGGTCTCAGTAAATTAATCCCAGCTCAACCCTTGGTAGCTTGGCAACGAGCGTCAAGGCTTAACTTAGGAGACAAAGTGTAAAGCATTCAAATATCACAAAACAGTAATTAAATAAAACACAGGAAATAGTTTAAAAATCCAAAACCAATTTATAAAAATAGCTTATATTTTTATCTTTAAAATGACACAAAAACGATTAAAATCGGTTCAGGGGAACCGGAGATATGAATTTTTAAAGTATTATTATTTTCTAGCGCTTAGAAACAAAAAGCGCCAATCGGGTCATCTGGTTGCACCAGGACCGGGGCAAAGTCAAACTTTCAGGCCGACCGCGATGGAGCCCTGCTCGGCTACAAGTCGCGGGAGGCCTCGGTTAAAAAGTTACCTTCTGACTTAGTCTCTTTTTTGATGTTTTTCTTCCCCGGGACGAACCTGCCAGTTGAATCCGACCTCCTGGAGCCCTTGTCCGGATACGCGAAGTCGGTTTCCTCGGTGGTGATTTTTACCTTCGGACTTAGTCGTTTTTTTTAGATGAAAATCCTTCGACCGGGGTAAACCTGGATCTTGATCCGACGTCCGTGGAGCCCTTCTCGGATACGATGGCTGGGAGGTCCCGGTCAACTTTTTACCTTCGGACTTAGTCTCTTTTTTGGATGTTTTTCTTTACCGGGACGAACCACAAAGTCGGGCCGGGTCGCGGTTGAGGCAAGCCGGCTAGAATTTCCGCGTCGGGTCGGTCACTTTATGGAGCTTTTTTTCAAAAATTCTCCAATCTTTTCCAAACTTCTGGGGCTTCACCCAGATGTTCTTTTAAGGTTATTTTGGGGTCCACAGCTCACCCCAAGGGTCCAGAAGTTCTGTGATGGTCCTTGGGAAGTGCAGACTTCAACTCCCAGAATGCACCTGGCGCAAACTCCTTTTTGGCCACTGGACAGTGGTCAGCTGGTCACTTTTTCAGGAGTTGGTGCAGGGGACTCTGGATAGCAATTTTTCACCTGTAGCAAACAGGGAGTCCCTCCTTGAACCAGTTGAAGCCAGGCAAAGTCCTTCTTGTGGTGAAGCCCAAGTGTGCAGCTGGTGCAGTCTTTCTGAGTGCAGGGTCCAGGTGCAGGCCAGGGGTCCAGCAGGGCAGTCCTTCTTCTTCTTTAGTTCCTTTCTTGTTGAATTCTGGAGGGGATCTGAGGTGTGGGGGCAGGTCTGCCAGTTTTATCCTTGCTCCTGGGTGAAAAGCAGGGGGGTCCTGGTCCTCCAATCAGGTGCAGGGTTGTCCCCCTGTGATGACAACTTCCTGGGAAGTGTGGCAAAAATCCATCCCAAAAGGCAACAGTCTCTAAAAATCCAACATGGCTGAATCTGATTTTTGGAGGTTACATCTGGCTGAGCCCACCCACTGGTGTGGCTAAAAATCATAAACACACCCCTCTCCTGCCCTCTCCTAATCTAATCAAGGGGGCACCTAGCTGTCTGGGGTTGCAGGATGTGGGGGTGTTGCTGGGTGCTCCAGATGTCCTTCTCCGCCTTTGAAGACCAGTTTGGCAGCCCTCCCCCTTCCTGCCTCACCATCTGCTGAGGGGAGATTCTCTCCCCCAAGCACATTCCTTTGTGTGAAGCCTGGCCACTTCACACCTAATCAAGGTAGCCTGGCAGAAGCTGCTGCAGGCTGGCCAATCAGAGCACAGCAGCAAAAACAATGCAGAGCTGAAATTGGCAACTTTTTAGGTAAAGTCTAAACTTTTTACCTGGACAAGTTATATTAAATCCAACAACTGGAAGTTGTGGGATTTATTACAACAATCAATTTGATACCAAATTCTTGGTATGTAACATTTAAGGAGACTTTAAAATAAAGTCTGCCCATTCTAGCCTATGAAGGCCATTTACTTCAATGAGGGAAAAACGAATTTGGCTGTTTTTACCTCACCAGGGCTTAGAAATCTATTTTTATAAAGTCCCTGCTTATAGTTACATGGCACCCAGCCCTAGGGGCATATAGGGCACACCTTAGGGGTGACTTATATGTAAAAATAAGGTAGTTTAAGACTTTGGAAGTACCTTTAATTCCAAAGTCGAATTTGCATATAACTTTAATTTAAAAGCAGCCAGCAAGGCAGGCTTGCTTTTAAAATGACACTGGGCACCTCAGCAGTGCACCTAGGTGTGCACCACCTATGCTGTGGTCCCTAAACCTACATGCCCTACCATATACTAGGGACTTATAGGTAGGTTAACTTAGCCAATTATAATTAGCCTAATTTGCATATCCATTTTACACAGAGCACTGGCCCTGGGACTGGTAAGCAGTACCCAGGGCACAGCCAAGAGTCAGTAACCACCAGTACCTATCCAGAAAGAGTGGGGGTGATCAGGGAAAAAAAAGGACTTTCCTACACTGCCCCCCTCCAGATGAAAGGTGATGGGTACTAACCTACACCCTGGTAGTCCTCATCAACTAAGTGGAAAAACCTGGAAAGGCCATCTGCATTGGCATGAGCAGTCCCAGGTCTGTGCTCCACTGTGAAGTCCATCCCCTGTAGGGAAATGGACCACCTTAACAGTTTTGGGTTCTCCCCCCTCATCTGCATCAACCATCTGAGAGGTCTGTGGTCAGTTTGTACACGGAAGTGAGTGCCAAACAAGTAAGGCCTCAACTTCTTCAGGGACCAAACCACAGCAAAGGCCTCCCTCTCAATGGCACTCCATTTTTTCTCTCTGGGGAGTAGTCGCCTGCTGATGAAGGCAACTGGGTAATCATGGCCCTCTTCATTAACTTGTGCTAACACTGCCCCAATCCCTTCCTCTGAAGCATCTGTTTGCACTACAAATTCCTTGCTATAGTCAGGGGCCAGTAACACTGGTGCTGAACACATAGCCTGTTTTAGGGTGTCAAAAGCTTTTTGACACTCTGGGGTCCAGATGACCTTCTTGGGCTGTTTCTTGGAGGTAAGCTCAGTTAGAGGGGCCACTATGGTCCCAAAATTTTGAACAAACCTCCTGTAATACCCAGTCAGGCCAAGAAAGGCCCTGACCTGAGTCTGGGTTTTTGGAGCCTCCCAATCCAGGATAGTCTGGATCTTGGGCTGGAGAGCTTGTACATGGCCTCCACCAACAAGGTGGCCCAGGTACACAACAGAACTTTGCCCTATCTGGCACTTGCTTGCCTTGATAGTCAGGCCTGCTTGAAGCAGGGCCTGAAGCACTTCCTTCAGGTGGACCAGGTGGTCCCTCCAGGTGGAACTAAATACAGCTATATCATCCAGATAAGCTGCACTAAAAGATTCCAACCCAGATAGGACTCTATTCACCAACCGTTGGAAGGTGGCAGGAGCATTTTTCATCCCGAAGGGCATCACCTTGAACTGAAAGTGGCCCTCTGGTGTGGAAAATGCTGACCTCTCCTTAGCTCTTGGACTTAAGGCAATCTGCCAATATCCTGAGGTCAGATCAAATGTGCTCAGGAATTTGGCAGCCCCCAACCTGTCAATGAGCTCATCAGCTCTAGGTATGGGGTGAGCATCAGTCCTAGTGACTGCATTTAGACCTCTGTAGTCCACACAGAATCTTAATTATTTCTTCCCACCTTGGGGATTAGCTTTGGGCACCAGTACCACTGGACTGGACCAAGGACTATCAGAGGGCTCAATTACCTTCAGGTCCAACATCTTAGCCACTTCAGCTTTGATGTTGGCCTTGACCTGGTCAGACAGCCTGTACAGCTTGTTCTTGACAGGCAAGCTGTCACCAGTGTCAACATCATGGACACACCAATTGGTGAGTCCAGGGGTCAGGGAGAACAGACTAGCAAACTGTCCCAAGACTTGCTTACAGTCTTGTTGTTGCTGATCTGTCAATTTGGGAGAGAGTACCACTCCCTCCACTGACCCATCTTTTGCCTTTGAGGACAGGAGGTCTGGCAGAGGTTCACCCTCCTCCTCCTTCCATTCATCAGTGACCATCAGCATGGTCATGTCTGCCCTGTCCTGGTGGGGTTTCATCCTGTTTACATGTAGGATCCTGTGAGGATTCCTGGGGGTGCCAAGGTCCACCAAGTAGGTGACCTCACCTTTTTTCTCCAGGATTGGATAGGGCCCAGTCCATTTGGCCTGTAGTGCCCTATGAGCCATGGGCTCCAAAACCCACACCAGCTGTCCTGGGTGATACTCAGGCAAGGTAGCCTTTTGATCATGCCAGAGCTTCATGAGCTCCTGACTGGCCTCCAGGTTTCTGCTTGCCTTCTTCATATACTCAGCCATGCGAGACCGCAGGCCTAGTACATAATCCAGCACATTCTCCTTGGATTCCTTGAGAGGCTTTTCCCAAGACTCTCTCACCAAGCACAATGGGCCTCTTACAGGGTGCCCAAACAGTAACTAAAAGGGGCTGAATCCAACCCCCTTCTGTGGCACCTCCCTGTAGGCAAACAGCAGGCATGGGAGGAGGACATCCCATCTCCTCCTGAGTTTGTCAGACAAACCCATGATCATGCCCTTCAGGGTCTTATTGAATCTTTCCAATAGACCATTGGTCTGTGGATGGTAGGGTGTGCTGAACGTATAGGTAACACCACACTCCTCCCACATGGCTTTCAGATAGGCTGACATAAAGTTTGTGCCCCTATCTGAGACCACCTCCTTTGGGAATCCCACTCTGGTGAACACACCAAGTAGGGCCCTAGCCACTGTGGGAGCAGTGACTGTCCGGAGGGGTATTGCCTCAGGGTACCTGGTGGCATGGTCCACTACCACCACAATGTACCTGTTACCTGAAGCAGTTGGTGGGTCTAGGGGACCAACAATGTCAATCCCCACCCTCTCAAAGGGAGTCCCAACCACTGGCAGTGGAATCAAGGGAGCCTTTGGCTTGCCCCCTGTCTTGCCACTGGCTTGACAGGTGACACAGGAGCTGCAAAACTCCCTGACTTTTTCTGACATTTCGGGCCAATAAAAATGGTTGACCAGCCTGCTCCAGGTCTTGGTCTGTCCCAAATGACCAGCTAAGGGGATATCATGGCTTAAGGTAAGGAGGAATTCTCTATACTTTTGGGGGACCACTACTCTCCTAGTAGCCCCTTCTTTAAGGGCCCTTGCCTCACTGTAGAGAACTCCATCCTCCCAGTAAACCTTGTGGGTACCACTGGTATCCCCTTGTTCTTGCCTGGCAGCAGTCTGCCTCAAGCCCTCAAGAGTGGGACACTCTTTGTCCCTGGCACAAATCTTCTCTGGTGGGCCCACCTGCCCCTTGCAGTTCTGCCAAGCCAGGCAGAGTTTGCAGGGAAGGTGTCACTCCCTCAGAGTTCAGATCCTCCCCCTCAGGGTTGGATTCTTCCTGACCCTCTGTACTTGTTGGGGCTGGCAAGCCAGACCCAGTGCCTTTTCTCTTTTTCTTGGAGGCTTGGCCCATTGTTCCAGGGTCCAAGTGTCCAGCATTCCCCTGTTGTGCCGCCTGTGACCTGGTCACAGCACACACCCATTCAGGGAGGTCCAGCATCTGTGCATGGACCCTTCTTTCCACTTCTGACCACTCAGATGCTTCAAGATCATTCCCCAGTAGACACTCTACTGGGAGGGCAGGAGCTACAGCTACTTTTTTAGGGCCAGTCACACCTCCCCATTCCAGACTCACCATAGCCATGGGATGGAGTTTGGTTCTGGTATCTGCATAAGTCACCTGGTGGAAGACACCAGGTAAGACCTGCTCTGGAGAAACCAGCTTTTCTGCTACCATTGTCACACTGGCTCCTGTATCTCTCAGAGCTTCCACTTCAGTCCCATTGACTTTAGGCCTCTGCCTATACCTCTCCATGATGGGAGGTAAGGTGGCCATAGTTGCAATGTCCACCCCACCCACGGATACTAAGGTGACCTCAGTGTACCCTGATTCCACCCCTGGGCCAACTTCCACCCCCAACCCTACACTAGCAATCCCCTGGGATTGCCCACCAGTGGGGGGCTTCTTGGAGCAGATAGCATCTCCTCTTTTATGTCCTGGCTGATGACAGTCAAAACACTTGCCGGCCTTAGCAAGCTCCTGAAACTTTCCTGCTTAAGCAGGATCATAATTCTTTCCCTGATACCCTTTCCCTTTAAAAGTGAATTGGCTCGGGGCTCCCCCTCCCTGAGAAGTTTTTGGGGACTCTTGTGAGGACTCTTTGGGTTTTTTGTCATCTTTCCCCTGGTTCTTCCCCTGAGAAGAACCATGTCCTCCCTTTTTCTGATCACCCCCTGGGGGTTTCTGGTTAACCCTTGTTCTTAACCAGTCATCTGCTGCCTCCCCCAGCTCTCTGGGGTTGGTCAACCTAGAGTCTACTAGATACTGGCGGAGCCTCTCTTGGACACAATTAGTTAGAAGGTGCTCCCTCATAATCAAATTGTACAGCCCCTCAAAGGTACTTACCCTGTTGCCCTGTATCCAGCCCTCCAGTGCTTTTACTGAAATGTCCACAAAGTCCACCCAGGACTGGGTGCTTGTCTTTTGGGTGTCCCTAAACTTAAGCCTATACTGCTCTGGGGTTAGACCAAACTTTTTAGTCAAGCAACTCTTCATACTGGGGTATGAGTCTGCATCCTCCCCACTCATGGTTAGGAGCCTATCCCTCCCAGAGTTGGGAACTAACTCCCAAAGGAGTGAACCCCAGTACTGAGGCTTGACTTTCCTCATCTGGAGGGCCCCCTCAAAGGCCCCCAGCCACTTATCTATGTCATCCCCCTCTACATAGGCAGGAACCACCCCTTTGGGTAATCTGGGGGCAAAACCCCCACCCAGGGACACCTCAGTGTCTTTCTCACTGCCTCCATCTTTTTTTTCTTTGCTTGCCCACTTTTTCTTTTCTAGGGCAAGCTTATCTGCTTCCAAAGCTATGTAGGCTAGCTGGGCTTCCAGCTCTCTTTCTCTGATGGATGGGTTCTCTCCTCCTGAAAGGACCCCCTTCCTACCACTAGCTTTGGGTCTGCCCCTAGTGACTGTATCCACTGAGGACCGTTCCTCCTCTTCCTCACTTGGGGTCTGATGCCTTCCCTCCCCTGAAAGGTTAGAGCTAGCATCTTCCCCTTTTTCTTCCTCCTCTGGAGCTTCCTCTGTCTATAGCTCTTGGGCCTCAGCCCATGCTGTCAGGGATTTAATCAGGATTTCCTTCCTGAGATTAGTGGTTGCAGGCAACCCTCTTTCAATACACAACCCCCTAAGCTGGACTACTGTCAGTGTGGGTAGGCTAGCCAGATCAAGCTCCATGGTTCCCTAGTTTTGTGTCAACAAAAACTTTTTGCAAAAATTGGAAACAAGAATTTAGAAAAATTACAAAAATTCAATAATTGAAATTAATCCAAATAAAAAAAAAATTTTTTTTGCACTAGGACAATTTAAAGGATTTTTCATTTGTTTTACCTAAAACTGTAACGTGATATTGAACACAAGTACAGGATCCTGTCGCTGCTTCCAATTATGTTGGAAAATGGGTTATTGGTAGGGCAGGTAGGTACCCACACCTAGCAACAAGCCACTAACCTCCACATAGGTACAGTTAGGTCTCAGTAAATTAATCCCAGCTCAACCCTTGGTAGCTTGGCAACGAGCGTCACGGCTTAATTTAGGAGACAAAGTGTAAAGCATTCAAATATCACAAAACAGTAATTAAATAAAACACAGGAAACAGTTTAAAAATCCAAAACCAATTTATAAAAATAGCTTATATTTTTATCTTTAAAATGACACAAAAACGATTAAAATCGGTTCAGGGGAACCGGAGATATGAATTTTTAAAGTATTATTATTTTCTAGCGCTTAGAAACAAAAAGCGCCAATCGGGTCATCTGGTTGCACCAGGACTGGGGCAAAGTCAAACTTTCAGGCCGACTGCGATGGAGCCCTGCTCGGCTACAAGTCGCGGGAGGCCTCGGTTAAAAAGTTACCTTCTGACTTAGTCTCTTTTTTGATGTTTTTCTTCCCCGGGACGAACCTGCCAGTTGAATCCGACCTCCTGGAGCCCTTGTCCGGATACGCGAAGTCGGTTTCCTCGGTGGTGATTTTTACCTTCGGACTTAGTCGTTTTTTCGAGATGAAAATCCTTCGACCGGGGTAAACCTGGATCTTGATCCGACGTCCGTGGAGCCCTTCTCGGATACGATGGCTGGGAGGTCCCGGTCAACTTTTTACCTTCGGACTTAGTCTCTTTTTTGGATGTTTTTCTTTACCGGGACGAACCACAAAGTCAGGCCGGGTCGCGGTTGAGGCAAGCCGGCTAGAATTTCCGCGTCGGGTCGGTCACTTTATGGAGCTTTTTTTCAAAAATTCTCCAATCTTTTCCAAACTTCTGGGGCTTCACCCAGATGTTCTTTTAAGGTTCTTTTGGGGTCCACAGCTCACCCCAAGGGTCCAGAAGTTCTGTGATGGTCCTTGGGAAGTGCGGACTTCAACTCCCAGAATGCACCTGGCGCAAACTCCTTTTTGGCCACTGGACAGTAGTCAGCTGGTCACTTTTTCAGGAGTTGGTGCAGGGGACTCTGGATAGCAATTTTTTAGCTGTAGCAAACAGGGAGTCCCTCCTTGAACCAGTTGAAGCCAGGCAAAGTCCTTCTTGTGGTGAAGCCCAAGTGTGCAGCTGGTGCAGTCTTTCTGAGTGCAGGGTCCAGGTGCAGGCCAGGGCTCCAGCAGGGCAGTCCTTCTTCTTCTTTAGTTCCTTTCTTGTTGAATTCTGGAGGGGATCTGAGGTGTGGGGGCAGGTCTGCCAGTTTTATCCTTGCTCCTGGGTGAAAAGCAGGGGGGTCCTGGTCCTCCAATCAGGTGCAGGGTTGTCCCCCTGTGATGACAACTTCCTGGGAAGTGTGGCAAAAATCCATCCCAAAAGGCAACAGTCTCTAAAAATCCAACATGGCTGAATCTGATTTTTGGAGGTTACATCTGGCTGAGCCCACCCACTGGTGTGGCTAAAAATCATAAACACACCCCTCTCCTGCCCTCTCCTAATCTAATCAAGGGGGCACCTAGCTGTCTGGGGTTGCAGGATGTGGGGGTGTTGCTGGGTGCTCCAGATGTCCTTCTCTGCCTTTGAAGACCAGTTTGGCAGCCCTCCCCCTTCCTGCCTCACCATCTGCTGATGGGAGATTCTCTCCCCCAAGCACATTCCTTTGTGTGAAGCCTGGCCACTTCACACCTAATCAAGGTAGCCTGGCAGAAGCTGCTGCAGGCTGGCCAATCAGAGCACAGCAGCAAAAACAATGCAGAGCTGAAATTGGCAACTTTTTAGGTAAAGTCTAAACTTTTTACCTGGACAAGTTATATTAAATCCAACAACTGGAAGTTGTGGGATTTATTACAACAATCAATTTGATACCAAATTCTTGGTATGTAACATTTAAGGAGACTTTAAAATTTAAAATAAAGTCTGCCCATTCTAGCCTATGAAGGCCATTTACTTCAATGAGGGAAAAACGAATTTGGCTGTTTTTACCTCACCAGGGCTTATAAATCTATTTTTATAAAGTCCCTGCTTATAGTTACATGGCACCCAGCCCTAGGGGCACATAGGGCACACCTTAGGGGTGACTTATATGTAAAAATAAGGTAGTTTAAGACTTTGGAAGTACCTTTAATTCCAAAGTCGAATTTGCATATAACTTTAATTTAAAAGCAGCCAGCAAGGCAGGCTTGCTTTTAAAATGACACTGGGCACCTCAGCAGTGCACCTAGGTGTGCACCACCTATGCTGTGGTCCCTAAACCTACATGCCCTACCATATACTAGGGACTTATAGGTAGGGTAACTTAGCCAATTATAATTAGCCTAATTTGCATATCCATTTTACACAGAGCACTGGCCCTGGGACTGGTAAGCAGTACCCAGGGCACAGCCAAGAGTCAGTAACCACCAGTACCTATCCAGAAAGAGTGGGGGTGATCAGGCAAAAAAAAAGGACTTTCCTGCACAACTGTTCCATCATACAGTACATTAATCAAGTAGTAACATATATGGACCGTAGTTAGTTATGCATTCCATACAATAGGGCTACATTTGTGAGCGAACACTCTTGTAATATGTAACAGTGGTGTTGAATTACAGTCCCCTATCCCGCCCACCCTGCACCCTACCCAGCTTCTGTCTATTAGTCCCTTAGGTAGGACACAGGGGATGGATCTGTTCATAAGTACTTCAGCAATACCTTTCCTTACATGGGGGACAGACTTATATATTCACTCTTAAAACATATCGAACCAGCCATACATCAGTGAGGGAGAGGCATGTATGGACCATATAGGATAGAATATGTGGAAGCCACAGTTGTCTAACACAGACACACCCCCAGCACCCCACAGGGTACGCTATTTGCCTCACCACAATCCACCCTATGTCTCAATCTGTGTCCTAAGCACTTCTTCCAGGGAGTCCCACTCTAGAGATACTGGTCTCCTCCTCAGACCTCTGTACTCTTGAGGGCAGCGCTTTCAGCCTGGCTCCAGTGTAACACTTCCTCCTTCCAAGAGAGGAGAGATGGGGCATGGGGAGATTTCCAGCATCTTGTCAACTGACATTTTGCCAACAGCAGAGTCAGGTCCATGAAGCGCAAACGTACTTTGGAGGCACGTTGCTGAGGGTGCAGTCCCAGGAGGAAATAAGTTGGTGACAATTCTACTGATTCGTACATGATCTCCACCAAAGTGGCTCCTATTGCATTCCAGTACTGTGTGAGGGACGGACATGACCTGTGTGGCATCGAGGATAGTGCACAGTTGGAGTGTGATAGATTCTATTGAGTCTATGTGGAGTGAGATATGCCCGGTAAAAGAGGTAAAACTGGATCAGCTTAAACCGAGTGTTACGATATACTCGCTTGGCATATTGTAATGAAAAGGACCATTCCTTGTAAGTAATGTCTCTGCCTATATCAGTGTCCAGTGATATGTGAAGCTGTGCCCGGATCCCGCAATATATCCATTGTACAAGATGTTAACCGTGTCCCATTGTGTGAAGAGCCTGGAGTGTTTCATGTGCTACTGGTTCAGTACCCTGTGGTGCCCAATATGTGCGAACATATGATAGTATCTAAGCATGTGTCAAAAAAAGTCTCAGATAGACCATGCAATTGCACAAAATCAGAATGTGAGTAACATGCCATCTTCAAACAAGTCTCCCAAAGTGGGGAGACCCTGCTGTTCCCAAACTCTGAGCATAGCCATTGTTAGTGTGCTGGAGGGGATAGGGAGCCCATGTAATGTTATGTTAGGTACATAGGGGGTTGGTGAAGCCGTGTATGAGTAGTTAGTTTCCACAAAGCCAAGGCTGTGCGTAGTTGTAAGATAGCCCCAAGGGGCATTTTAGGCGACCTGGGACAGAGCAGTTGGTGAACAAAACCCCTCCTCCACATTGTTTCTGTACAGTTTATCTCGTCTTAATTGTGGCCAGCTAGCCAGTAGGCCAGCCATTGTACCTGGCCCCCAATACAGTAGGCTTTAAAATCTGGAGCGCCCAAGCTGCCCAAGTCTGGGGTAACTGTGGTTTCATCAGTCCGACTTGGCGGCAATCCTTCCCCCATATAAGATCTATCAATAAAGAGTTCAATGTCTAGAATACACAAGGAGGTACTATAAGGGGTAGGTTCACAAAATGGTATAGGACCTGTGGTAGCATAACCATCTTCGCCAGGGTCATCCTTCCGGCCACTGAAATGGGTAGTGTAGTCCAAAAGCTAACCTGGGATTGGAGGGATGTAATTTCCCAGTGTAAATTTCGTCTAACAGGTCTGCTTGATTCCGGTATACCTGAATACCAAGATAGCGGAAGGAGATTGGGGCCTCTACAATGGTCATGGGCTCAAATGGAATCTTAGGCTCCGACTAGGTGCTCTGGAATGAATATGCTTATGACTTATCAGGATTAATTTGAAGCCCAGAGAGGAGCGCAAAGTGGGAAAAAATGTGCACCGTCTTCTCTGTGTCCTGCCGCAGATGTCTGTAGATCCGCATATAAAGAGCAAGTATGTGTAGTGGAGTTGAGCACTATTCCCCAATCCTCTGCACTGCGGCGAAGGTGCTGTGCCAGGGGCTACAATGCCAATACAAACAAGGGTGGGGACAGAGGGCAGCCCTGTCTAGTTCCGTGGTATATGGGGTAGGAAGCAGATATATACCCCCATGTCCTGGCCGTGCCCCGATGGGGGACGAAGCCACATTGGTCCATGTAGAACAGCCGTGGGAGTAGTGGTAGCAGTCTACGGGCTAAAACTTTACTGAGGAGTTCATGTTCAGTATTTAATATAGACAGGGGCCCATATGATATTTGTGCGGGAGGTCTTTCTGTTTTGAGAAGCAAGGTCTCTATTGCTTTGCAAGTCGTAGCCGAATGTAATCCTTCTGGTAGAGAACTCTTCTATAATTTCTGTAGATGGGGAAGCAAGCGCTTGGGGTATGTGGCATAAAACTCCACCAGCAATCGGTCGGACCAGGGGTTTTATTGCGCACCATCTCTTTTAATGCTTCATCTATCTCGGCCGTTGAGATTGGGGTGCACAGCGTTTCCCTTTCTAGTGTTGACACCTGTGGGAGCGGATGGCAGTGCAGAAGCATGTGTATAGAGTGTTGGTCTGCAGGTGGCTGTTCTGCGTACAAATCCACATAATATGAACGAAAGGCCTCATTAATGTCTGTTTGGCTAGTTAAGAACCCCCTTGAGGGGATTGTATCCTTAAAATAGGTGGGGGAGACTGTTGCGGTCTGATTAGTTTAGCAAGCAAGGCACCCGGTTTGTCTGCTTCCCATTGCATCTTCTGAATGTATGATCTATAATATACGACTCACAAGCGCTCTAGAAGCTCCGATTCTGAATGCGCGCCTCTTGTAATCTCTCAGTTTTGTTGTCATCTCTCGTTCTAGCGATCCCAACTCGGTTTCTAACTGTGTGATCTTGGAGGCAATTTCAGTCCGTGATCCCACCCTCATATCTATGGATGTCCCACAGATAATTACTTTGAAGGCGTCCCATTTAATCAGTGGGGATGTTGTGCCAGTATTCTCTGAAAAATATGTGCCTATGGTAGGAGCTAATGTCTCTTTAAAGACCTGGTCTTCCAAGAGTGTAGGCTGCAGGCACCACGTAGGTATCGGGGTGGGTATCCTTCCCCAGGTTAATTGAATCTCTAGCGGATTGTGGTCAGACAGTGTCTTGCCTAAGTATGAGGCATGAGTTATGTGGGGTTGCAAGCTGGAAGAGCATAAAAATTGGTCTAAACGGGCATGGAGCACACAAGGCTAAGAGTAAAAAGAGTATTCCCTCGCATTTGCATTATGGTGTGGCCAGACATCTACTAAGTCCCACCCCTCAACCCATTGTTGCAGTATTCTGGCCTGTCGGACCAGAGTGGCACTAGGGAGGGGCGGGTGCGAGCGGGTGCGGTGCACATGTAGTACAGCATTATAGTCGCCCCCCAACACCCAGGAGAAATTAGCCCATTCTGCTAGCATGTTAGACAAGCGTGTATAAAAAGCATATTTTTTCTGGTGTGGGGCATAAAAACAGCCCAGTACTATCTGTTCCCCATCCAAGAGTCCCTTGATTAGGAGATATTTACCTTGGGAGTCAACCTTAGTATATTGGACAGAAAACGGCATTCCCACCCTTATCCAAATGGCAGCACCTCTAGCATGTGCTGAGAAGGAAGTATGGAACAATTGACCCTGCCATCTGCGCTGTAATTTTACGGCTTCTGTCATGGTGTGGTGGGTTTCCTGCAGGAAGGCAAGATGAGCGTGACGTCTATGCAATTGCACTAACACCCTGTGACGTTTCTGATGCGTCCACAGGCCTCTAATATTCCAAGTGACTATATTGTATGATTTTACAACCGAGGTCATTACACTGGATGTAAGAGGTATAATTGCCAGTCCCATGATCCTACTACATTCCCAATGCATAACTGTGGTGACGAAAGTATTCGAAGAACAAGTACCCCCTTACCCAATACATGGTCCAGCGGAGACAACTATGCTCAACCAATTTAACTAACATAACCAATTGTAACAACAGAGAAATAGTAAGGCTTGCCCAATCATACATTTATACTCTAGGCATCCCGTCTCAACCTGGTCTGGACCCAGGTCATATCAGTAACTGGTCTCATATTCGCCCATCCCCTACGCTAGTACATAGTATAAGATTGTGACATATATATGCGGATATGAACAGTTTAGAAATAGGCGAAAAACATAAACATCATGGAGCTTTCAAAGCAACTGACAAGTTTACTGCCCAGTGATCTGAATGGGCACTCCAGCAGTGATCATAGTTTCCACACAGCATGGGCGAGGATTTGCGCAAATAGGTTTCCTACATCACAGATCGTGTGCGATCTGCGGCGTGATAGACGGGAACAGTGTCATACTGCCTTCAGTTTCAGTCTCAGACTCCCCAGCTACAGATGATTTCCTGCTGGATCTGCAATTAGGATCTCATAGATTAGTTGCAAGTTGGATGGCTTCCAATTGGCTCTTATGTGCCTGCCTCAGGGATGGCCCCCCACCTCAATCCTGCACTGTGTCCTGCCCATGACGGGTACACCGGGACCGCCAATCTGAGCTCTGTGATGCGAACTCACACCGCTGCCCATTACGTGGTCCCTGAAAGTTCTGATCAAGCCATTCCTTGGCTGACGTGGGAGAGTCAAAGAAGTGGGAGTGGTTGTCATGTATCACTTTCAATGTTGCAGGAAAGTTCAGTGCTTATACAAGGCCATGTGCTCTAAGGTCTTTCTTGACCTCCTGGAAGGAGGCCCGGCGCTGCTGCACCAACAATGTATAGTCTGGGTAAAGAGGACTCAGGTGCTCTCGACTGTAGGCAGCGCCCGCTCCCTTGCAGCAAGCAGCAAAATGTCTCTATCTCTGTAATTTAGAATTTTAGCCACTATGGATCTCGGTGGGGCCCCAGGGATGGATTTCCTGGAAGGTACTCGTGTGCTTTTTTCGACTGTGAAGAGAGCGGACAAGCCCTCTGGGGACACAGATGACTGGAGCTAGTTCTCAATGAATTGCGTGGGTCAATCTCCTTCAGCATCCTCCGGCATACCCACTATTCGCATATTATTCCTGTGTGCTCTTCATTCGGCGTCTTCAGCTCTGTCTTGGAGTTGTTCCACCTGTTTGCACAGTTGTTGTAGCATGGAGCCATGCTCCACGTGCCCTGGAGTCAAGGTAGCCAATGCGTGTTCCGTTGATTTGAACCTATCAGCCAGTTTGTGCTGGTCGTCTCTCAACAGGTTACGGTCTGTACTGAAAGAGCCAAGCTTCTGCTCCATGATTTCTTTGGAGTCACTTATTTCCTGTAAGATAAGTTCTAGCTTGTCCGCTGATGCCTCCGCTTTCGTAGGGGGAACGCAGTCCTGCGTTGTGGTGGCGGGCGAGTTGTCCGAGGGCGGGGAGTGGTGCTGCACATGTTCGTCCATCATGGAGGCCTTAGTCTTATTTCGTCCCATGATATTGAGGGATTGTCAACCTAAGGCCTGATGTCCGTAACTGCTGTGCCAAATGTTCACTTCCAGTAGGTGTACGTGGAAACTGTCCCCCGAGCTCTGTCTGCAGTGTCCCAGAATGTGCCTCAACAGCCCTGCCGCTCCCCAAGGCTTCGGATGGATTGGTCACAGAGGACCCGGCCCGACCTCTTGAAGTGGGCCATCCCGCTTCCGCAGCCCCCACCTCCAACCACCAGTCGTCTTTGTGCTCTGTGTCATCCCATAGGGGCAGGACAAGCACCAAACTCAGGGGCAGGCCATCCCGTGTGCCCCTCGTCGCCGCCTCCACTCCCGGCCTTCAGTGCCCGGCCTGTGAAGTGTGTTCTTATGTGTTTCAGCTCCTTGATCCCAGAGTGCTCATGTAGTGCTTTATCTGGGGGTTAATATCGGGAGCTGCGCGTCTTCTGGGCCCCTGTGCCATCATTGGAACAGCTGCAGGCTACACTGGAACAGCCCGCCACCAGCGGGCTGCACCACACATTTGGTCCAAGCCCTGGCGGGCCTATCTACCAGCTCTTTCTTGTGTTAGCTGGCACCCGGCCTCCTCTTCCGCCCGCCAGCCATACTTCAATTTAATAATGGGCTGCTGATATCCAGGCCTAAGGAAGGGAGGTTCACGCCTCCATTGCCGTCTGCCACACGCTGGCACACTCCTGTGCTCACCCCCGGGGCGACTCTGCCATCGGGAGCAGCCCCCGGCACAGTTTTAATATCTCCTGGTCCTGTTGCTCCGGCCCGCGTGCTCACCTTCTGCACAGCCGGGCAGCCCAGCTGCGGCTGGGAGCAAGAGGCATCGGTCAGGGAGGAAGGCCACGTGCAGACCCCCTCAGTCCTCCGGCGGCCGGAGGCAGCCAGCCACAGCACAACCGCTGGGCCCAGCCCCCAGCGCCCTTCAGCGTCCTCCGCTCAGGCCGGAGCAGTCAGGAATCACAGGCCTCACAGCGAGCGGGAGCAGAACATGGCGGGCGAGAGGTAGGCCACACCACTGGTCGTCTCTATCCGTCCCCGCCTCTGGTGTGTCGCCGCCTCGTTCCACCACTACACAGCGCCCAGCACCTCTCCGGGCCCGCACAGAGAACTGTGCGGTGTGGTATCCCCATTGGGGGCAGGTTACGGGTAAATGGTGAGACCCAGGTCCGGAGCCCACAAATCAAACATCTGCCATGTTAGGTACCTGGCCACTCCCCCCCAAGATACAATAGTTCTGTTTTACAAGTTGGTGAACAAACATAATACTCCTCTTCTTCCAATGCTCAAAACAAAAAGATCTATATGGATTCCAAGGGAATTGTATACAAATAAAGTCAATTTGCTATAATACTAGTTAGTGATCTTAGAAGGTAACATAGAGCGATCATCATTTTAATAGTATCAAGTCTCCTCCATCATGATAAATGTAAGGAAGACCAAGTTGGAAGTAGTGTTTGTAATTTGGATTTTAGCATAGTGAAGGTGTGTTGCAATGTAACAGTATGTTGGGGGGAAAACAAACACCCACGTATTTCATATTTACGGGACACCACGTAAAGTTAGTATTGGCAGACATAACAAGAAGTTTCAGTTTTGAAAAAATTAAGTTTATAACCAGAAATGCTGGAGTATAATGAAATCTCTTGTAAACGGATCCAGGAGGTCAAACAATTAGACATAGGGATTATAATGTCATATGCGTAAGCTGATAATTTAGCCTCCTTGGAGCCCTGTTTCAAGCCTATCAGGCTTCCATAAAGGGGCCACTAGCCTTGGCATCAGAGATAAAGAAAGTTAAATGGTTTAATAGTTTGGGGGCCACAAATGAAGAAATAAATATATAAGTTCAATAGAGAACCCATCAGGACCAGGTGCCCTAGCTTTTTTTCAGGGATTTATTGCCTTCTAAAATCTCATGAAGTGTGACATCTGCTTCCAGTTCATCAAATGAATGTGTAAGAGATGGAGTTTTGGGAAAATGATCAAAACAGTGTGGTCTATTGAGTGGAGAAGGGGTGGTATCCTCTGTGTATAGTGCTTTATTAAAAGATTGAAAGGTGGTGGATATATTGGAGAGGGAGGTGGAATTATCAAGTTCATTACAATGGAATTTAGACATGACTTTAAATAAAATGCCACAAGCGTTGACAGTAGCACGATTATTTAGATCAGTTTTGGCATTTGTCAGGCCATGTAACATTGAAGAGGATTCCGAAGTAAAATTTTCATGTTCAGGGGTTTTAATGCATTGGAGTAGAAATAGTTATTGGGCATTTACACTTCTAGCAGAGTAAGCTATGGTGAAAGCTCAAAAGGAAGCTTTACCACCTTCCAGTTCTTGACAATGATGTGTCAGCACTTTTTGGAGTGAAAAAAGTCTTGTATAAATGTCTGTTATAAATTGTTTGGCAGATAATAATGACTTAATGAACTTCCATCTGCAAGTTTTGAAGTCAATATTAGAAGAACCAAGAGGACATTACAGGTGTATGATCAGATACAAAAATAGAACCAATATCAGAGGGTTGGATAGTAGGGAGCAAGGGTTTTGTGACTAAAATATAGTCATTCTGGACATTGTTTGATGAACATCAGAAAAAAATCAAATTTATCAGGATTACAAGTTTTCCAAACATCAAATATTGCAACATGCAGTGACTGATTGGAATGCCCAATGGGGTTTATCTCTGTTAAAGTTACACTTAGATTTTGGATCTGTAAAGGGGATCCAACCATTAGTTCAAGTCACCTAACATAATAATATTGGAATTAGAAATTCTAGCAAGTTTTACCTTAATAGTGTCTCAAAAATCAAAACTGGGCCATTAACATTAAATAGAGAGATGTGTTTGTTGTGGATAAGAGAATTAACTAGCACGTCCTTTGGTATCACATTCAGTAGATGTTACCCATACTTTCATAGTTTTATGACAAAGGATAGCAACACCACCTTTACGATTATTAGCAGGAGAAAAAAACAGCTTGGCCAACAGATTCAACTGCATTGCAAAAAGTTTTTTGTACAAAAGCAATCTGAGAGTTAAGCTTATATAAATGAGAAAGTGCCTTTTGTCTTTTAACCGGGTGCCCAAGCCCCCGAATGTTCCACAAGACAATATTAAGCATGATTGGCACAAGGGGATAGGAATACAGGAATTTGGTTGACAAGCTGCAAAAAAAGGGAGGGAGAAACAATATAGCAAAACATGAGATGGGAGACACAATTCAGCAAAACATGGGATGGGAGTAAGGTGATACAAAAAATGGATCGACATATAAGCTCTCAGAGTATGGATAGATATAGAAAGAGAAAATAAAAGAAAAGAGATTCATAAGAAAGATACAGATCAAGGATAAACATCCACATCTGAGAAGAAAGTTACTCGGAAACAGCATGAAATATGTCGACACCATAACAAGAACAGCAAAGAGCATGTAAAATTAATTATGAACAAAAAGCCATTATCCAGAAGAATTTATAAAAAGAAATATAAGCACACGCAAGTAGGTTAAGGTTTCTGAACAGTAGTGTCCATAGCACGGGATGCAATATTCTGAAGAACCATATTTAATTTAACAGATTCATCAAAGGAACTTGAGGTGCCCTTAAGGGTATGTTTGCAGAGGCATGGATGGAGACTGCCATAATTAATATTTAATTGTCACATTTAAGGCCTCAGAGCAAGGAACTCCTTGCGTCTGGTATAGCTCACATTGGAGAGATTCTGATAAATGAATATATTATGGCAAGACCAAACAAGACGATGTTTATGTTTGGTAGCCATGAGGTCACACAGAAGGTCCAGAAATTCAAGAAACACCATAATGATTCCTCTAGGTTTAAAAGTGTAAGGAGTTAGACCACCTAAACAATGTCCACCTTGTAGATTTAGACAAGTAGTAGTAGGGAAGCCAAGTAGTTCTGGGAGAAATTTCTTCAAGACAAGCAGGTCAGGACCCTCAACAGCCTCCGGAAGGCGATAGAGGTGGAGATTATTGCTATGATTTCTGTCCTCAAGATCCTCTGTGTGTAGTTTGAGTTTCAAGGTCTCCTGCTCAAGTACAGGAATTCTAGTAGTCATATCTTGTAGAGAACTGATGTTTTGCACCATTTCTACCATTTTACCCTCTATTATGATCCATTGATCCTCAATTTGTTGAAGTTTCTTGTTAGTAGCGCACATAAAAAAGTTTGTAAGGATGGCATCCAAAATGCATATGTGATGACAGGTTGGGTGATGGTCAATTTCCACCCTTTCAGATTGTGTGAGGGAGGAGGTGGCTTTAGCAGTAGCAAGGGGGTTGCTGGTCATAGGAGCATTATGTACAATGTGATAAGGTACCTAGTGAAGAGGTTTTATCCTGCACGTATAGGAAATATTGATTTAGTTACGCTTTAGTTAGGATATGTGGGCAGCAGATGTAGAGCAAAATCTCTAAAATGAAAAATGCAAGAGAACCAATAGGAAATAAACTGTATTAATGTAGCAAATAAATAAGAAGGTTCACCAGTTCAAATTAGAGCAAGGCATTCAATGAGGCATAAATATAGCTGGTGCTTGAAATATGTGTATGCCTCTTCCTTTCATTGTGAAACAAAAATAATAAAGGAGGGAACATAGGCTTTGATGCCAGCATTGATATAGTATCCCTCAGATGATCAGGACAGTCATAAACCACTTGTGAGGTAAATAAATGTTGCTATGCAGGGAAGACAATACAAGAGGTACACTGACAAAATGGTGGTTGCTAACGTTTTACCAGAGGTCACAGGAGTTCAAGTGGAGTCTATCCTCCTTTTGTAAGAGGTATGCATGGGCAGAACAATGCTCATAATTGAAGCCGAAGCTCCACAGCTAGCCAGAGGTCAAAGATCCACCACCATCTTGTGCGGCGCAAAAGACGTGGCCCCAGGCTCCAATAACTTTGATTGCCAATGTGCCAAATCCAAACGCACGCAAAACTTCTCACAGATACATGCAGTTCACCCTATCAAACGCTTTGGCATTAATGGAACTTCATATGGTTCAGCACTATCTATGTAGCCTATTGAGTGGTGTTAGTTCACCTTACTGTGTACTCACACTAAAACCTTTTTCGTCTGGGTAACCTACTGTGCAATGACTTTCATAATGCGTTTTGCTCGGATACCCATAAACAACTTATAGCTTACATTTAATAATGATGGTCTAAAATAATCTGTGTCTTGGGGATCTTTATTTGGTTTTAAAATTAAGGCAACTGTTGCTTCATTCCAGGAGAGGGGGTGTTTTGTGAGTTGCATGGAATTAAATTAAATAATTCTTTCCATAATGGGGCTAACTGTATATTTCTGCTGGGATGCCATCTAGGGCTGCTTACTTACCTTTTTACAGTTTCTTTATTTGACTTATTATCTCTTCCTCTGTAATATATCTGTCATTAAGGTGGATGCCTGGGCATCTGCTATTGTTGCCAGCTTCATGTCTGCCAGCCACCTTCTGTTTCGTGTCTGTTAGGCCTTACAGCCTTAGGGTGGTCATTCCCCCAGATGTATTGCCTTTTACCTCCTGTTTTTGCTGTATCTTTCAGGTGGCCTGAGGACTCTGAGCACTTTACCACTGCTGACTAGTGCTAATGTGTATGTGCTTTTTCCATAAACATGATAACATTGGTGTATCCACAATTGGCATATTTAATTTACTTATAAGTCCCTTGTAAATTAGTATACCAAATACCCATGGCCTGTAAATTAATTGCTACTAGTGGGCCTGCAGCACTGATTGTGCCACCAACATGAGTAGCCTTTCAATTGTGTCTCAGGCACGTCGTTGCAGAGCCTGTGTGTGCAGTTTCACTTCCACTTCGACTTGGCATTAAAAATCTCCTGCCAAGGCTTAAACTCCCCTCATATTACCTATAACACCCCTCAGGTAGGTCCTAGATAGCCCATAGGGCAAGGTGCCATGAAAGGTAAAGGCAGGACATGTACTTTTAATTTTTACACATGTCCTGGTAGTGAAAAACTCACAAAGTCGTTTTTCACTAGTGTGAGGCCTACTCCTCTCATAGACCAGTATTGGGAATTCTGTAAAATACTTTAAAACTCTAATTCCAGATGAGAAAGAAGTAGCTACATCATATTTCATATCATTGGCATGATAATGATAAATCCTCTTTACTAGTAAAGTCAGATTTAACATTAATATATTAGAAATGCCACTTTTGGCAAGTGGGCATTTCTCTGCTCTTACTGCGCTGTGCTCCTTGCAGCTTGACTCTAATACATGTCTGGGCTAGGTTACAGCTAAGCTTTGTGCATTCCCTCTAGACACCCACAAACACAGGAAGGGTGGGTGTGGCAACAGACTAATCTGCATTCATCTACATTTAGATGGGACTTCCTGGGCTGGAAGGGTGGAGGGAAGCTAATACTTAAACTTCAAAGGAGAAGTACCTGTCCCCAAATAAAGGGCTGATTACTCCCTACTGGTAGTCTGGAGCCAAGGCTAGGAAGAAAGGATCTATGTGCACTTCAAGAAGCTGCTTTGAATTCACACCCACTTTAAAGGCATAATTGGGTATAAGTGCTGGGTCTCTGACCCCACCAAATCAGTACATTCCGGACTTGGGAAAAACTCTGCTGGAGTACAGACTGCTGTGCTGTAAGGATTGACACTATGCCTGGAATGACTGTTCTAAGGAACTGCTTCTCTGCTTTGCTGAGCTCCGCTGCTGGCTGCTGATCTCTACCCTGCTGAGTGCAACTACTGGGCCCATTTGACTGAACCCAGAATGACTCAAAGAGCTTGTCCCTGTTCTGCAATCTCAGGGAAATCAAAGACTGCCTGACTCTGCCATCTGTGAGTCCTACCCTTGCCTGAGGTGCCCCTTCTAGTCCTGGGCCTCAGGTAGATTCTGCAGCTGAAATCTACAAAACCCAGTGCATCGCCTTGAGTGCATGAGAAATTCCGCTGCATCCCTCCTTTGATGTCAACACAGATGCTGTTTGATGACAGCGGATTCATAGCCTGTGTTGCCTGACGCCGCCGCTCTGCTCGCCGACGATGCATCGCATTCACTTCAACGGAGTTCGACGCAGAACCCCACTGTGAGGATCAGAACTGATGCATCGTGCCCTCAACGTCAATGCTTTGATCCATCAAAGGTAGTGTTTCAGCAGACCCTGTGTGGGTTTTTTAGCTGGCCTACCCTCCATCACGGTCAGCTCAAACTTTGGATTTGCACCATAACCTTTTGACTGCTAGTGACCTCTGAGCACTATTGTGAGTTTAATCTTTAAAAAATATCTCAAATTCTACTGATTGGGTTTTTGTTGTTTTGGTCATTTACTCAGATAAGTATTTTCTATTTTACTAAACTTGTGTGGAGTCTTTTTGTTGTGTTTTCATTTTGTCACTGTGTGTGTGTTGCACAAGTACTTCACTCATTGCCTCTTAGAATAAGCTTTCCTTCTCTGTGCTCAGATCCCAGAGGGTGAACACAGGTTAATTTAAAGTATGTATCTGACTCACCCTGACTAGGATTATGGTTCCTACTTGAACAGGGTGCATACCGCTGCCAATATGAGACAGAATATCTGACATGGACCTATTAGAATTTACTTATTATCTGTAGAGGGTAATAACATTTTTTAAATTTCTGCTTCTATCTCCTCTGGGAGATTTAGCACTCAAGCCGTTTCCTTATCTACTAGCATTTTTGTAAGGTTTCTTGCCTCATCTATTCTTATTTTCCAAGCCAGCAATGTCCCATAATTCTTCCCATATTCAAAGTTCTGCATCTTACTAACTTTCCAGTGTCTTAGCAACAGGTTTACCACATTTAGTCTAAGCTCACTCTGATCATCTTCCAGTTTTTTTCTGACTTCAGGCCGTTCTCCTGAGTCCATTAAGTTTCAATGCTACACCTCATTCTTTTTTCTGAAATGACACTCTTTAGCCTTCTGCGTTCTCAAAGAGTGTTCTCTGCATATCTATGTGAGGCTTTGGTTATACTCCCCCTTAGGTCAGCCTTATGGGATTCCCACACCATATTGCAGGAGCTGAACCTTTATTAAAGTTAGAATACTCCTGGGAATACTTGGTTGCCTTGATTAACATCATCTTTTTATTTCTTTTAACAGTGTTCTTTTCACTGTCCATCTGGGCTGTATTCTGTCTTCTGTTAGCTTTAGCCTTAAACTGATATCTGCGTGAGCTGGAATATACGCTGGAAATTTTATTATCCTGATAATATGGCGTCCATATTTTTTGCTAAAAAAAGGTGTAACCTCTTTGATCCCCCTTTCTCATCCGCCAAATAATATCATATAATTCTAGGTCTAACATCATGTCTTCTATTTTACGAGATACTTACTTAGTTGTTATGTATTTACTTTTGGATGATCTATTTAGTGTAATATCTAAAACCATATTAAAATCTCCTTCATTTAGATAGTGAGAAGATGAGTTAATTAGGCTTTTATTTCAATCGTTTCAGTTATGTGGGTTTGTCACAATTTGGGCCATAATAGCACACATTAATCACGAGAAATTGAAGTGCAATAATAAACATTATACAAGTCTTTCACAGGCAGTATGTATTTAAAATTATGTGCACATATACAGACACACACAGAGTTAAATACAAAAAATAATACTTACTGGATACAACAGAGTGTCATTTTCATTTCTTAGAAGCCAGACTTATTTTCAGTTCAAGCCACTGATATGTTTTACCCTCTGGAAATATTTAAGAGTGCCCTTTCACCAATACCAAGGTGTCTGTACCTGTGGTACACAGCCAAAGCCCAAAGTTAAGAGTTTAATATTCACAGCGCACCTAATAAGTTGTTCTGCTATGCAGTTTGCGGGTAGGGTGTCCTGTCCTGTTCAGTGTAGTCATACAAAGATTTCTTGGGTCTCTTATGCACTGCTAGGATGGAGGATGACGAATATCTATAAAAATTAAAAAGAAATCCACACACTTTTGAACTTATCAGTCCAGAAATACTGAAAGTTTTAAGCATATTTATAGAATTCTTGACTGTACTCAATGCAGTATTGTAATCCAGAATACACTATATCAGCGCAAATCGACATTTCAATGTGTTGGCAGCAAATTGAATTCAAGCACATGATTATAGAAGACAAGGAAGAACCACTAGGTTGAAGTCTGAGCTATATTAAGCCTGTGAATTGTTTCCAACCCTTTCTCAGCTCCCACTGTTAAGACATCCATTTTAGGACATCCTCATTCCTCACTCCTCATCCCTACTTCTCATCCATCATCCCTACTTTTCATCCATCATACTTCATCCATACTTCTAATCCATCATCCCTGCTTCTCTTTTGTCATCCCTACTTCTCATCCATCATCCCTACTTCTCATCCATCATCCCTGCTTCTCCTACATCATCCCTGCTTCTCTTCCGTCATCCCTACTTCTCATCCATCATCCCTACTTCTCATCCATTATCCCTAGTTCTCATCCATGATACATCATCCCCACTTCTCATCTATCATCCCTACTTCTCATCCATGATACATCATCCCCACTTCTCATCTATCATCCCTACTTCTCATCCATCATACATCATTCCTACTTCTCATCCATCATCCCTACGTCTCATGCATCATCCATCATCCCTACGTCTCATCCATCATCCCTACGTCTCATGCATCATCCATCATCCCTACGTCTCATCCATCATCCCTAATTCTCTTCCATCATCCCTACTTCTCATGCATCATACATCATCCCTGCTTCTCAAGCATCATTCCTACTTCTCATCCATCATCCTTACTTCTCATCCATCATACATCATTCCTACTTCTCATCCATCATACATCATTCCTACTTCTCATCCATCATCCCTGCTTCTCATCCGTCTTCCCTGCTTCTCATCCGTCATCCCTACTTCTCATCCGTCATCCCTACTTCTCATCCATCATGCATCATCCCTACTTCTCATCCATCATGCCTACTTCTCATCCCTGCTTCTCATCCATCATCCCTATGTCTCATGCACCATACATCATCCCTGCTTTTCATCCATCATCCCTACTTCTTATCCATCATCCTTACTTCTCATCTATCATCCCTACTTCTCACCCCTCATCCCTGCTTCTCATCCCTACTTCTCACCCCTACTTCTCATCCATCATCCCTACTTCTCTTCCATCATCCCTACTTCTCATCCATCATCCCTATTTCACATCTATCATCCCTGCTCCTCATTCCTCATCCCTCAGTCATACCAGCACATTTTCAGTTTTGTGAAACACACCTTCACACTGATTGGTTGGCATCAGCCAATCAGAGTTAAGAGAGAGAGCTGCATTATATTTCACCGAAAAACAGCCTTCTCATTGCCTGTACTGGATGAAGATGGAGGAGAGAAAGAAATACAACTGTGTGTTTGTTTCCAGTGAATTCAAGGCTGTACAGCATTTCATTTGAATTAAGTGTTTTTTGTTAACACAGGCCTCTGCAGAAAGCTCTGCTGCTTTTTGCAAGGCAAGAAGGCCTTCGATTGGGCCATATATCAGCTCTTGGAGAAAGGGTTATGCAGTTCATTAAAAACCTTTCTGGTTTCAGTTTCATGTGTAGCAAAGAAAATGTGTAAAATTAACACTGGAGAGGGTGCAATCCAATTGATTGGAAACCTTTTCTGGGTTCATTTTATTTGTAACAAATACAATGTTTAAGTCTAAGGCTGCTTTTAGCTCTGAGAGCTGTTTTTTTTTCCTTGCAGTTTGCATATTTCAGGCCAGGTTGAGCTTCAGTTGTGTAGGAAACCAGGAGGAGTAAGGCCTAAACAAGGGGAAAGTTCAAGGTAAAGGCAGATTCAATAAAAATAAAAGCTAGCATGCCTTTTAAAATGACAGGGTCATGTTTGTCATTTTTATCCTGTTTCATATCCAAGCCATAATGTGGGCAGCATCCACTGTGGGGGTAGTATTTATAGTATGCACATAGAGTATATGTATGTAAAATAAGCATTGGCATCATGGAGAATGTTAACCAATTCGGGAAATCTCTCACCTTCTTTTTACCACATTTGTTGTTTATCTTTTTTAAACGCAACTTGTTGGGAAAGTAAGAATTATATTAGTCTGCTAATTTGCAAAGTCATTTTTTACAGCGGTTTGAGTCAGCAGTACTTGCATATATGGTAGAGTAGGTCTTCATTTACCTTCAATATTTAATTATTTTTGCATCTCGATTTGTGATGTAATGATGCCATAAGTACAAAACACCCCTAGAGACTAAAATGTGTTTAGAGGTGTACTAAAAACAGTAGTTCGTCCAGTAGGCCAGAACCCACTTGCTGAAGTGATAGGACAGATACATTTTGCAGACATTTTCACACCTGTTTATTACTGGGTACTTTAAAGCTTGGATACCGTTTTAGATTCAGGCTGAAAACCTCCCCAAATTTAACAGAGGAGGTAGGCCATATATTTATCTGAACACATGGATTTTGGAGCAAGAACCACAAAAATCTGCATGTTATTCCCCATTATTGGTGAAATCTGGTAATATTTGCACCCTTCTCACAGTCAGTCATAATGAGGGCATAGGAGGACTGGTGATTATTAGCTGGAATCAATAAAATTTAAGTTTGTTTCAATTTGTTTGCAAACAAAATAATAGACTTGTGGGAGAGCAAAGACAAACCTTTTTTTTTTAAATATACTCTTTGATATTTCTGAAGGCATGGGAATACCCCCTATTATTTATTAGACATGCATGGATTGATAGAGTATTAGTAGTGCAGATAAATGACAATGAACAGATTAAATATGGGCATTACGTCTATGTTCATTTTATGCAATTACATTGTAAAACAAAACATAACCCTGAAAATGTAGACAAACACTCTGCCATTGGAGCTTAGGCCATGTCCTCGTCCACACTAGATAATAATCTTCGGTCTGCCTGATGGGAATAGCTGTGCCGTGGGGGCAGATGCTTGCTCTGACAGCACTTCCAGTTTGCCATGTAAGTGCCATGTTTAATGCACCTACTCATCAAATGTTTTTGCTTAGAGTTTGTTTTCTGTTTACTGCTGATTTATGGTGGTGCCCACACATTGCCAAATCCTTAATGATTCCCTATGTGGCTGATTCACAAACTTCCATACCATCAGAAATTGTGACTTATGCCTTGTATTTCAGGAGTACGCCAGTAGAGAAATGGGTAAATCACACATTATCTCCTAAAAGTATTAGGAGAATAGGGCTATTTTGTGGTGACGTATCTAGCAGTACCCAGGCCGAGCTAAATGCCCACATAAATTCTTAAAACAATAAACAGCAACTACAAATTATTACTCATCACACTGAAGTATTACCCTTTGAGAATCAAAAATTATTGGCACAGCCAATGATTGTTTTTTGAGGAACCATTGAATCTGAAGCTACTCTAATAATTCTCCCAGGAGACCATTGTCTTTATTATAGGCAAAAAGCAAAGAGCAGTATAAAGCATAGTTAGCTAGATGAGTGGAAAGTATGCAGTATTGAATAGAATTATTTGCAGGGCATTTATTTGTGTAGCATGATATAGTTTAAATGGACTTCTTACATAAGGTGAATGCACATGCCCTGTTACATGCTATCATAGAAATTAGAAATACAACATGTGATGTACTAGTGAGAACTGAAAGAAAGTTGCATTTTACTTGCATTCCACATAGCCATTTACATTGTGTTCACCTTCCTTAGACCCCTTGAATAAGTATTTTCTTTTATGGCCAATAGATGTGACCTAAATGAAGTAAGTGCTCCACTAAAATGGCAGATTTAATGCAGACTGTCCTAACTCTACATGTTGGCTGGTTAGTAGGTTAATGATTATGGTACCATGAGACTTCAATGATCCTTGTCTTCCCCATTTGATAAAATATAATGATCTTGTTTACATTTACAATAGGACTCAATGTTAGTAGAAGCACCAGCTTATGCCTCTACTGGGAAGCGTTCCTCCTCCCATCATGTATGTAAACGTTATAAATATGGCACAAACGTAGCCACAAAGGCACGAAGTGCTGTATAGAGTCCAAGGGACATGTTTAGTCTACATGTGATCGGAGGTGTATCTTCATTCTAAAAGTAATAGTAAACTATTACTGCATCATGATGCAGTGTTTGCTAAATAGCTGGGTTTTAAGCTCTTTCCTAAATTGAAGCACGGTGGTGGCACTGTGATTAATAGGTGTATCCCATTACAGACCCTAAGTGCAGGGATAGAGAAGGACCGAGACCTTAATTTTTATACAATCTAAGACATCATGACAGAAATGATTAACGTGAACTGGGGACAACTCATCATACCAATCTTTGTTCAACAAAACAAAGTTTGTCCCACACTTGGATCAATTTTTTTTCTTTTTTCCTTTTTAAACACTCAAAACTGATAAAGCTTTCAGGAGGACCAAATGCTGCTACGAAGTCCACGTACCACCACTCTTATGTACAGATTTAGAAGAAGAAAATGCCAACCAGTCACTGCTACTCCACAAGGTCTTTCAGATGTGCAGCAAGTGCCATATCTGTTTTACTTACCTTGGTTTCAGCATTTTGTACAGATATCACATCTATTGCAATTTTCAAAATGATATCACCTTCAAGGTCAGATCTAATGTTGATTCAATATATTAACATAAGTACCATTTTTCAAAGATAGATCAGGTAGTGAATGTTATTTACTACTACATCTGCTTAACCATTTTAAATACACAAGATGTGATTGTTTTAAATATTGGTTAGTAAATCAGGTAAAATAGAATTTTGTACTGTGTATAATCAATGTGCTTTCGTGATAGGTAGATAGATAGATAGATAGATAGATTCTCATTATGCGTTCTGCTTCTGCAGGTCTTCTACACATAATACTTCAAATGCCATCTCTTGAAAGTATCCTTTTTGTCTGAGCGATTGCACCAAATTATGTAGCATACTGTGCTCTGTTGTCACATGTTTAATATGCCTCTTATTCTATTTTGTGTCAAAATGGTAGACAATACCATCACACAACTGCTCATTACTATGTCAAAATAAATTATTGTATGTGTGGTAAAAAGTCTCATAGTTACTGTCATTCTGTAGAAAGGTTTGTCTTATCTTCACTCATCTATCTACCTTATCGTTTATTTGTGAAATATTTGTGCAATTATTTCTCCAACTGTGTAAGAATTTTTGTGATTCTACATTGATCCAATACATCTTATTATATTACTTGCAATGTACCACTATCAAAGACATTAACTAATTGACTTAATCGTAAGTGATATCCGGGCCTGAGTTCACTTCTAGGGTGATAGAATGTTAAGGTGCATGGGCTATTAAGACATGTAGACAGTGTTTATGGTTTTAGATCCTCTTATGTATCTGCAGTTATTTGTGATTATACTTATATGGACAATGTCAAGATAGTCCAATACTGATGCTTTTTTTAGCTGTTTTCCGGTGATAGGCATATGATATAATTCTAGTATAATACATAGTATTCTGTAATCCCTTTATAGACAGCAGTGCCTGATTTCTTTATTATCTGTGACTTGTGATGCAGCAAGTCGCCGATTATAAAGAAATGACAGCAAACTTGACTAATATAGATTATAGTCAAGTTTTGACATCACAATGCCTGCTGCCAGAACCGGCAGCTCAGATGAAAGGCATGTCAGGTGACAGAGCATAACTGAAGCAGCTGTTTGAAGTAACAAAAACTGGACGTTGCTTTTCTTTCTTCTGCTCTATTTTAATAGCTTACAATGACAAGCAGAGAGAATGTTTGTTTGTTTTTGCACTATTTATGTAGAGACAAGCTAGAATCTTTTTGAATGTTTCTACTCATTCTGAGCTCTGCAGCTTTTAAAAAAATGTTTTAAATAAAATTGACTTGTATTAAACTGTTTCTAATATCCGTTCGTCACAAATACCCAACAGCTTTTTGATGTGTAAATTTTTGCAAACATGCATTCAGATGTAAGAGCTTTGCATTAAGATTTTATGTGATTTGTGGGAATGACAATAGTGTGACCATGCATTATATGGGATAACGTACCCCCTGGTGTACATGATAAGGATATTGCAAGTCACCTTGAAGTTCCATAACCTTATAAAGAAACTCGTCCTTCTGCCTTGTTTCTCTATATGGTTATGGAACATCTCTGTGACTTGCAATATCCTTATAATGTACGGAAGGGAGTACTTTATCCCTTTTATCAAACAAAGCATTCTATAGTTCCTCAATGTAGACCTTTTACAAAGAGAAATAACACCATGATGCCACTACCCTTGGCATCTTTTTCATATGCATGACAGTCTTGTAAACAATAACTAGTGCTCCTCTAGGGCCCACAGGATGTTTTTAAACTACATTTCCCATGACACGCTCGATGACATGGACATCATGGGAAGAGCGAGTTTGAATCAGCTTGTTGAACTAACATGAATCAACAGTAACGGACCAGGAAGTTGTGCAGCCAAGAATTCAGTGGGGCAAAAAAAGGTGCAGATGCTATATGAAATCTTTAATATAATTTGTATACAGTCATGCATAATACCAACTGGACAATGCAATTCTTGTTGTGGGATGCTATCTGCTACAAGGAACTTATTTATATTTCTCCTACTGTGATTTACTTTGAGTGAAACCGAGTTTGACTCAGCATTATTGAAAGATCTCTCTACAATATTGCTGAGCACATCCTGGTTTACGGGGCCCAAAATGAGAGCCAATAGTATAGCATACCACTAATAGAATGGGGGAGGGCGTACATAGAGTTTTCTTTTCAGTTCTAATGTACTGCAATTTGTTGAGACTAATAAGAGGGTTGTAGGTTACCTTTGTGAATTTATTAGTGACTAGGGAAAGGGTATCCTGTATCCCAATAAGGGTTCTCTGTCATCGTGTACATAGTATGGCACATAGCAACAGTGTTGATTGTGAAAAAATACCCCACTGTGCACAGCAGTGTAATTGGTACTATTATTGGAAGATGTTGAATAATGAAAGGCGATGTTCCTGGTAGTCCTTGCATATTTATTTTCTACCTTGTCCCTTTGTAAAGATGTGGCTTTGAGGTGGGATAGTTTACCAGAAAGAATGCAAGTGCCTCCTGTCCAGCATTATCAGTTACAACTCAAGCATCTTAACTGTTGCACAAAAATGTGAACCTTGTTGTCACAAAAGTTGGTGTTCTGGTGATTAAGAAACTGTTGTAATTGTGCAGTTGGTTGTGTTATATAAACGTTTATGCAATTTCAGTTTTACCCGAGGAAGGGTCTACTCCGGGGGATGGATGGATCAAAGAACATTCCCTATGTAAGTAAGCTGGATTGTAAGGGGAAATGTTCCCTACAACTGAGCTTTGCAGGGGCAGGGTTAGTAGGAACTTCCATATTTGCAATCAAATAAATGTTAGGGCTAACTGATCTGGGTTACGTTTATGCAGTGTTCTGTCTTTACTCATTGCTCCGTTAGTAAAGGGTTGTGGAGTTTTCCCACAACCTTCTTAGGTGGACACCTGAATGGTGTACTAAGACTTCTAATTCTTGCCTAGAGTGTTTGTTATTGTACTTTGTTCTTTAAAGTTCTGTGTTATCCTAAGCTGTAGTGTCCTATCACCTTGAGGTTAGGACTGGCCTTCTTTTCTGTATCTCTCTCTTTCAGTTTATCTAGTTTCTTGTTCTTTGTCACTTTGAGATTTTCTGGTTCTGCACTATATCTGAGCTTCTCTGAGTGCTCATGGGACATAGCAGTGAGAGAGAAACTCTGCACACACTCAGGTGCACATTACGAATTTGGCAGTATGGGGGTTATTACAACTTTGGAGGAGGTGTTAATCCGTCCCAAATGTGACGGATATACCACCAGCCGTAATACGAGTTCCATAGGATATAATGGACTCGTAATACGGCTGGTGGTATATCCGTCACTTTACCGTCACTTTTGGGACGGATTACCACCTCCTCCAAAGTTGTAATAACCCCCATAGTGTACTGCCGCAGTGGAGGTGGCGGTCTCACCTCCGCGGTCTCGGCGGTAAATACTGCTGCTTTGAGTGTGGCGGCTTGGCCGAAGCCAAACCGCCACAACGCCGCCAGTCCTGCTGGTGCGGGTGGACCTACTGAGGCCAACGGTGGGCTCCTCTGGGCTGGCGGCATGCTTAGGACTGCCGCCCATATTACAAGGCAGCAAACTGCAAAGCTTTTCACGGCTGTTGCCCCGCCTTGAAAACCCTGGGAGTAATGCACCCAGTGACAGGAATCCTCATTCCCCATGCACCCCCACTCCTCCGCACACATACAGACACACACATGCACTTATGACACACACCACCCCACCCCTTTTCAGTCAGGCCACCTGTCTGTCTGGGCCACACAGCAGCCCACATCGAGGTGGGAGATGTCGGAGGTTCGAACCGCCAATGCTGCATCGCCGTACAAGGACTGCCGTGCAAGGACCGCCATGCCGATTACTACTCCTTATATGGCAGACGGAGTCCTTGCAGCATGGTGGTGCTGGTTGTGGGACCGCCTCTTCCTTGCTATCGGTTGGTCAGGCAATGGCAGTTTTTGGACTGATTTTTGAAGGTCTCCTGTGTGTGCTTGTAATACAGTGGTCAGGAGACTGCCATCACTGGTGGTATTTTGCCGGACACAGGGAACAGGGAAATAAAAGGCGTTGCTGCATGGCAATATAAAGGCCTTGAGTACGTGTGTATGTGCTTTTTGGTATTTATTAGAGCATACAGTATCCTGTCGTCTTTACACTCCAACATAACAGATCCTGCTCTCATGGACTTATGTTGGATACTCCTGTAAAAGTAATAGAGACTGCATATCAGGCTATTTTAATCAAAGAATCAGTGTATTCATATAGCACGTAACACTGAACACAGGGCAACTAAGCTTTAGTAGTTCCTCCCCTCTCAAATAAGTGTTTTCAATACTTTCCTAAAAATAAAAGCGTATCAATATACCTCAGGTTCTAAAGTAAGCCATTACATTGTTAACTAGTGAATGCCACAAATTTTCTGCCTCCTGCCTTTTCTCAAGACCTTTTGTAGGAAGCACCAAATGTGTATCTATGGATCAGAAGAGCATTTGGCAGCAGAAAGTACAACAGTGTAAATAAGAAGAGATACAGACATAACAGGCTTTGTGAGTGAGTGTCATGGTCTTAAAGTGAATACACACAAAATCATGTAGCCAGTATAGGTCCCTTGAAAAATCAGTAACTGCTTTGAAGGAATACAGCTGGTACTAGTCGCGGAATGCTATTTGACCCGCATGTTAATTAGATATCTTTTTTGTGTCCTAACTTTCAAATCATTGCTGTAATCCGTAATCAGACCTGCCATTCATAACATGATCTTGTTGGTCTTCACAAAAAATGTTTCCCATAAGGTGACACAAACTATGGACTTTATCTGACTATCAAGATAGGATTTTATCCAAATAGACTTTACTTTAGCCTTCACTCACATGCAATTCACTCCTGCTCTGATCAAGATAAAAGTGTCTGTGATCTTTCTGTAGTCTATCAATGTATTGCTTCACTGATGAAACAAAACGTGTATTGTCAGCATAATACTGAACAATTACTTCAAGAGTTTCCTACAGTTGTTGTAATGGTCGAATGTGCACATTGAATGTAAATGAGTACAAACTAGAGCCCTTCCAAACGTCCACTAAATTGATTTCTTCTTGCTTCTGTCCTGTTGCCACCCTGGATGTCTGCTGTGTGAGGGATAATAATTCCTTCCAAGTTAGGGTTTTTAAGACACAACCTCCACACCCTGAAGCTTTTCTAGCAATATTGAATGATTAACTATGTCAAAGGCTGTCAACATGTTCAGTGGCATTCAGAGGTGGATCTATCTGCTTTTCTGTAGTCAGGGTGGTAAAATATATATCAAGCACTGCTGTTTCAGTGTGTCTATTAGAGTACAAGCCTGATTGTAATTCTCCCTCACTGTAGTTTTCTTCCACACGTTTCTAAAGTTGAACAGTGTTGTGGCTGATGGGAATATGACCCATTTTCCGAAAATCAGCCATGATTGCTTCTATTGGTTGGAATGACTTCCAACTTAAGAGTTGTTAGTATTTATACCCTTTCTAAGCAACTTTTGCTGGGAAAAGTTCACTCTCATATAGTGATGGTTTAATACATTTTTATAATAGCTATGGTTTCCTCTAGCAAGATATTACATAAGTCAAAGAAGGTACCACCAACTGTACTGGATGTTTAGCTCAAAGCCTCCCAGTTTACAGTGTCCACTACCGAAAACCTGCTATATATCATTTTTTGTTTCTCACTAAAGTAATCTTTTACCTTGCAACTCCAGTAAAACATAACTCCGGTAGTTTTAACATTTTTGTTAGGTAAGGTCTATGAGGTTTTGGAATATCACTTTGTTGGTGTTACTTTCTTCTCATATGCATCCTGGGAGGAAATATTTTTAGTCTTGAGGTTAGCTATTGAATAATTCTTCCACTGATCCCACAAATTGATCTCAGTGTAATCACTGGAATATTTCCTCCAGGCTCATTTAACCTTCTCACTTTCCTCTTCCGTATTCTCGCTCCTCAGAAATTGCCTAGTTTGTTGACATTAGAGAACTACTAGGTTCCTTTTCTTAAATAAGTCAGCACATTGTTATGCCAGTTAATTATATCATGTTAACCCCGAAGGAGCTTTTCTTTTGTTGTTTGCTAATGTTTAAGACAACTTCTCTCTAGTCTTGGCTTTAACATTTGAATTGTTTCTTATGCTTACCTGTTCCAAACCAAAAATGAGTACTTACTAAATGTAGTAGGGCAACCAAATGTTATTCTATGGGAGATGTTGGATTCACAGCAGCGAGAAACAAATTAACAAGCTTTTAACGACAAGGACATATAAAACTTAAAGGTACATGTCCAATCTTTCAATTACAGTCCACCCTGCCTCATAGGCTACCTAGGGGTGGCATATGCAATAAATCCGAGTTTAAGGCTTGGCAAAGGGGTTATATTGCTAAGTCGAGTTGGAAGTTCAAAACAGCAATCAGGCTACAATGGCAGGTCTGAGATTTGTTTTAAGGGGCAAGTTCAACAATATTGCTCCAGGCCCACTAGTAGCATTTAATTTACAGACATTTACAGGTATACAGTATACTGCTCTAAAAGGGACTTATATGTAAATTAAATCTTACAGTCAGATATTAGCCAATGTTAACATGTTGAAGGGAGAGGACACATTCGCTTTAGCACTGGTTAGCAGTGTTACGTGCACAGATTCCTAAGGCCATCAAAAATAATTTCAGCAAAAAGTGGAAGACATGGTAAAATGTTTGGGGGAAGACCACACTGAGGCTGACATGTCTAACAGGGGTGATCCCAAGGTGAATGCATACCAGAGTCCTGGGTGGACTAGTGGATGAGGAAGTTATAGGGCACAGAACCGAGAGGGAAACTCTTGTTAACACACCTGGCAGTGTGAATGTTATTATGTAAACTAGATCTTGTTTGTGTGTGGTACATTAATCAAATATTGAAGTTTTCTATTTTGCTAAATCAAAGAAATTGCAATGAAACATTTTATAGGAACATTTTAGGGAATTTAGAATCTTTCCTTTTTGCTATTTTTTCTGGTTTATTTATACATTTGGCATCAAGTTGACTTTATTTAAATGTTAGGGCTAATTAAAAGGATTTTTTTCCTAATGTGTTTCAGTTTTTGTTTTTATTCTAATTGTATGGAATCTTGAATTTTTTACCTTGTATTCTTTTTACATACATCTTCCATATCAATGACTAAACTGAACACATTTTGGGTAAGCATATTTTAACATGACCTAGTTCTGTACCATTTATTTGCTTCACAACTACCTACCTAAAATTATGTCCTCCTTTAACATAAAAAAATATTATAGTAGCAGCAGTTATTCTGGAGTTTTTATGAAGGGGTATACCCAAAAGGAAATGATCAAGATGCTTAAGACAAGCCTCCAAATATCAATGTCGTAAGTGTTTATATTCTGACTTCAGCTAACAATAATTTTTGGCAAGTCGATTATTTGTAAATGTATTTAACTCCACTTTCAAGGTGTACTGACTTTTAGCAATCTCTATGATTTTCTTAGTATATCTACACCCAAAATCCTTACAGCCACATAATACATATCATATATTTGTCATTGCTAAGAATAAAGATTATTTTTTTCATTTTCATTTTTTCACTTTATATTTGCAATGTCATGCAACAGTTTTTACCTTCTGTTTATATCCTGCAGAGTCACTTTCATGAAAGAAACTTAGCCCTTCATCTTTTTTAAAGGACCTTCATTGTGTTTTATTTTCAAACATTTCCCGCACCTTCTGAGTCAGTTAATTGGTATCATGTTGCTTTATATAAATACATGTTATATGTATCATCCTTCTTTTCAGACATGCTTACTTAATTAAAATATACTAAAAATATGTGCCTTTTTTTCTGCAGAGAGAGACCCCTTAGAAGAGTACTGCAAAAATTGGGTTTAAAAAGGAGAAGTCATCATTGGCCAATTGATGAAATTCATAATGCTGTGCAGGTCTAATGTTAGATTCATTTTTTCATGAAATATTTATAGTAAGAATGGAAACTAAATACATTTCTGGAATAGTCTGCTGTATGGAAAATGACACAATAATTTAGGGTAATGACAATTTTTGCATAGTTTCAACTATCGAAAACATAGTCAAGAATAACATGCTATTGGATTTACGTATCTGAAACAATCTCCAAACCACTGTAAAGGGCTTAAGTTAAGGCTTCCGTATGAAAAGTTAATAAACATGGGGGTAGGTAGGTGAAAAGGGAGAAAATCACGGTGTAAGGCTTTATTTACTAACTAGGTACAACTGTTTATGTTGGGAAAACTATATCTACCCAAGGCAAGAAACCTTGTTATATCATTTATGTCCTAGTATTCTCCATACACCATTTTTAGGCATGCCTCTTTTCAATGAAGTGTTATTTTCTTCATGTAACCTATTTCCCATTTGTGTGTCAGCTGCAATACATTCCACCATTCCATATTTCTGAATTGATGGATCTTTTAATTAGTTGTAATTCAAATTGGGTAGCAGCCAGCAATGTACAAAGCAGTAACCCTAACAGTCCATTCAGATATTTTGTTGCTCACAAAAGACCACTAACAAATTGAATAATATGCTATGTTTATTTGGCAGGTGGCTTATTAGTATGTTGTGTTTGAGTTTTACCTTAAATAAAATTACATGCGTGTTTTGTTTTTGCAGATTGGTCCCCTGCAAAAGGCATACGTGCAATGCACAAAAGATTAAGAGTTGAGAGGGGTATTCAACCTTGCAATAGGTATTTTGATATTCTTATGCTTCATTTTTTATTAAGGGATGATCTATGCTATAGCATGCAATTTTTACCGTTAACTAATACGAGTTGTTTACTATGCATAAGAAACATTACCAGATCTATGAGTTATCCAGAGTTGTAACCCTGACATTTATTGGCAACCTTGGTAATTTCTGTCAATGGTTGAGTGGGCTCCAGATTCCCAGAAGTAGAGATGGATATTTTTCTAAGGCTTTCCTATTTTAAATGTGTATGCATCATTTGCGAAATGGATGTTCCTGATCTCAGTTATGAATTGTGTGCCTGTAGATAGCTGGACTGGGGGCTGCACTTATCGGCACACGAGGCACATTAAAGCAGAAGGGCCATGCCCTCTGCTGTAGTATAGATTGGCTTCCCTGGTAAGGACACTGCTGCAGTCATTAAGGGAGCACAACTCCTTGAAAGGATCTCATATGTCTTGCAACTGTGAATAAAAAGGTTTCTTATTTTTGAGCTTTGAATGTGTAGTGGTGTACAGGAGTTCCACAGAGCCAGCAGCAATATGTTTCCCCCTAATTGCATTATGCCTAAATCTGAAGCAGTTCTGCCACACGGTAGGACTGCCATAGCTCCACAGATAGCCAGTGAGCATCAATAATCTGCTGTCCTTTATAAATTACCACTGTGTCTGGTTTCACTGTTGGTACAGCCCTTGGTATGCCCTTCCTGTAATTTGCATTAAAATGGCATTTATTACAAACTACCTGTTTTACACACTACATAGTTTTCAAAATCATTTTTTACATTGTTTTAATGTTATGTGTTTCTAGGTTTATGCTTTTATAGCAAACCGTGACAAAAAAGATTTGTGTTTGTCTGCATAATTCAACCTTGTTAATATGCATATCTGCAAAATGTACTAATTTACCAAACTGCACATAAGCATATTGGATTTTTCTTGTGTGAAGTTTGGCTTGAACTCTTTCCAGTAATTCATTAAAGGGCATTTTAGCAGTTTGCTACATTAGGTTTTCAAACATTCCCTTTGATGAAGCTTCAGCAAGTAAACAATGGCAGGTAAATGCCTAACTAACAGATTATCTTTGTCGTTAATGGTGAACTTTAGCCACAGACAGGGAACTCTAGGTACTTATCTACATCATCCTTAGTTTACTGAAAGGAGCATTGTTTCCTTTTGATCAAGTCAAGGCTACTTAAAATCAGGGTACACTGTCATTCTTTTAGGGAGCTTAAATGAGCAAATAATTTCAGCAAACACGATCATAGGGTAAACAATTTTTTTTTCCGTTCATTAAAATGTACTTATGTTTTTTTTATTGATGTGTTAGAATGCAAACCACAAAGGATCACGCAGTATTAAAATTCTATTGTACATTTTTATCAGTCTAACAACAATAATTTTAAAATTAAGGACCTTGCAACAGAGCTATTGTATTTGTTACCAGCTCTCAGCGTGTTTCAATATAAAACTGATACTTTTCTTTTTATTGTGATGGTTTTTGCACTTTAATTGTTGTATTTTAAATGAATAATTCAAGTTTAGAAGAAAGAATACACATTAAAGACGGGTTATGTCTACTTTGTCAGCTCTCTAGGCTTTTGCCTATGTTAATGAATAATTCATTTTTTATGATATAGATAGTTATTGTATATTATTACTAATGCGTTTATTTTATGCCTTTATTGCATCTCTTTTATCAGTGCACCTATTCATGTTTTACAACTAACTTAATTTTAAATTACGCTGATTTGTTGACAATTTTTCAGGATTTTGTTTTTGTAGAAATATTTTTATTAAATTTAAATGACACAGATCATCACATACAATATCCTTGGGTATACGTTCCATACTGATCATGCAAAAACTCATTACCCACCTACGTCTCCCCCCCCCAACTATCTGGGCACTCTCCCACTCCTGTCTCACTTGATCGCTGTCCCTTTCCCCACACCCATGGTGCTACTCGGAAAATTTTACTTCCCTACGATCATTGTGTTCCACATCCAGTACATAATATGCTCTCCACTTCCCCCATGCTTTGTTGAACTTCCTGGGATAGCTTCTGCCCTCATAGACCTCCTTTCCGCTTCTATGCACACATTCATACCTTCATTCCATTTGTCAATTGTAGGGACTTGTTGCTTGCCCCACAGTTACCTCTCTTTGCAACTATAAAGACCAGCAAACAAAACATCAGGGCAGAATTAGGAATGTCATCATCACTGGGGATCACCATCTGCATCAGTTGAGGTTTCACCACCTCCCATGCAGTCTCTAAATCTCAGAGCACTTCCTTGCAGTATGTTGAAAGTTTGGTGCATGCCCAAAGTGTGTGTGTAAGAAGGTGCCCTCCTCTGTAATAAAACGTATACAGTTGGGATTGGTGGCACATCCCATTTTGAAAAAATGATTTCTGTTAAAATAGGTTTGGTGGAGTATTTTTAGCTGAGTCAACCTCAACCTTGCTTTGATAGCCACTTCCCTCGGGTGCATCAGTGCTGCCTCCCAAACTACATCTTCTAGGGTTCCTACCTCCCTCTCCCACCTGACCCACATGGGCTGGAAGTTGTAGGGGGTAATATTAATAATGGTGCATTAGAGTTACAAGTTCAATTTCTGGTTTATCTCGCCCCCCAATACCCAATTCTTTAAGGAGCTGTGTTCTGGAATTGCCGCCTAAGGAAGGTTTCGATCTCGTAATGCATGGGTCAGTTGGACATATTTGTACATTTTGGTGGATGCTTATTGAAATATTTCCTGCAGAACCTCAAATGTCTTTATTCTGCCCACATTAATCATGTCTCCCAAGGTTTCAATGTCCATGAGGACCCACTGAGTAAAACCAGACAATTTACTGACTTCTTTGAAGGTCTTACCCTTCCACAAGTGGGAGACTAATGTGATTGTTCCTCACCACCTAATGCTTTTATAGCATTATCTCATGCTCCCACTGTGTCCTTGGTTGGGGTGGGCAGATGTCTCCTGTCTGCTTTCCCACATAGATACTCTATGTATCCAGCTTGTGCCATTCTGTCTTTCCATAATCGGAATGCTGGTGTGATATGCGGCTCGAAACCCCACTCATTAATGAACTGAAGCTGTGCAGGACCGTAGTAGGTCCTCAGGGCTGGGAGGGTAATGCTTCCATTGTAACTTGATCTGTTGGGTGTCTGCAGGGCTATCCTTGGTTTCAGTATTCCAAAGGAGCCTCCACAGCTCCTTGTCTATTTTGCTGAAATTTGACTCTGGTATCTCAAAGGATGTATTTTGTAGTATATACAATAGTTTGGGTAGAAATATTATTTTGTATAGCGTGGCCCACCCCAGAAAGGTAAAGTGTGCCATCTTTTTACATCCTCCCGGAATGAGCGCAGGACCTGTTGAGATTCTTTTACTGAAATGCTGCAAAATTGGTCCTGACCTTGATTCCCAGGTATCTAATGCTCTCCCCTGTGACCTGAAGGTTTCCCAAGACTTCCTCTGGCACGTTCTATTCACCCAGCTGAAACAGGATGGACTTATCCCAATTCATACAGTACCCTGAGTAACCTTCAAAGTTACGTAAAATTGAGAGGATTGATGAGATGGTCATCTACTGCTTGGCAACATATACCAGAACATCATCCACATATAGCAAATGTTTTTCCAGTTTGCTAGTCACCTCTGGGAATCCCTGCATGTCAGCCCTGGAGTGAACCCAGGATGCCAGGGATTCCAGACAGAGCACAAACAATAAGTGAGTTAGCGGGCATCCATGTCTCTTTCCACAGCCCAGTTCAAATTTATCTGAGAATGTTCCACTGACTCTCACAGTTGCCATCGGAGCATTGTATAACATGGCTACCCACTGAAAGAATTTAGGCCCAAACCCAAAGCGCTCCAGGATCAAATTGAAGTATGTCCAAACTATAGAATCAAATGCTTTGTCTTCGTGTAGTGAAAGGACCACTAGGTTTACCGTTGCCTTTAATATCAGCCAGCCATGCCTGTATCCCGTCTCAAATTTACATGAGTGGCTTTCATCAGTATAAAACCCGCCTGATCTTCATATATTTAAAATTACACTTGCCAGCCTCCTCACCAATATCTTGGCCAATATCTTACTCTCTGCATTTAAATAGGCAAAATTGTCCTGGGGATTGTCTGTTTTATGAATTACCACCATGGTGCGTGCTTAAGATCTGGACGGAGTTCCCTCTCTTCTCTAGCTTCATGAAATATATTCCTCAAATGTGATTTAAGGAGTGGGGACAGGCACCTAAACATTTCCACCAGGAACCATTTGGGCCATGTGTTTTTTTCCAGACTTCATATTTGCCAGAGCCTTTTCTGTCTCTTTAATGGACAAGTCTGACTCTAATGCCTCACTTGCCACCTTAGCCAGGTTTGGCACAATTTGTCTCCCATGAAATCCGAGATGTCTCACCTAGATCACCCAGCCCTTGCTATATAGAGCTTATGAAGATAGTGTTTCCTCTGATATATCTCCGTTTGGTTTGACCAGCATGCCCAATTTGGTTCACAGCGCCACTACCCATATCATCTCTTTTTCCCTCCTGCCCAACCAACCCAACAGATGGCCTGCCATATCACTAACTTCATAGAGTTTTCTTTGTATTGATACATAACGATCTAGGAATGCATGTGTTGTATGGTTTTGGAACTGTTTCCGTGTTGCAACCAGTTTTGCAAAGACCTCCATGCCCCCATTTGTGCCATTCCCCCTCTAACACCTTAAGTTGCATGTCTAGGTCCCGCTCTTGCTGTTCTTTACAACCACTATTTTCTGAGCCGTGTCTCTAATTATTGTTTTGTAGGTCTCCCACCTGTCACCAGGGAGTCCTCATACATTTTGACACATTATTAACGTTTTTTAATTGTGTCCTGTTTCACTGAGAATATACATTAAAGATAATTCTTTGCTAACATATGTTTTTCATTCATTTCAGTTTCTCAGAAACATCTAGGTAAATCACAAATACTCACAGACAACCAGATTCAGCGATCTAGCCACACATTTGTGGGTGGTTTTGTGATCCCCTGCAGAACTGCGGAGTTCATTTTATTAAGTCTAGCAGAAAATTGTGGTGTCCCAAAGAGTACCACAGGCAATTATTCCTTATAAATTACTGTGTTGAAGGGGAAAGCCTGCATAGCGTGTTATTCAATATCCCTTTATGGGCAGGACCATTATGACGCCCTAAATGGGACTGTTATGCCCAGAGTTGGGCCCTGTGCACACTGTGTCACTGAAACCAAGCTATACCTGGATAATGAACCCATAACAAGGGCACAACTGGTCCTGGGTTGCTTGTGTTCATGTTCAGAGAAAACCTGGCTGGGCATTCAACTGGACTGTTCCCATTGGAGCAGGGTCAAGACTGATTTGCATATAGCTGGGTCCAAAATGAGGTGTCATGGTGTGAAAAATACCAGTGGATTGTCATGCAGCCCTGAGTAATTGTCAGTGGCTGACATTATTTTAAGAATTCCATCCATCGCTTCTAAAATGGCATGCAAAATTATTTTGCTCATAGGCAGGTAGTTGGGAAGACAGGGATAGTTATTGGGATACCACTGTTTTCTTAGTTCATTGGAATTGGTGTCCACTGCAAAAACTTTGCTTAATTATGAATAAAGAATTATCATTCGGTGTCACAAAAGAACCATATTGTTTGGAACAACAAAATACTTTTTAAAGTGCATTCTAATGAGTCTTAATACCTGAAGCTTTCAAATTCGGATACTTTTCTGGGAACCAATGAATTTGTTATGCTGTGTAAGACTTTCCATCCTTATGACTCGCAGATGGCGGGGATGATCATGAGCGTACTCATATATGTAACAGGAGGTCCACTGACAAATTGACATGCACACTCCAATAACACTACCCATATAGAGTCAGCATGGAGTACTCAGTGTATACTTTAAAAAACAGGAATAATTGATCTGTGATCAAATTTATTGTTAACCAATAAGGCAGAGATACAACTCAAGAAAATTATGTCAGTTGGTGAAGTATCTACTGGCAAAGAAGAAGGGGGAGTATCCTATAACCCTCGCCTGCTTAGGATACCAACTTAACACTACGCACACGAAATATTAGCAGGAAAGGGATAAATTCAAATAATTACACGGAACCAATAATGACTCTTGGTTCAAAGGGGAGAAACTATTTCCCATATTTATTTAATTTAATCATACGCAGCAGCAACAGAATCAAAGGACAAATGCCTGTCTATAAACTAATAATACTAAGGTGAGCCTATATACAATTATATCTACACATATACATAAATAACAGGCTTGTGAAACAGACAATACATACAATATCTACAAACAAGTGCCCTACTCCAACATTTGATAAGATGGTCACCACAAAACAGTAAACGTAGTGATCACAAATCACATGGTGCCCAAGGGTCTTGCACCCAGCTGTATACTACCTCAAAATGTATTTAAGAAAGGTAGTAAATAGTGCTCTACAACTTATTAGAAATCAATTAACTTTTTCAGACTCCTTGGACCCATTCCAAATATGTCGACACGTTTCGGCCTAACAACTTAAGGCCTCATCAGGACTGTCGGAGAACGCTGGCATTGCTTTAAAAATTGAAACAGTACATTAAAAACAATTGCATCGCAACAACCTCATAACCAATTCACACCGAAAGTGCCAAATGTCAAACCCAAACTTCCTTTTTAAAAAAAATATAAATCTTTCATTTACAACTCCATATTGTTCTTTAACCACCAGTATTCATGCCTTAGTTATTGCTCTACACACTGTGGCATTTCCAAATTGCCCACATAACAAAGGTGCACAGTCAGGGGGTTCAAATTACCGAGCATGCAAACATGCACCCTCAGTGTAAAACACGGGTGAAGATTCATACCTTTCCTTCTGTGGAGCGAGTACCTAAATTACGATACTCAGTTCCCGAGTGCTATTTACTTGTGCCACTCATTTTGCATACCAGCAACTGAATGTTATTAGCGAAATATTCTATAAACAACAAAATGAATGGGAGTTCAAAGTCTTTTATAGTCGATCTACACATATAATAAACAACCTCTAAAGCTCGGTCATCGTGGACTATATGCACTTACTTCTCAAGTTATGCCGGACTGCACTAGTGAACGGTCTCTGTGTAACGCTGTTCAAACTCTCCCGTGAGTCACGAAAACTGTGACTCACCGGAGAGAGATTTTTTGAAGTGCCGTATCGGGCTGCCGCTAGACCATGTCTAGCTGTATGGCTGGAGTAGTGACGGCGCCATTTTGTGAGTGCTACGCTCGTTCTTGCCAGTCAACAAACTCGGCAAAAGTTTAGGTTTAAACTTCTTACTTCCCATAAACACCGTGCACCAAAAACTGAACCTTACTGTTGTTGTTCGCACGGGCCATGCCTAGTAGAGCGAGCTTTAAAAATACATACTAAGCCCCTGGTCTAAATATAAATCATAGAGGCGGCCATCTTGAAACTGTTCGAGCACCAATCAAAGAACGTATACCTAGCTCATAACAGTTGTTACATAATTTCTTGGCATCTACTTGTAAATTTTAGCTAATGCATCTGGAAAAAACTCATCAGTATGTACTTATAAAACATCTTGCAACAATCAAAAAATACATTCCATTATATAGTGTATCACCAGATTACATATCTGCCATAATAAAGCTGGTCAAATTGTAAGCTCTAAATCAAAATCTTGCGGCCATGATCTTCACCTCACGGCAAATTTAATATCCTTAAACGTTGGATCACCTAATCAGGGACCACGCTTCATCACAGTCATTAAGTCCCATTTTGGCTGTTTGAAATTTCTCGATCATTCTTGCTTCCAACTTCAATAGCCTTATCAAAGTTGAAGGACCATCCATCTTTGGTTGGATCACCCCCAGCACTGTCCATTGGATGTCATCTGCTTTGTGTTTCAATTCCAAAAAATGTTCAACTAGCGGTGCCCCTTTTATGGCACATTTAATCCTTGATCGATGCTGGAGGATACGACTTTTAACTATTTGTGAGGTCTGGCCAATATACGTTCTCATACATGGACACGAAATACAGTAAATGACATTTTTTGTGTTGCAATTTGAAAAATCAGACTGTGTATGCTTTCTTCCATTTATTATTACTTCTTTTGAGTCTCGTGTAAATTGACATGCAGTGCATTTACCACATCTAAAATGACCCTGAAGAGTTGGAAGCTGCAGCAATGTCCTCAGATTTTTCTTATCTATTTTCTTTTCTGAAGCGTGAACCAACTGGTCTCTCAAACTCATTGCTCTCTTGAAGGAGAACAATGGTTTCTCAATATTTAGATCTTTAATGATACGCCAATTTCTTTCTATAATTGTGCGTACCTTATTAGCCTTTAGACTAAAAGTCAGCACACATGTAAGTGGAATCTCAGACGTTTGCTTCTTAGGTATCAGGAGTGTTTCCCTAGGGGTACCGCCGGCTCTTTTGGCGGCGTTTTTAACTAGCTTCTTTGGGTACCCTCTCGCTGTTAATTTAGTGGTCAGTTCTTCAGCATGATTATAAAAATCACTTCTATCTGTGCAGTTTCTTCTTATCCTGAGAAACTGCCCATATGGAAGATTTTCTTTAAGAGTTCTTGGATGACCACTAGAAAAGTGTAGGAGTGTGTTCCGGTCTGTAGGTTTTTTATACAGACTTACTTCCAATCTACCATTCCTAGATAAGATCAACAAGTCCAAAAAATTGATTTTGCTTCTGTCCTTACTCATGGTAAACCTAAAATCGACAGATCGCTGGTTGAGCCATTCAAAAAAAGCATCCAGCATATCTTCTGTCCCCTGCCAAATCATTAGGATGTCGTCTATATATCTAAACCATTGGGAAATATAGGTTTTAAAGGGGTTGGATTGCTCATAGATCCATTTATGCTCAAAGAAATCCATAACCAAATTTGCAATTTCCGGGGCAAAACTGCACCCCATTGCTACTCCTTTTACTTGTCTATAAAGTCTATCATTAAATTTTAAAAAATTACTTTTCAAACACAATGAAGCCAAATCCACAAGAAAGTCAGCAGGAGCGGTGACTAGTTCTGTATTATCATTTAGCACCTGCCTGATGATTTCTAATGCCTCATCTTGTGGAATATTGGTATAGAGGGACTCTATATCAAAGGTAACTAGAATTTGGTTATCCTCACTATATGCTAGATTTTCAAGCTTATGTCCATGGAATCCCGAACATAAGCTGGCGTTTTCAATACAAACGGTTTCCAAAATACATCCACAAATTGGGCAAGAGGTTCCAACATGGAGCCGCATGCAGAAACTATTGGTCTTCCTGGTGGATTTTTAGTGTTTTTATGGATCTTCGGGAGGATGTAAAAACATGGAATCCTCCCCTCACTTTGATTCAGGAATTCGAATTCCTTTTTATTAATCCACCCTCGATCTCTGGCCGTCTGTGTCAGTTCAGTAACCTGATGCTGAACTTGTTTAGGTGTATTATCAGGCAAAATCCGGTAATGTGTATTATTACTCAACTGCCTCATCACTTCTTCATTGTACTGTTCTGATCCCCAGATTACAATTCCACCACCTTTATCTGCTGGTTTAATTACAATATCCTTGTTGTCAGCAAGATGGGCAATGGCTACTTTTTCTGTTTTAGAACAGTTGTCTTTGAAGTAAGTTTTTTTAGAGTTGAGAAGATCTAATTCCTTAAGTACTAAGTCCTCAAACACCTTGATTTCTCTAGGCATCTCATTTCTGTCAGGCAGAAAGGTCGATTTTGGTTTGAGCCCACTATTCGAGCTGACTTCTAGTGGATTAGTTGAACTAAAAAATGACCGCAATCTGACTTTATGCAAAAAGTTTAGTTGGTGAAGTATCATCATACTACATACTTAACTATGAACGATCTGGCCACAATGATGAATCTTGTTAGAAATGTTTTTAACATGTACTTTAATCATTTCACTTTCAAATGATTGATAGGGATGATGTCCATAAGGCTATGCAGTTGCTAGATGCCAGTGTACTGATGCGACGTAAGCTGGGCAAATGCAGAACTGATAGAATTCGATACTCATCACGTGGTCCTAATGATACGTGGCACTTTGATAGTGATATACATAATAGCATACAAATTACAATTTTCTATGCTACTGTCAATTCTTAAATTTATTACTGTTGCGAATCATAAATTTAAATAGTTGACATTAATAAATGGTGTTGGTAGTTCATTTTGATTTTGTTCAAACAATGCAAATTACGATTACAAAATTCTAGTTTTTGGCATATTACAAGTGCATCAGTGAAACAATATATTTTCACAGCAATAGCTACTTGCTTCCTTCATTGTGATTCCTTCTTCCATTTCAAATTGAGAAACATCCTATTACAACTCCTGCATCACAAAACTTTCTTACTGTAATATCCTCATGAGTCTCTTACAAGACTTATTCATCTACCTTGTCAGTATATGTTGTTTTTACTATTCAATTAACATATGTGGCTGCCAACTCTTAGTACCTTATGACTTACAAATATTTCCCACCTCATTTGTGTGCCCTGCCAGTCTATCTGTTGAACATGCTTAGAATGATGCCAGTTGATTCGAGGAATGTGGGAGATGTAACCTTATGTGATTAGGGTCCCTTAGAAGTATTTGGAGGCCGAACAGGGAAACTATCATTCTCCCAGTAGAGATAATATTTGCATGTTTATTCCCACATTGATAAATCCTTGTTACCCATTGTGCCTAAAATGCCTGAATGCTATATATCTCTAGAGACATTGCATATTTCCATTTACAATGCTACACAACACAGCCATCTTTAATTGTTCTTATCCCCAGAGCAATCTATAGCATATCACCTTCCTGTTTTAAAAGCATGTCTTATCTGTTCTCAATTGTTCAACAAAGAACAGCCACCTGGGATCTTTAATCATCCCCACATCCTGTTAATCCCATTTTGGGAGTTTTTGCTCTTGTATTGCCCTTGTACAAGACCACCATGGGTCTTTAGTATGGGCATGCAGAAATATATTTATGCAGACAAGCAGTTAAAATAGAATTTCTGCTTGCAGTACAATCCATCACCAATAATAATTAAAAATCTTAAACCATAAGGAAATATGTTGGTAAATCCATTGCATGAAATCATAGTTAAGAGCTGTAATGCATGTGTAAGCAGAAAGGATGGAGATTATGGCTCTATTAGTAAAAACAACTGGGTTTAAACACTTTCACAATGTGCAACAAAATCTCAAGGGATTATATAGAAGTCATTCCTCAGAGCACTGTTTGTACCAATGATATTTAATGCTATTGATGGCAAGAGTTCTCTCTTCATTGGTGATTATTTGTTTTTATCTGTTGCAACATATTTAAGAACACAGAACTCACCCATTTTAAAGTACTTTTAATACATCATAAGATGGATTAACAAAACCACTAACCAACCTAGGTACTTGAGTGAATATAGTAAACCAACTGAATTACAAAGATGTCCATAGAACCAAGAGCACATTAAGACTGGTGGTAATTCTGGAAACCTCATCACATTTTATATTTTTTCAGTCATGATGAGCAATTACATGAAATCAATTGTCTGAACCATATTATTTTCAGAAACTATTTGTTGTTTGAAATGGATAGTGAACACATGGCTTAGTGAGGAGAAAATATAAATTTAGTAAGTCTGAAAATTTGAAATACAACATAACAGCTTTCATGTCCAGTAAATGTGACAGAACATTTGTGTCTATTTCTTCCAAAAGACAAACTCACTGTACAATACAGTTCGCTTATGTTTGTTTATAAGCATAAGTGGTCAAGCGTACATTTCTTGGAAATGTAAAATTGTGTGCTAACAGTTTGTAAATGATACAGGTAGACCTTTAATATACAAAAGTATTTAACTTAAAAATAATTATTTTGGTATTCACAAACCTGATTAAATGAATGTCCTAGGACATCTAATAGTATAAGTGTGGTTTCTAATTTGGTTAATAAAATTCTGTCCTCCATCATGATAAACATTCCTGCTCAAAGAAATTGTTTGAGGAAAATTGTCCACAATTAAAGTTCAGCACCATTAGCAAATTTGCATTCTCTACTATGCCTAGTAGACACTTTGGACTAGATACTTCCAATTGAAATTCATCCAGTGTCAATGTTAAATGGTGCAAGTAATTCCACCAAAAGTGGATCCTGGCAGTGTACCCCCAAAGTGAGGTCAAATTGCAGTGCCTTCTGAGCTATTTGCCCTAAAATGCTGATGTATGTTCCAAGCTAGGTAGGAACAAAATATTGACTTGGTAGTGAAACAGTCTTTCTCTGAGCTAACTCTGACCACCATGGTGATGAACGAGCCACTGTAGGCAGGGTGATAGAATTTCCATCATGCTGTCTAAATATTTTAATGTACTGCGCAGCACAGCTTTAGATTTTGTGCTTCAACCAAAAACCAATACAATGTATGTATATAGCTAAGAAAACATGCAAACAAATATAATTCTCCAACCTCATTATATTTCTTTCAGGAAATGACAAACTTAAGTTTTATGGCGTCTGGATACATCTTGCGATCGATGGGTAGGTTAGATAATCTTTCTATTCCTTTTTACATTTAAAAAAAAGTTATTCACTGAGGTTAATCTAGATTCATGCTGCAACTTCAAACCGAAAACCACAATTTATTGCTAGAGTTTTTGTGGATGCAGTCAACAGAGAAGGAGGTAAGTTCCTGGGTATGTTGCAAATATAACTCCTAAATAAATAATGTACAACATGTATTACTAGTGCTCGGTATTCTGCATGCAGAAAGGTTCTCTGGTGACTGGATTAGCAACACACATACTTGTCAAATACATTTCTGTGTTGTAAGTCAGCAGGAGGAGATTACTGCTGTGAAATAAAAAATTAACCCTCAACAGTTTTGATATACTGATGGGCGCACAAGACAGATTCTTTCTCTTCGTTGTACTTGTTTTAACTTGAGTGCCACTGCCTGGCTCACTTACCTTTTTAAATATCCTCTAAAAGACCACCTTTCTATCTATGTGGTTTGTATAAAGGGACTATGACATATGTGAGTTGTGGGTGTTGACAACACAACCTAGTTTATTGGTACTTTAACTTCTTGATGTGTTATTTCCTTGTTTTTAAACTGATAGTATTTTTTGTAATTTTGTAATTTAGTTTCGTTTTAGGATGTCCAAGGCTGGTAAAAGCTGATAGAGGAACAGAGAATTCATATGTTGCAGTCATTCAGACATCTTTTAGGTCTCGCTGTGATGATAGATTGGCCGGACTACAAAGTTTCAGATATGGGAAATCAGTGCACAATCAGGTAAATTGTTAAATTTCTATAAACTCTGTAAATGTCATTCTTCATCTGTGATGTAAGGGTTTGAATGCACAGCAATTCCAGTTGACAAATGCCCACTAACGTACACTGTTTCTGATTTGAGCCAACTTGACAGAAAAAAGTAAAATAAAATTTGAAAAGAGTAAAAAAAATAATAGCATAGGCGTGTATCTAATACTGATGTCACTGCAACTGCTCTCTTTTTTCATAACAATATGCAGGATGCTGGTTCCCATACCAAATAAAGTATTTGTTTATCTTTGGGACTCATCCATAAATGGAAGGATAGAGCAGATGGCCCCTTATGTTGTGTTCGCATGTGGGTGCATGTGGATTCTGTAGTCCTTCTGAATGTTTTTGTTATGGTGGTGAGTTTAACTATTAGCCGTTTGTGCTTTCAAATATGGAATCTATGTTTTCTAATTCATGTACCTGATTCACACAGGTAAGCGTACAATTTGGTTTGCGTTTAATCTTTTCTGATATTCACAAACATAGTTAATTTATGACTAGGGAAGACTCCAGTCATGGTTGAGAAATTCACACATAAAAAGATAAGACAAGCCTATATTTTTTATGTGCAGTGTTCTTCGTAATAAATTGTAGCTGCCTTTCCTGGAAGAGTGTCAGTGGGTAACATTTTTAGTTTTCTACTATAAAGGTCCTGATAACGCACAATTTTACAGTTTTAGTTTTTATGTTAGAAAGTTGTTTGCAATGGTTTTAATTTACATTTGCAATTCTAGTTTGGCACATTTGTGATCACTGGGATGGCTTTTAAATCATTGCAGTTGTTAAATCTACTGTAAAATTCTAAGGAAGTTTTAGTCTTAAAACGGAAAGCTGTGAAGTGATTGCTGCAATGTTTTTCTATCCTATTCTTTCATATTAGTACAGAGTTTTTGTTTTTTTGTTTTGTGAGGAATAATAATCTTGATCTCTTTTATAGTGAAACCACAACAAATATTGATGTCTTCCATAGCAAGCTTAGGATGAACCTTTGTGTGGAACTGCTTTTCCTTCTGATATTTTAATCCCATTCACCTTTAAAAATTAAAACTGTTATTTTTGTTCTGGGGTTTACTATACTTATTGTTTCTTTTGTGCATTTCATGTCTACCTCCATTTGTAAGGGCATCCCTACATTATTAAAAGTTAATAAAATGTTAATAATTTTGAACCAACTTCTTATCATTTTACTTTCAACAGCGAGCTGAAAGCTTCTATTCATTTCTGAAAAAGTCTTGGATTCAGATGTGTCTTGAAAATGAACGCAAATTCATTTATATTGGTAGCTATTGGGAGCAAAACTATTAATCAGTATTTATGAACATTTTTCCATTGTTGCAATTTCTAGGACATTAAACATTATATTTATTTGCTTTATATTAGTATGGTTAAGATGATAGATTTAATCAAGTCTAAGTTGTGTTCATTTTGAAGAGGTCAATGAAGACCAGAACTCTTGCCTAACATTGCATTGCCAGGGCAGGGAGGAGGGGCGTAGTGGTAGCAACATTGGTCATGCCTTAATGACATCTATGTCATGTACTGGAATACAAAAAAACATTGTTTTGTGGGTTCTCAATATCCCGTTATTTGGCATCTTCGTTGGTTGATTGTTTAGACATACAAGAAAGTGATGGATACATGTATTTATTTTTAAAGGACTATGTTCAGATTCAAGCATTCTGGAACTAATAAACAGTATTGTGCTGATATTCATGGCATTTTGTTATAATTCCAAACAAGTTACAAGTAGTGTCATAATATATCTGCATGGCAAAGTTATTTTGCAAGGATGTTTCCTTTTACATTAGCACTGAATTTGGAACATTAACTTGTTTCTTATATGTGGCTTGTATCATTGGAACTTTAATTAACAGATTCAAAGCCTGAGTTGAGGTAAAAGTAAAAGATTGTTGCTGTTGTTATTGGTCAGTTGTGAGTGGCTTTTACTGGCCAGCTGTGCATGGAAGGTCTTGTGAAGCACAAATGACACATTTCTAATTGATGATAACTAAATATGATTCTATCAGTAGGCTAACAACTACTCTTTTAATAACACTGTTTAGAATATATTGAGAAAATAAGCGCATGATGTCATTTTAGAATTAGCTTGCAGTTTAGGTTTATGCCAGAGCATATAATGCTTTCAGATTTTCAATCCCCTAGTTTGGGACTCATTACGAGGCTGGCGGTCTTGAGACCACCAGCCTCTTGGTGATGGGTAGACCACGAGGGTACCACCGTCTCCACTGGGATCAGTGAGAGGCTGATGGAGGAGGAGGTCGGAATCAGCCATGGTGGCGTGCATGCAGCGCGGCCATGCTGATTACGACCTGGATCTCTGTCAGCCTTTTCATGGCTGTTTTACCACCATGAAAAGGCTGGTGGAGAACAGGTGCAGAGGGCCACAAGGGGGGGGGGCCTGCAATGCCCATGCACTTGTCATGGGCAGTGCAGGTGTCCCCCTGCCCAGCACCTTTGCAATGTTCACTGTCTGTTGTTGCGCAGACAGTGAGCATTGCGGGGATTTTGGTGCACCCTGCAGGCAACAGCATTGCCACAGGCTTGATTATGAACTGGATGCAGTGCTGCCACCACTTTCCTACCAGGCTGACTAGTGGAAACCTCGGTTTCTGCCAGATAGCCTAGCAGGAAAGTTGTAATTGGTCTGGCGGGATGGTCACCACTATGGTGGCAGCCATCCTGTGTTCCCATTCACCAAATTCATAATTAGGCCCTATATGTGTCTCAAATATTTAAGAACTGTATGTCCATCTTCTGTGTTACTTATTGTTTATTAATTGTATTTTCTGTCCTATTACCAGACTTTCAGTAGAGGTTTAGTCTCAAAAATTTAATAAGAATGAGTGTTGACTATTTTCTAAAATATAATGATTAAGATTTAAGTGGGATATTTAGGTTTTGGCACATAATGTCAAAAATGGCTTACGCACCATTGACCCAACACCACATTAGGGACATTTGTTCCATTGATGTTTGTTTTTGAAGTAGGCAACCCATAGAAGATGGGTCGTTAAGACAAGGTACCTACAAGTCATGCATTTTATCTTGAGGCATCAACAAGAACACTTATGGCACAAATTACCTATGAAAAATGACTCACCTAACGTAAGATTACATAATTAGTCACTGTTTTCACCTGTCTGATGTTTACTTTATTGTACTGATTGGTGTTGCTTGATCTGAGTTGTTGCTGTTGTGCTATGTAATGTGACTAATAAACAATGGTTCAAGTGTATATATTTCACTATTTGTTTATGGTTTTCAATGTTCCACCTTGTTTTAATTGTGTTTGTTCACACAGAGCATGGTGTCAGTTTACATCTTGGACCTTTCTAACCCTATTCACATGTGAGTTTAAATACAGTAACACCGTTATGAATTGTTTCTATTTTGTGGTATATAAGTATACTTTTTTTCTGATGCTTAATTTTGACATTGTATTTGTATTAACAATAAAGTTACCTACTTGGACAAATGCAAGCTACTTCTTCTTTCTTTTACTTCCATCAAACGTATTAACCATACAAAAAAATCAAGTTACTTTACTCGCCTTATATTTAGGTATATTAATTGTACCAAAATCTCACTATCGCCAGATCACCTTTAACTGCTCCACCACTCTGCCTGCTAGCATTCATAGTTTCTAAATATTTTTCTTATTCCTATCATGGCTTTAACACCTGCAATGTTTCCTCATCAATCTTCTCATGTGTGGCTTAAAGATTTATCAATGCAATTAGTGCATTTTCCATTCTGTGCTCTTTCTACATTAATTTTGGTGTCTTTTTTGGAGTCACATTCAATCTCCTGTCAGAAACGTACCCGCCATTTTTAATATCTGAGCTTAATGTTAAAAAATTGACTCTCCGACTTGATTATATGTTGCATTTCGTTCCTATTCTATTAGTGTTTTATAGCCCTTTCTTACCCCTTGTGAGGACACCTCCTAACATAATATGCTCACCACTAATTGGGCATGATCAGACCTATAAACATCCTTGATACAGACTCTGTCTTTTGAGCCCCACCTTTGATAAGAACATAGTAGCAAGCCTATTTCTGCACAGGATTACCTGTCTGATGTGTTTGTTCTAGATGCCTGCCCTTTTCAAAACTGAATACCATTTTATTCACATTATCATCGTCTCACTGTCCCATGGCCATTTAAAGTTCAAATGCTGGTTTTCACCCAGCAATATATTTACAGATAGACTGTGAAACACACCTTCTACTCATACCCTTTATAAAACACACAATTAGATTTTGCCTTCAATCAACAATCACATTTTTATAGCGTGGGATCACCTACACTGTATTAATGCCCTTGATTCTGCCTTTATATCTTTAGATCTGCTCTTCAAAACCCACCCTAAACCACACAATATTTCTCTTAATATATTTTCAGACACTGTGAAAGTAAAACCACAAAATATATGAATTTGTTATGTGTGGCTCTCATAGAGAGCCACCAGTGTGAATAACGGAATTCCAAATCCAGTAATTTGCGGATATGGCATGGCTTGGCATCTTTTGTTTACAAAGCCTGCTACTTACTGTAGCTACACCATAAAGGAATTCTAGGCTGATATGGCTGGCCTCTCTTCTCTCTAGCCTGCCAGAGCAGCACTGGAAAGCAGAGAGCACCCCTTCTGGGGGGGAAGGGAATGGAAGGCATAGAGATCTGTGGGATGGGTGGCAAGGGTCCATTTTGTTTTTTAATTTTGGGATTGGAGAGGGCCTATGTTGTGTTTAGCTCTCCAATCATTCCTCTGTCCCTGATTAGCAGTTGAAAACAGGGGCAGATGACTTTGGGGGCCATATATAACATCGTTTTTAGAGGCATAAAGAGTGTAATCATAGACAACTTGAGCTTTGCTCTTAACTATTTGATATCACTTAGTGCTCTCAGTAAAAAAAATCCACATATTTCACAATTACTTACTATATTTCTATATATTAATTTAAATATATTGTTCTGCTCAACTGTAACATGTTTTCTGTTGACCTCTTTTCTGTAGGACACAGATGTTCTAAACACTGGTCGCAAGATAATGGTCGCAATTTGAGTCTTTCCCATGTGGGTTTCCACTACCTTTGTATAGTCATTGAAATATTAATGTTTTGCAATCAGAGTTCAGTTGCAAAATCTTAATACATCCCATTCAGAAATGCTATTTGAAACGGATGCCTTATACACGCCCCTTTCAAATACTGATTTGCTTTTGAAGTACCAAACTAACATTGTGTTACAGAACCTCAATTTGTATTTGATACACAGGGTGAGAATTGGACTCTTTGCAACCACAAAAACAGGTACATTTAGCATTTGAGATCTAATAATGGATGATAGGCCAAAAGGCCAGGGAAGGAGAAGGAATAATAATGGGAGCAAGGCTGAAGGGAATAAGAAGTTATTTCAAAGCACAGGGAGGAGGAGTAGAAGATTGATGATGGGGTTGAATTCACAGTAAGGATGGAAAAACATGAAAATTATGTTATGTTATGTTGTTGCTTGTGACTTGCACACTGATATCTCGTGTGTTTGTGGACTGCAATTTTAGGAGACATCAAAAATATAAAGTGTGAGTAAAGATGCTTAGGTGTGTAGTGACTGTAATTTGGACCAGAAGCAATTCTCAACCCAAGATATTTGCTTAATGAAACTCAAGCCTCAGTGGTAGAGCAGAATGTGTAGAGCTGAACATACAAACAGGAATAGAGTGAGGGGCAATTTTGAAATCTGGTGCTACAAGAGATCTTTACAAGCATGCTTTATCATGAATCTTCCTTCCAGAAGATTAGATGCTTTAAAAATGTTTTCTAAACTATTTAGGGTCATAGTTTACATATGGGTAAATCTAAAATTCTATTTACAATATAGTGAAATTAATTTTACATGCTTAAACTACTTAATGGGTTGTTTCCTCTACAAATGTATTCGCTGTTTCTTCTTTGGACTAGTAAGGTAAAATATTTGTCATTCCACCAAATAGTAACTTCAGACAGACTTTCATATTACTCATATCATACAAATTAGAATTTTCCAGGCATTTTGAAAACCTAGATACATTTTGCTACGTAGTGGTTACATGGGTGTCACCACGATAAGGTACTTAAAATACATTATGAACTGGAAATGTCATTTTAAATCAAATTATATTTTTTGTTATCATCTAGGTGCAACAGATCTCTTGTTGATGTCGACCTCATCCAATATTCTGAAACTTTATGCTGTGAACAGCATGTTCCATTGGAGATTGCAAATGCATCATTTCGAAAACTATGCCATTCTAACCTTCAAAATACTTCTTTGAAAAAATGCACAAATGCTAAAGAAGCCACTGCTTCTTCTATTCACCTAACTTCTCACTTTATTTCAGCTGCAAGAAGATTGAGTGCAGTGATACCACGGACATTTGAAGAAGTGTGCACTTTTTACAATGTTATTATTTGATAGAATTCTTGAATTATGCTAATTAAACATAAAGGCATCTTATGTTACCAGTATGTTAGCAAATATTAGGAAGAATGACTGCTGTAAGATGCTGTGACTGCAATTGTTATTACTTTCTTAGTTAATTTGTCCTTGTGTTTTTAGGTGCATTACAATTATCTGCTGTGTTTCACTATTGCACAGTCGTGTTAGTTTTGGAGTACTTCATGTTGCATTCCAAGTGGTTAATAGTTCTAAAGGCTCTTTGTTAGGAATGTATTTCCTCCTGGTGAACAAGTGTAACCTTGTTTTGGATTAACACACAGTAACTAGCCAAAAACGACGGCTATTGAATTAGAAATATTTCAATAGAGAATAAAAATTAATTTAACTTAAGACTGTTTGAAATCCTCTAATTGACTTCCATTTTTGCACTGTTCTCAAATGGATATATTGTTACAATAATTTGTATGAAGCTAGTTTTACAGGTCTAAAATGATTGTTCTTAATGTGCTTATTGGTGTTAACAAGGGGCACATTTACAGTTTTGGGGTTGGCCTGCGGAACTGACAACGTCAGCTGTAACCTTTTCCTAACCGTTTCCTTGATGAAATATCATCCGCCATATCAATAGATCTCTGCATGCTGCAAATACATTTCTCTGGCTTCAGTGTATTCTCTAGTGTGCACAAAGAACTGAAGTCAAGCTGAGTGCAGAGTAGGTGCCATGTGTTTCTTGACGTAGCTCAACATTTCTTTTAACCAAAGTGAAAGTTGGTTTCAGAAAAAAAAAGTAAATAATTATTGAAAAGTATCAGCTAGGCAAGCTATCTGTAGTCCTACTGGGTTGAGATCTAGGAGAAAACATCAAGGAGCAGGTAACAGCTCATTTATATCACCTATATAGAGATAGAAACAATAGGCCAAATACTTGTTTGCCTCTGCCAACAGAATTATCTCTTGCTCAAGTGACCTGTCCCTCACTCATTCAAAACAGTGTAGTTATTCTTCACTTGCAAGACAGTACAACTATCCCTCACTACCACACATAGCAATCACAATCAAGGGACAGAGCTGTTTCACATGGGCCAGTGAAAAACAAACACAACATGGATGCTGCATTAAACAATAACATATGTTTTGCAAAAATTAGGTGTATGTGCTTTGCCAGTGCATTTTCTATTAACAGGTGCCCAGCTGTGTACTGCGCTAGCACACAGTTCATGACGTGGCCCCATATTATAACACAAGCTTAAATAAACACTGCATTTGTAACACTTGGACAATCAACAATATAAATTGTTATGAAAGCCAACCAACAATGCCATGAACAATATTGTTTAAGTGCTTGGCCATAAGCCCAGAATCTCGCCAGTGTAGTGCACATTTGGGGGGATAAAGCATTATATAACTCTGTTATATAACTCTTATTCACTTTGGTTAGGTAACTGGTTGCAAAGTCTCCTCTCGCTTTCAAAGGAAATGGGAGTTATGTATAAAAGGGAAACCGTGAAAGCTCCAAACCTCTAAAGAGAAGTTCTATCAGGTAAGCTGTGAATTACTTACATAAGCTTGCCCACAAGAATGTGAAACACCAACAGGCAAAGTGATTGGCAGTCACTCTAATACATACCAAAGCTATTTAAATTATATAACATACTATTTAGTAGGGCTATCAAAAACAAGCACTGACAAATCCAAAAGGTCTGGGATATTTTTGAGTGAACATGTTATTTCTTATGACGGCTGGAATTTGATGGAAATAAGGCTTTAAAAAGAGTAAGTGTTGTTACCTCATGATGAAGAAAAAGAAAGCAAACATAGCCTGGATTCATTGGGATGCTTAAGGAAAAACCTGCTTGGCTTAAAGTGGGTTATGACATCTACTTCATAGGAAAGAACTGGCAACTATTTTCTAAATGCTTTTAATTTGAAGTAAATTGGCTTTGTAAAATTAGCTATGGAAAATCAATGAGGGGGCTGTTACGTATTGTGCAAACTGAAGTAAATTTTATCTAGTTACTGGAGCTAATAATTGTAGGATACTTGTGGTGAAATATATGTTGAGCTCATTTGTAAGTGGATTTGGAGTTCACAAACCCAAATTATCATATTTGTGCAGAGCATCCCAAAATATACAGGGAGGAATTTTAGCATCAAAATGGGAAAACCTATACGTCTTTTCAAGAATAGTTGATCAATACTTCTCCAATTGTACTTGAAGACTTCAATTATGACTGACTTTTTGGTTGGCCCATTCTGTTTAACAACTTGCTTTGCTTCTTCATACATTTTACAAGGAGTTATCAATATATTAAAATCTACCATTCATCATGCCTGGCAAAGATTTTTTCTGACCTCCAAACATAATCTCTATAGTCTTGCAAGTTGTCGTATCGCTAGGTGTTACGCAAAAAGTCCATTCTTTTTAGCTTTTTCTTTTGGTGCCTTGTACGTATGCACTATCCAATCCCTGCTGTTCACATTTTAACTTCAAAACAGAGATAAGTTTGCCTAACCTTTTACGTTGATGTATGTTCAGAATGTGCACATTTATATTAATATTTGTAGCATATTTGTCCAACAAGATTAGATAGTGATACAGACTATTCTTTATACTTCTGTGTTCATTTATCTGGATTTCATTTTGGTATCTCACTTATGGAAGCAAATTCAGCCTTCAAGAATGATACCCAAAATTTAGAGGAACTCCTGAGTAATCAAATGTTTTGATCCTCCATGTTGCCAAATAGACATTATTACTACTGCAAATGATAGTCCTTGTTGACTTTATGGGTTATAACTGGCAAAATGTAACAGTGCATTATGGTCAGTAGGATTATTTTACAATTGTAATTCTAATCAACTTGATGTATGTAATATTTTGATTTTTAGGCTGAGTACTTCTTCAAAGCTAACACTAGAGGTGAACTTAAAATTGCATAAGTACAAACAAATGAATTCTTTCAACTTGTCCCTTTTCCTATGCAAAGGATGGAATTGATATATAATGTCACCAATATTGTACATTTTTGGAAATGAACCTTTTTTGGTATAAAAATGTTTTTTATTAAAAGCTGCCACCTACATATTTGCTATACAGGCGAGGGTGGTGGGCAAGCCACTCCTGTACTCATGCATTTTCTTTTAACATATGTAATTCAATGACAACCAGTCACAGAGCTCTAATGAATTCTATGAAGACTCCATGTGATAAAGCAGGGCTGAATGCAGAGGCCTCCTGACTTTTTTCCCTCATTTTTCACATTTTGCTGGTGTTTTCCTGACTCAGATGGTGCCCTGGGTTCTGCTAACCAGTCCCAGGGCCTGTGCTCTGTGTAAAATAAGTATGCAACTTAGGAACGCTATAATTGGCTATGTCAACCTATCTATAAGTCCTTAGAATATGGTAGGGCATGTAGGTTTAGGGACCCCAGCATAGGTAGTGCACCCATAGGTGCACTGCTGAGGTACCCAGTGCCATTTTAAAGGCAGGCCTCCCTTGCTGGCTGCTGTTAATTTAAAGTTATATGCAAATTCAACTTAGGAATTAAAAGTACTTCTAAAGTCTTAAACTACCTTATTGTTACATATAAGTCACCCCTAAGGTGTGCCCTATGTGCCCCTAGCGCTCAGTGCCATGTAACTATAAGCAGGGACCTTATAAAAATAGTTTTATAAGCCCTGGTGAGGTAAAACAGCCAAATTCGTTTTTCCCTCATTGTAGTGAATGGCCTCCATAGGCTAGAATGGGGAGACTTTATTTTAATTTATAAAGACTCCTTAAGTGTCAGATATCTCAAGTTTGGTATCAAATTAATTGTTATAATAAATCCCACAACTTACAATTGTTGGATTTAATATAACCTTTTCAGGTAAAGAGTAAACTCTACCTAAAAAGTTGCCAACCTCTGCCCTGTAGTGCTCTGCTCTGATTGGCCAGCCTCTGGCAGCCAGGCCAGGCTGCCTTGATGAGGTGTAAAGTAGCCCGAGTTGAACAGAAAGAGATATGCCTGGGGGAGGAGAACTTGCCTCGGCAGATGGAAAAGCAGGAAGGGGGAGGGCTGCCAAACTGGTCTTCAAAGGCAGGGAAGGATATTTGGAGTAGCTCAGCACCTCCCTCACATCCTGCAAACCCAGACAATTAGATGCCCTCCGATTAGATTAGGAGAGGGCAGGAGAAGGTGTGTTTAATATATTTAGCCACACCAGTGGGTGGGCTCAGCCAGATGTAACCTTCAAAAATCACTTACAGTCATGGTGGATTTTTGAGGAATGTTGCTCCCTGGGATTGATTTTTGCCACACTTCCCAGGAAATGGTCATCACAGGGGAAAGAACCCTGCATCTGATTGGAGAACCAGCTCCCCCTCCTGTTTTTCACCCAGAAGCAAGGATAAAACTGGCACAGCTGCACCCACACCTGGGATCTCTACCAGATCCCTACCAGGAAGATCTACAGGAGAAGAAGGACTGCCCTGCTGGACCCCTGACCTGCACCTGGACACTGCACTCTGGAGGACTGCACCAGCTGCACACTTGTGCTTCACCACAAGAAGGACTTTGCCTGGCTTCAACTGGTTCAAGGAGGGGACTCCCTGTTTGCTACAGGTGAAAAATTGCTAACCAGAGTCCCCTGCATCAAGTCCTGCAAGCAGAGTCCAGCTTACCAGCGTCTAGTGGCCAATTGAGGATTCTGGCCAGGGGTATTCTAGGAATTGTAGTCCCAACTCCCATGGTGCAACTCAGAGCTTTTGGAACCTTGGATCAAGTTGTGGACACTTCAAGGACCCAAAAAGGACCTCTGGAAGAAGATACAGAAGTTTGGAGACGTTTGGAGCAACTCCATAAATTGACGAGGTACATTGTGGGAGTTGTAGTCCCAGACCCCAAAAGGCAAACCAGAGCTTCTGAACACTTGTCTGGTGCTGTGGACCCCTTTCCTGAATCAAGAAACACTTATGAAAGTAAGTGTGGCAATGTTACCTCGTGGGTGGCCTGAACTCTGGACTTTGTTCCTTTCCAGTGTGACCTTTTTCTCAACCCTTTGAGCGCTACTTACTTCTATGCGCTAGAAAGCATTAATTCTTTAAAAATTAATATCTCTGGGTCCCCTTATATGATTTTTATAGTTTTGGTGTCATATTAAAGATAAAAATATAATCCATTATAATAAATTGGTGTTGGATTTTGATTATGTTTTACTTATTTACTGTTTTGTGATTTTTAAATGCTTTGCACATTTATCTCCTAAGTTAAGCCTCGCCGCTCATTGCCAAGCTACCAAGGGTTGAGCTGGTTTTAATTTATTGAGTCCTAACTGGACCTAAATGGAGGTTAGTGGCCTATTGCTAAGTGTAGGTACTTAGCTGCCCTTACCAATAAATCATTTTCCAACACTCCATTAAGCAAACACACCTTTCTCTGTTAAGAAGTCTTCAGCTGATGTTATAGCCTGACACTGAATGACATTAATATTTAGTACATCAATATCAATTAAGACCTACCTGTCACTTCTGCATTGTAGACCATCCATTCTCTCTATCGCTGATGCTGTATCTCCAATGTATGACAGAATCTGCTTTACTAGTGGTTTTTGAAAATGTTTAAAATATTTTGTCAGTGGTTCTGTTATACAATTAATACTGGAGCAATATTTCAATTCTTAAAGTCTGTTCTCACAAGGCTATCTGTTATACTCCTCATCTTGTAGCAGATTTTGAATTCTATGCTTATAATCTGAAGAGTTACTCACTTATCTATGGACCTTATTTTAATTTCATCATATTCTTTTAATGTGCCAAAAGCTTCTTCTCTTTTCCTTGTAAAGATTGAAATCCAGTCATGTTTCAATATTTTTCTTTGAGAGACTTTGTTGTACTTCTAGTAGTTGTACTTCTAGTTGTTGATTATAGATGCACCGATGAAGTTCAGTAGCAGTACAAGGCCTCACTATTGTTGTTCTTCATTAATTAGGATGGGATGACATAGCTTCTATATGTTGTGTATGTTAGGGAATGAAAGAAAAAAGCCAAGATATCATCGGAGATGTCAGACAAAGTTGTCAGTTTGGGGGTAATGAGGCTAGAGATGTTTGGTGAGATGTCTAGAGTAATTGATATGTTGTTGGGTTTTGTTTATCTTTTCCTTACAGTAAAGAATACAGGGCACTTTAGCTGCCTTAGAATGGAATAGATACTTTTCAAAATTGTCAGATTCCCCCGCCTCTGTGTTCACCTCCACTTATTCTTATGTCAGATAATGGTTAATCTGCTGTCTGTGATTTCAGCACTACTACATGATTTTGACAATTTTACTTGGTTCATGACTCCTTTAGAGCACTGGCATCTACTCTCTTTTGAAGGATGTTGTAGGAGTCCTTATATATGGACTCAACATCTGTGCTACAGCAGATGTGACTTCCAGAGCGGCCCAGAGAGGTTACGTTGAAGTGAAGTGTATAATTTTGCAAATGTTTAATCTATGCATTTTTTTCAGTAGCTAATAATAGGTTCTGCCTACACCTGCTTTGCAAATTGAGACATGCATGCCGAAGAATTGGCATATGCCAGCATCAAGCACCTGTACTTATGGCTTTAGTCCAGATTATGACTTTCAAAAATGAAGTCAATTGTCTCAATGTCCTAGGCATTACAATATACACCTTAAAAAGGCCTATGACTTCAGTGAATTGTGCTCCCAGAAATGGTATACCCCCATACCTATGAAACCCAATACAACACAAGGGTTACTTGGAAAAAAATGTATACCCTGAGATAGGACCACACCATGTGCCATCCGTTTTTAGAACTGACTAATAACAAGAAAAGTATATTTTAGGTTCAGATTATCTGGAATATTCAACACCTGCTGTTCAATATATCTGATCACCATGTGATGTGCAAACAATTGTCCCACTTTTACAATTTCGCTAAGCTAAGAAATTAGCCAATTTAACACAATTGTTAGATGGTTATTGTTGTATAACCAGTAACTGGCCTACTCCTAGCTAAAAACATGTCTCACAGTATGTTTTAAGTTTAATCATTTTTTCTTTAGGAGGTGCTCAGTGGAACAGTTTCTATTTTATGTGTAGGGAACTCACCCTATAAATTGTTTAAAAAAATTCACCATGTAGGTGATATATTTTTATTGATTAACATCTAGAAGCAATGTTTCTACCAACTTTGACTGAGGTGAAGTCCACGTGACTTGTCATGAATGTTTCTAACAAAATCAATACATTATTTGTGAGTTGGCTGCTCTGTTGATTAATTATTTGGTACTTTTCTTTGGGTTAAAATCTGAAAAGTGCAGAATTGGAATTTGTTTTGACAATTCTGTAAAGGGCAAACACATTCACCAATCGAATTCTAAGCCCCTCATTCATACACAGTACCAACATTCAGGCAACGAAAAAGATTACTTAGTGCCTGATTTTGGCAGATGGGTTACACTGTTGCAAACGTGACGGATATTATAATTCCTATAGGATGTAATGGGGATGTAATACAGCGGACAGGATATCCGTCACTTTTGTGACCGAGTAACTTCATCCGCCAAACTCTAAATCAAGCCTGTAGTTCTCAGCCACCTCCACCAGTGGCTGAACAAGGACAACGTGCTTCACTTATATTGCAAACTATTGATTTGAAAATGTTTCCTGGAAATTAAAAAAGTAATGTGTCACTTTTTGAAAAGAAATAGGGGCAGACACATTTTGTTACAAGTAGAGCTTACCTTATGAGCCCACCACTTGATAACTGTTTTTCAGTATATCCAAAATGATAATGTGTGATGAACATAGACAAATTACACATTTCAGTGTGCAGAGTTTATTGCTGATTCTTAATACTCATCTAGATTATTTTTAATGGATTACCTACCTCAACCACACTTTGATTTATTGACGGTACTAATAATTTTGACTCATTAGTTGGTGATACTTTTAAATTAATTTTGACTTGGTAACTTTATTTGAAACATAAATTATGAATCATTTCAAGTTTTATTTCACTCTGCAACAGTAAGAATCTTATTGTATAGTTTAGCTCTATGCAGTCAAAACTGTCAGTTTGATACTTGGTCAAAAATAAAATAATATTTCAGCCACTAATGATTTAGCACTTGGTGAAAAACAATATTCCTTTACTACTGATATGTTTCAGCTTATGTAGCTAAAAGTATATAAATATTATTGGATTTCTTTTAACAGTAACATGGTGAAAATTAACAACTGTATGCCAGGACATCTTTCTTCAAACTTGAAGTAATGTTCTATTTTGAAATGTTTAATCCTAGCTACCATTTGTGGCCATAATGTTTTTCTAACTGAATTTGTGCCAGACCCTTATATGTCTTCATCATGTCAGCAGCACTTGGCCGATTATGAGGAATATACGAGAAACAAGTGGCCATCAATGAGCTCTCCAAAGGAGATAACAGTTTTAAAGAATGCGGCTCAGACTTGCTTTTCATTACTCTGCAGATATCATGGAAGGTGTTTGCATTCCATGGGGGTGATATTGCATACATTTCTAAGAATGTTGTACCTAAGGACCACTTGTCAGATTTACTTGTAGGAGCTTGATAATCCAGCATAGTCTCTGGAGCCATGTACATTGCAGTACCTCCCAATGGTCAATTTTGTGTGAAATAAGTTGATTATCTATCTTCAAGCATACCGAATCCCAGTTATTGGCCGTTCCCCAGTCAGTTAGAAACGCCTTTTGGGTGCAACCTTCAATCTGGAAATAAAAAAAAAATTATGAATCCCACATTAACATATTTACATTTCACAGTTGATACTTTTAGTATAAAATGAAAGTGTCAAGCAGAAACCACAATAGTTTGTGCTGACCTGCAAGAACAAGTACAGCACTTATAACACACAATTGATTTGGGCAAAAACCACTTCAAACTACAGTGTATTAGGTTCCCTTCTGATTTTTTTATTGGCTTGCTGTAACGTGTGCAGCCATACAGAGCATGCCAGCCCACGATTACTTCCACCTGTTTTGAAACAATGAAAATGGTCAGGATCAAAACTATCACCTCACGAAAAGGGTTAAATGATGTGCAAGAGGGGGCTGGTAATAAGAACCACTCCACACACAACGAGTACCTACATTATATACATTGTTTTTTTCTTACCTGTTACCATTTAAATATATGTTCAGGTTATTTCATACTAAACAGCAGAGGCATTGTCTGCAGTGGCAGCTGGTGGAATTTGAAAGTGGTGGGCTGTAAAACCAGTGAATGAATTGTAGCACGAGTGAGGCAAATGTGTATGGGGGAAGGTTGGGGGGGTTCTCCCACTGGGAAAGTATGAAAATTGGTGTATTTTGGTAGATTGTATGTTGGAACTGCGCATGCATTTACCATGCATGCCTTAACAATGCAGTCCTTATCACAAATATGTCTTTACAATGCATTCCTTCACCTCTCAAGTCATTACAACGACCTGTCTTAAGGAAAGCAAATGACTTTGGAATAGTAAACACACTACTCCAGCTCCAGTCTGTCAACAGTAGGGAAAGAGTTGGACTTGAAGTCCAACATCAGTACAAAAAAACATGTTCCTTAAGGTAAGCCATTGTAACAACTTGGGTGGTAAATTAATGCATTGTAAAGATGCATTCATGGTTCGGACCATGTTGTTAAGGCACAGCGTGGTTCACACCAATTTGTTAAGGGTGTTTGCCATTTGGGTTCCATTTTCAGAACTTTGTGATAAATGGGCAAAAAATAGTGTTCTTATACTGGCTTCAGCCTGCCACCCCGCTCTATCCAGGATGTGGATTTTCGGCCTGAGCTGGCAACTTAGGAAGTGGGGTACCAGGTTTAATTCCCAGCGTGAATATCCTGTGATTCTGGACAAGGCTCTTAATCTCACATGTGCCTTTAATAAAGGAGTGTGACCATGTGTCATGTAATTGGTGCTCATCAAATAGCTAAATTACATTGGGTTCTAGTTTACGTTACATGGAAACTGCACAAAGAGTTTAAAAACCAAGCCTTAAACATAATGAAAAGCAAATAGATAACCATTTAGTGGCTGATTTGTACAAAGTGAAACCAGAAAATATTGATAAATCAAGGCTACCCCACTTAAATTGTGTGATCTTAGGCAAATATTTTATTTCACCAAAACTACATTTTCTTCATTATCACATATGAATGCAATTTTAAATATGTGAGGTCAGAATATCGTTTTACAAGAGGTGTGGCTACAAAAAGCAAAATATTCTGTAAGTTTCACCATCAGGTAGCTACTTTTAAAGTAATAAGCAACTTAAAAGAAAAATAAATGTACCAAGTTGGTACTCAGTGGCAAATGCTCTGTTGTACATTATGAAAGCCTATTAGTTAGCACACTACAGAGGTCTGTATATAACCAGAGAGCCACAGAAATAAATCTTGGTTGGTGCAGTGAAGAATAGTGACTTGTGTATTTTTAGTGCTACAAGGTCACAGCATGTGACAGAAAGCACTGTAAATATGTAAGTCATTAATTTAAACTTGCATTACACACAATATAAGACTGCAACAAAGTGCGCAAAAGGTTCCAAGATGAAATGATGAACATAATAAGTCATGCAATTGTTTACATAATTGTCCCTTCAACACCTTGTCAGGGAAGTTTGCACTACATAAATACCATTACAATTAAAAGAACACCCTTCACAGCTCAGCTGCTACTTCTTTGCACTATCACTCAAAAAGAATAAATCTTTGCCATCACAAACCTTCGAGTGATTTTATCAATTAAAGACAGTATTGACTCCCAAGCATCCTTTACAGTTTAACTAGTAGTGCATGTTTGCATTTCTTCTGGCCAGATGGAAGGCTTGTTAAGCTGTATGCCCATGTTCGGTTTCACAGCACAGAAGACTCACTGAATGACACTTAGGTTGAAGCTTGTAATTTAAACTATTGGAATTAGCCATCCCGGTTGTCGCTGCTGCTGCTACTTGAGGACTCAGGAGAGAAAATAGCTGAAAAAGAGAGAGCGACAGGCCAAGCACAGTCGGGAAAAGGGAGAGAGGAATGGATTAAAGGGAGGAAATGTGAATCCAACACTACAGCGAAGGAGAGAAAAGACCACTTACCACAGTAGTGTTGTTTTTTCAGTGTCACAGTAGACATAGCCAATGTATACTAACAGTCCACGGTGCTTCCTTTCAATGAGGCCCAGCTGCAGCTTCTTAAATCCCCTTTTTGCTGGAATGCTCTAAACAGAATACATGATGTGCAGAAGCATGCCCAGTGCAACTGTTTAGAGCATGTGACCATCAAAGAGCTACAAGTTAAGTCTCATGACTCTTTGACGTCACTCCATTCTGCAAATACTGCAACCCCTCCCTTTCCAAATTGTCACCCTGTGACGACTTGGGAAACAGAGGAGTGGTAAAAGGCAACTGATAATAGACAAGCAGCCCCGAGAGTACAGGGCTGATACTGCACACGCCGTGGGCTGTATCAGCACGTGATGCTTTTAAGCGTAGTTTGTGAGCAGTGCCATAGGACCCAATTATTGCAGAATCAGGTGGCAGCATGTCAGCTGTACTGCTTAACTTTCACTGCTGGCAATAGACACATGCGCACTATTACATGTGTCTATATTCAAACTGCCTGACGTTCGTTCGGGGGACAAGGCAGGCCAAGGCAGTGGATGCTTTTAGGGTAATTTCAATAGATTGGTAATTGTTTTTTGCAGTTGCCATTCCTTTCACATTTAATTGAATAGGCGTAGCCCCTCCACACACCCCCAGAAACACTGCTGATTATTGGGACTCATGAGCAGATCTGCCATATTTCAAGAGCTCACATAAGCCAAATTGTGAAACATCATATTCATTAGAGTACCCTAGAGAAATTTCTGAATGCATTGATTATTGATAACCATTTAAGAGAAGCGTGACAAACATTTGGTAGGATCTATGAAGATGTCAGGTTATAGTGGAACACTACATTAAGCATACAAAACGATGCAACTGTCATAAGAAACCAATGCAGACAAGATTGGAGCGGTGTTGTATAGTTGTTAAAGCAAAGCAACAACAGCACAACATGCACTTCATATCTATATAATTTTGTAACACGGTGTGCAGGTAGAGAAGCTGCCACTCTAGAAGTGCAATATTTGACTGTTAAGAAATGGAGCTCTTAGTGTAACATTTATTTGTTAAGAGGGGTATCAAGAAAGATGGGGTTGCCTATGCATGTTACTCCGACTGTGAACAATGCAATACTGCCATAAAAAGCATGTACATATGAACTAGGGCACAATTTCAGTTGTTTCTACTATAAATGGGCCACATGCCTTGTGTCTGGCATCATGCAATGATAGGATTTAATAGGTGAGGAGTGAGCATAGGAGACATCACAAAAAAACTAAATACAACATATTAAATGAATAATAACATTTTGTACTAAAAAGCACAATTAAAAGACAGTTTAATAAAAATACAAAATTTGGGCAAACTATGTGATATTTGAGTGGCCAGGCAAGCATGTAAAGGTGTGAGGCGCATGTGATGGCAAGGGGTGCAAGAAACAAAGGACATCCACATTATCTTTTACCAAAGGGATCAGAAAGGTCCACCTGACAAGACATGCGCTTCAGATACAGATGGAACTTTATCATATGCCTGGGTCCTGCCATTTTCTACCATGCCAAGAGTTTATGCTGAGCTACTTACTCACATGCCTAATCACAAGCTCAGTTTACATATCAAATATCACGTAAAACTTATTAACAGCAGATACAACACTACAAAAAAGAAATCAAACAAGAAAAAACCCTACAGCCATGGCTCATGGATTTCTAAGTCTATTTTAATATTGTTATAGACAGTGGTAGGAGAGCGATAACAAATATCTTAACGATTTTATCTAAACTGGTATTACACAAGACTTACCAAAATGTTTGCCGGCTTTATGTCTTGATGGAGAATGTTCTTGGAATGTATATATTCAATAACCATCAATATTTCCAAACCAACATAGAATTTATCTGCACCCAAGAGCTGTAAAGCAAATATTGTTAATATCAAATGTATAACATTATCTTTTAAAAATTAGTTATGGTACACTGGATGTGCTTAAATGAGTGCGGTGTAGAAAACATAATTAATTACGTTATTGGAGAAAGGCTGCAGTTTGAATGGAAACTGTGATAGAGCTTCCACAAAACACAAACAATCTAACCAATATTAGGTAAACTTACTCCTGTGAGGAATTTCTGGCTCACTCTTGGTAAAATGCAAGTTCGTAGATATGTGTTATATTTGATGCGCAAGTGGAAAATGTGATTATTCACTATTTTACCCAAGAACAACTATGCCTACCATTTAAGCACATATGAAGATTTTTAACACAATTTCTGAATAGCAGGTTTAGATACAAAACAATGGTTGCCCCTTTTAAGCAGAACACATGGAACTAAGGCCTGATCAGCAGGCCTCAATTATGTCAAAGGTCAAAAATATCAAATGCTAAAGCAAACAAATGGACTGGAAAGACAAACTAAAGATGTAATTCTTACATGAAGTTAGAAATTTGATACACACATTTGTAAATTACTAATATATAAAACATAACTATAGTTCTCATTCATTTATATCTCAAGGCATCTAAACTACAATTCTGATTTCCACAAACCCATTGTTTACATGTTATCAATCCTCATTTGGGAGCCCACTGGCAAGTAGCGACTACTGGTCCCAAACAGTGAAGTTGGGGTTGTTTTGTTCCAAACATGTAATGTCACAGAGTCCTTCTTTTGATTAATTACCCTAACTCCTTCCCTAATTTAAGTGAGGGGAAAGTGTCAGATTTTGGTCACTTGAAGAGGAACAGTGGTGTGAGGCCATGTTGGACCACAGGGAAGTAACATCTCTTCCAATTCAAGTATCCCCACTGAGTGTATCTGACATGTCCAAAAATATGGGGATTCCTACAGATACTTTCCTTTCAAGCTTGAGATGTGGAGTCTTGGCCAGAGACTTCATGCAAATTGCATAGCTCTGTTCAATGATACAGAGCTTCTGGTGAGGAATAGCCCATTTATTATTGCTTGCACTGGGAAGAGCTAGACTTTACGCCTAAAATAGCCCTACTTAAGATCCTACTGGATATAGATGCAAATAGATAGACACATGCATGTTGCCTTGATTATTGTATGACATTTCAGATTCTTGCATATAGAGCCCAAGGTCTGCCTGTAGAACCACCACAAAATGTGGGTGGTCTGAGGACTAACCTACAAGCGGACTATACTGTAGTTCCCAAAAGACTGAAAGGCATGTATGGAGGGCATTTCGAGTAACCAAAATGAGAAGATATTCTGGATTACCAATGCCATCATTTGGTAAATATTGGTAAAGTATGGGTAAATAGTGATTCATTCAAAACCTCAGACTGAGAAATTATAGAGTAACACATGCTTGTCTTTATGCTTTACTGAAAATGCTAGTAAAGGTTATTATAACAATATAAAAAATAACAGTGCTGGTAAAAATAGTGGTACTTGCAGTGCCTAATATAAAAACCATTAGTACAATTTGAGAACTATTAATATTAGGTCATTAGTATAGGTGTCTACTGACGGTGCTAGTGGTAGGATGAAATGTGTCACAAGCAGTAATAAGTAACACAAACACTATACCATGTACAATATAGCTGGAATACTATGACAAATATAACTTTAACTTATAACTTTAACACATTAACTTTCACAGGGTATTCTGCTCTGTATAGTACTTCATTCAAGCTTGCACTATGTATGTACTCTGAGACAATCAGAACAGAAGAACTAGTTTTAGTAGTCGCCATGAGTCTTACAATATATGGAAGGGAAAGCCTCCTAGATAAAGACATTTCATTGTTATATTTACATAATTGTCTAAAATTTGATATTTGTTGTATATTTGGAATGAATCAAGTTCACTCTATAAATGTTTAGCCAATATCACAGTATGCAAATGAAATACATAATGGAGCAGAGACCAAAAATAAATAATTGAAAAGAACATATGCTGTACGTTATCCAACAATACATTGAAAAACAGTTATTATTGTACGTGCAAGGTCTACTTACTATTGCCATCTCTTTGTAATAGGCTTCCAAACCAGATATCCCCCATAATTTGCAAAGTGCTAAGTACAAAACAAGGTTGCATAGTAGTGAGGCTTTTTCATATAAGACTAGCCAAACAGCATATCTACTGACACTTAGCATGCAGGAGTTTCCCTTCAATTGCTACAGATGCAACTTTACCCCAGATTACGCTGATGCACGCCAAGAATTACATCTGGTCAATCCCTGTAGCTTTTTTGACCTCAAAACTATGATTGTATGCCTACTGGTCATGACAAAGGTTCGCCCACATGTCGGAAAGGGTTAATAAGGTGCAAGTACTAGTATGACTGTACCATTTGTTTAAAAAATAGTTTGCAGGGTGAATGTTTGCTGCAAAACAATACATATTAAAGTCATTTCCAAAAGACATTGCCTTCGACAATCATGCACAACACAGAGAGTCTTGTTAGTGCGTAGCTTCCTACCTTTAATTCCAAGCTTTGTGGCATTCTGAGGACAACCCCTAGCTGAATAGACATGTTCCTTCACTTTAGAGAGCTAATCCCCTTTGAGGGTATCCAGGCACTTTGTCGGTGAAAATTGCAGCTGCCTTCTTGGAGTGATTATTCAAAAGCCAGGTCTTCAGCTTGTTGTCCAGGATGATTCCAAGCTTTCTGGCACTGGTGTTGGTTCTGGAGGTGGTGGTGACGCCAAGGTCTGTTGTCAACCTGGTGGAATCCCTGGCTGAGTCGTTTGTTCTGAAGATCACCACTTCAGTTTTGTCTGTGTTGAGTTTGAGGCTTTTGGATTTCATCCAAGTGGCCACCGCAGTAGTGCAGACGACAAAGTTGATTTGTGTTGCAGGGGTCTTGTCCAGCAGGGGGATTATCTGTAGGTGTCGCCTGAGTAGGAGAGCATGATGTTGTGCTATTTTATGAGGTCTGCCACCGGGGTCATATAGATTTTTAAAAGTGTCAGGCTCAGGAACGATCTTTACGGGGACTCGCATTTGAGGTTCTTGGCCTCCGATTTGTAGGGTGGCAGATCGGCTTTTGGGTTCTTCCTGTTAGGAAGGAAAAGATCCAGTTGAGAATGGGTCATTGGATACCTGTTTGGGGTAGTTTCCTGATCAGGGTGGAAAGTGAGATGGTGTTGAAGGCACAGAGTGGTCGAGCAGTATGACGGCAGTAGTATCTGGACAGTTAAGGATCAGCCTGATGTAGTTTCTGGCTGCGATGAGGGTAATATCAGTACTTTATTTGGAAAGGAAACCGGATTGAATGGTGTCCAGGAGCTGCTGTGCATTTAGCAAGTGAATTGCTTGTTGATGGTTTTTTCTATGACCTTGGCTGGGTAGGATAGAAGGGAGTCTGAACAGATGTTTGCTAGTTGGGAGAGGTCTGCTGAAGGTTTCTTTAGCAGTGTATTGACCCTCACATGTTTCTAGGCATTTTGGAACATCTCAGAGGTGATGGTATTGCTCAGAATGTGGGTGAGGACTTCTCTGATAAGGGAGGTGCCCATATTGTATATGTGTTAAGGGCAGGGGTCTTTTGGAGACCCGGAGTTGGTGGTTCTCATGATGTTGGCTGTTTCTTCTGTGGTGAAAGTCTCCCAGGCAGTCAGGATTTTTTCGTGCATAGTTATTGGTAGATCATGGTGGGGGAGCAGAGGTCCAGTTGGGGATTGAAGTTGTTTTAGATTACTTTGTTTTTGTTGCTGAAGACGTCCGAGAGGTTGTCAAATAATTCTTGCAAGGGGTTGTTGCTGTGCCGGGTTGAAGCCGGTGAGGTGAAGTCTTTGATCATTCCAAAGATGTCTTTGCTGCTACTGAAGCTGTTGTGTATGCTTCCTCCTAGGGCCTTCTTCTTGGTTTCTTTTATTTGCTGCTAGTAGCATTACAGGCCTGCTCTCTATGTCTCTTTGTCCTTTCCACTGTGGCTCCTTCTACATTTTCTTGTTAGTAGTGCTGTTTTTTTGCATGGAGTTCCTCAGTATACAACTGGCATGCTTTTGTGTCCTCTTCTGTGTGTTGTGTTTATGAGGTGCCAGGGAGAACAGATTGTGATCTATGTGCTGAGATGTTTGATGTATCTGTTGAGGTCATTGGTAAGTTTTGGCTGGCTCCAGCACAGACTGTCGAGCCAGTTGGATTTTGAGATGCTGCTCCCCTAGCTGTGTCTGGCCGGGCTTGTAGTGGTGGGTTTTGTTTGGCAAGAGATGCTGCGTGGGAACTTTATAATGGCATGGTCGGTCCAGGTGACAGGCTTGGTTGATGTGATTTCAATGTCATTGAAAGTGGTGAAGACAGGGCCAAGGGGGTGCCTGGCAGAGTGTGTTGGTTCAATGATGTGTTGTGTCAATCCCAAGTTCTCTAGGCTTGTGAGGAGTACGATGGTGTTGGTGTTGTCCCTACCTTGCAGGTGTAAGTGAAATCTCCCAGTAGGATGTAGATGTTAGAGTTGATGGTAACAAAGTAAGCAATGTTGTCAGTAAAAGTGGCGTGTGGTCCCAGAGATCGGAAGACAAGGATTCAGCTTGGGACATAGGATTCTGTGATTTGTAGTCTGAAGTGTAGGCGTTCCATGTAGGGGGTTACGTTCTCAGTGGTTGTGGTGCAATTGAAGGATTCTTTTAATATTATCGTGATTCCTCCTCCCAGTATTAGTGGGTGATCCTGGGATTATGCAATTTTGTATCCTGTGGGGTGGCTGTGGTGATGTTGGGTGCCGACTCGGAGGTCAGCCAGGTTTCTGTAAGGAAGAGGAGGTCCAGGGTTTTGGTGTTAAGGAAGTCCCAGATTTCCATGGTGTGTTTGCTAAGTGATCAGATAATGCGGACCATGCAGGAAAGTTTGTCCTCGGATGTGTGTTTGTTGGTGGGTTTGGGGGGCTATGTATGGATGAGTGTGGTATAGGCACAGTGGGTGTGGTGTTACACAGAAAGCAGCAGTGGGTACAGGTGAATGCTCCCTCTGTGTGGCAGGATATGGCACGGTAGTGGTGAGTGGAAGGGTGCTTTGGGTTGAATGACTGGAGGAACACTGCTGGGTAGCGTAGGACATTGGGAGGACCATGTTTGTGGTGCTGGGCACGATCTAAACATAGACAGGGGCTTGTCTTTGGCTCATCAGCAGCAGTAAGTAGTGCATTTTCGCCACAGTTCAGAGGTTGTATGGTCCTCATCAATAGAAATTATAGTGTACCAGTGGCAGTTTCTGACCAAGGGCGTTGGGGCTCCGCCCCCTTTACTTTCACCCCCAAGGGTAGGTATTGCTAAAGATAAAACAAAACAAACTCTTTAAATATTTTTTTTTTTAAATGTACACACATGTTTCTTGGGGTCAGGGCTGTTGTTGCTGTGATGACACACTGCCAGTGAGTCAGAGACTCTGATAAATGCCCTAAATCTGCTACCTGTGGGAGGGCCCTGAGTCTGCAGTATTTGCTGGGCTGACGAGCTCACAGCCCTGAGGACTGTGAGGTCATCAGCTCGGCAAAGACATAAACTCGATGACCATTCTCCACCCTTTGATGACATGCAGGTAAAGTGAGCCCCGGGTGCTTTAGGCTGAAGCCCTGTAGCACTGGGGTTTCACGTCAATCAGGGAGTGTAGAGGATGGTCACCCCACACTTTCCCAACTCGTCACATGTGGGTGGGTCCCATACTGTGATGTTGTGATAGCGTAAGGCAGAGGCTGCAGGCAGACGGGAAGCTCAGAAATCGAGTCTGTGCAGTTTATCATCAGAACTTCTGAAGACACTGCGCATACTTGAGGTGTCTGCTTCCCACACTGCTGTTAACTGGAGGAACGTGTGGACACCGTCATTTGAGCTCCAGTTTCGGTGTTTCGGGCCTTCACTGGCAGCCAGGAGCTGAGGAGCAGGTAAAGTGGGAGCACTGCACTGCAGCTGTGTGTGGGTATCGGGTACAACAAGCCTTAAGGAAGATAAGTGCCCAGTGGAGGCTTGCCAGTGTGTACGTTTATTAGCATTTTCCATAGCATAACTTTTTTTGTTTAGTCAATCCAGTGCACATGTTGTGTTTGCTTTTCAAAATACGTTTGGTTGAAATTTATAAAGAGAATTGCATGTTACTGGGACACACCATCCTAATTTAGTATGGCAGGGTTTGTCGAAGCTGAACTGGAAAGTTTGAGAAGGAAGATTTGCTTTTGTCAGAGGGATTGAAAGCATGCCTAATGGTCTGCATTTAAAAACACATGCTTAGTGTGTTTTATTTTACATAACAAGGTAAAGAAAATTAAATTGGGAAAAAATGTATATCTTGGATAAATTGTTTTTTTGTGACATGTGGTGAGATCAGTGATGCAAAGTCTGTACGCTTCAAACCAGTACCAGCATGATTACACTGCAAACTCGAGTGCCTCTGAAATGCTTTTCCCTGAGATAAATGGACTGTGTGTTAACATTTTAACTTGTGTTTTTTTTTATTTATCTGTTCGCCGAGAGTTAGCTTTTCTAATTTAAGCATTGAACGTCTTTCTGTTCAAGCAGAACTGATCAGGTTCTGCTTGTGTGAGAAACATATATATAGATTGCTTGATGACATATGACTGGTGAAGCACTCATGAGTAATTATGGAGTAATACTACTGTCTACCTACAAATATTGCCATCACTCACTAGAAGCTTGTTTGTAAACATGTGCACAACACATTAATTAAAAAAAGAAAATGGACCTATGAACATAATACATCTCCTGTCAATGGATTACTCAACTCTAGAGACTGTTTTGTAGTGATTTATACAGCACTCATGGTAAGGCCTTGCAGCGCTTGTATGCAGCACACAGCAGCAATGCTGCTTCCTGGTGAATAATTGCAGGTGCTTTTTTGTCAAAATGTCAAGACACCCGAGGGCTTTAGCATTTCGTTATAGCCCTGTTTGTTTTACTTGAGTGCTGAGCATACCCGTAGGACCCATGGCATTTCAGTAACATGATACTCTTGGCGCACTCCCTGTTTCCCTTTGTATTTGTGGTCTCCTGCAGACTCTATACAGATTGTGTACTTTGGTGTGGTGTTTGTGATGTAACACACCATTGCAGACTGGAGATGCCTCCATGCTCTGAGTAATCAGGAGAGGCATGGCCAAGTTTACCAACCAGGCACACACCACAGAACTTGTGATACCTTCCAGGTCAAGGGCCAGGGGTGCAACATGCAGCAATTTGTTACCCCTGTTATCCAGGGCTGTGTATTAGCGGGCACAGGGGCAGGTTTGAGGCACCTATGTTGATGCCTCAAACCTAACAAAAATCCACTAAAAGCCCATTTATCGCACACCCCATAATAAAGTTTATATGCACCAACCCAAACAAAGTGCCTGTCACTCACACCATACACACCCAAAGCGCCATCGCTTTCACAAAATCCATGCACAGCGCCGCAAAGCAATGTGCTTGATACTCTAGGAAATACACATGGATATGATCATGGCCTGTTTTTTGCTGGTTTATTTTCTCATTTGTGTTGGAAGATGTCATACTTGAAACCATGGTTGTCTCCATGGCTTCTATTTCATTTTTTATTTTTTTTATTTGTCGTGATTAAGTATTTATTTTGTTTAAGACACTTAACCCTTCTTTTTAAAAAAAGGATTTGCACAGGAAATGGCGACCGGCATCCTAAAAGATGCTACCACTCTAAAGTGAACCCCAAAGCCACCCCACGCGCAGCCCAGCCCCACCACTCTCAAACTTCACCATCCACCACTGTAGTGTACACAAGTTAACAATGGACATCTAATGTGTTACTCATAAACTTTTCAGTAGCATTGTCACATTGCCATATTTTCGTAGTTGGCAATGCAACACTCTCAGACAACATTTATCTTCGTTTACAAAAGAAGAGAAGCAGAAAATAAATATACTCACATGCAGATTAATATTTAGTGAGTGATGGAGTTTCTCATCCCCTCTGTGTAGTGTATGTTTTTTATTGCAGCCACAGTCCCTTCATACAAACCTCTATACACAGCTCCAAAAACACCAGTCCCAATAATATTTTCAACATTGTATGAAATCTGGTCTTTGTTGACATATGGAATTCTAGGTAAATACACTAATTCAAAATGAATAAGAAATGCATAATTAAAATATAAAATAATTTTTAATATGTAAGTACTGCATGCTGTGGTAATCTGTCTGAAAAATTATTGTTATAGCAAAATAAAACACCAATAATATTATATTTATTGATTACTGTATTTGAAAGCTTTGTGAAGTGATGCATGTACCTATTTGCTTGCTTCAAAGAATGAAACAGTATACAGTAGGAGGATGGGGAAGTTGGAATCCAAATGGAAAGGTTTGCAACCATGTGAGATGTCCCACTATCTTATCTTATAAGTATATACAAGTTAACTTGAAAACAAACCTGAGAAGTTCACTTTTCAGAAGGTTCCTCCTGTGTTCATCTCTAAGGATAAGGCATGACTTGCATACGAGGGCACCATGTTTTCATCCTCTTGAAGGATCTTTGTTTGACCAGACAATGAATGGAGATTCTGAGCAGGGACATAGTGAACTGCAGACTTCTATAAGCATTTTCTTCATTTTACTCAGAATCTTTTGTGGACACTGCAGAGAAACGTCAATTTATTCCTGTCAGAAGCTGGGAACCAATAAAGTCCTTTATAGGGTGGTTTTCAATATGGTCATATTTTAAGATGTTAAGGCATGTTGTAGCTGCTTAGATCGGGCGTCTTTGTATCGTAGCATTAACAATCTTTGGGAAATTATGACAGTAGTCAGGAATACCAGGAATAAAGGTTGGGTCAATATCTCTTTTGGGGTGGTCCTGAAACAGTGCTAAAATGTTAAAGAGAGCTTGAAGTTGGTCCCCTTACCTAGTGCATTGATTGGGCAGCAAATTACACTTCAGTGTTGAAGAGTATTTCTAGACTCTTTAATTACAAAGAGGTTGCAAAAGGGCTACCAATGTCTGATGGTGAGTGGAAGAATAAGGAATTCAACTGGGCTACTCTCAAGACTAGAATTCAGGCAGAAAAAAGACACTTACCCAGTTGTGGCTCGCGAGGATTCCTGGGGGCGGGGCGGCGTGTGGGCAGGGGGGCATAGTAACTAACATTTCTTTTAAAAACTTACCTCGACTCTCGCGCCGCGCCTTGCTCCTCTGCTGTACGCAGGTACAGGCTCCCAGCATGCCCTGCGGCCAAACCTTACACTGCTCAAAGCAGCATCAGGTTTGGGTGGTAGCACCCAGCCAGGGTGCTCCCAGGCAGACTGGGAGCCTATGCAGGCACTCTCCAGCCCAGCAACTGTGTTGCTGGGCTGGAGAGAGCCCTGTGTGCCTGTGTGACGGCCAGCCAAACACACATGCGCTCTGAGGGGTGCACAGTGCACTCTCTGCTACTCATCACCCCGAATGCCCCACTCTTTTCACAAGGAAGGGATAATAAACACAGTTTATCATCCCTTACTTGTGAAAGGATTTGCAGCGGTTGCTGCTGGCGGGGGGGAGGCGATGCTCCTCCGCTCTTATGGAGGAGCCGCCCCTGCTCTTACCTGAGCAGCACATGACCTTTGCATGATGATATTCAGGTAATCAGCCTTGTTGAATGGTTGGAAGGGATTTTGGTGTCATGAGCATATATTTGGAAGATAATGTGGTCTTGATTGAGAAATTGTACCCCAGGACTGCATGTAGATGTTGAGCAAAACACCAGAGAAAAATTATCCTTGGGGCACATCACATAACATTAGTCATGTGCATGTTTCAGTAGACCGATTCCTGATTGATTGACAATAATTGGTCAGAAATGACACACTCCAGCAGAGAATGAGTATGTCAATTGCTGTGCATTCATCCAGACTTTCCTACAGATTTGAATCAATTACAGTATAATAAGCTGTGGTTAGATAAAGAAGTAGTAAGGCTGTTTATTATGTCATTCATATAGCAGAGGAGTTCTTTCCTGAGGTTGACTACAGCTAATTCAGTATCCCTCGCCAATCTGAATACAAACAAGTGATATTGGAGAAGGTGGCTGAGATCCACATACTCTTATCATTTCCTCACCACTTCTCTAATTTTGATTTTGCGGAAGTACAGGAGTTTAGAAATGTATCAGTAATTGCCCAATAACCTCAAATCTGTAGAGTCTTTATTAATAGTTTGTCTGGGCCAAGAGTGTCAAAGGAGGACCATATATTTTTGCAGACATTAAATAGATGAATCTCTGAATCTCATGACACTTAGTTTGTTTTGGCAATGTTATACATTGATTCAAACTCCTTATTACTTATGTGTGGGACATGTTTGGTAGTAATGGGGGGTTATAGTTGCGGGCAATGATTTGTTTATTAGGTTAGTCAGACAGACTGAAACAAAAAACATTTCAGGGCATTCAAGGTTTTGGGTGAACAGCAGATCTAGTGCAGGGCTGTTAATATGTGCTGGACCAATTACCACTTATTAAAAGGTCCATATTTTATTTAGTTTTGCATCTGAACAGTGAACTTCCAGATTTAAGTCAACTTTGATCATGTTATATATATATTTATAGAGAGAGAGAGAGAGAGAGAGAGAGAGAGAGAAAACATTGCTGTATTGCTAAAATCATACATAATGTACTATGTTCTGAATAATCATTAGAAAAGTAATAAATATGCACTTAGAACTAAAGTTGAAAAATAGACAGATCTATTTGGAAGGGAGAGAATGTGTTCCTTTGTGTACTTCAGGTCCATGGATATTCAGATTTATGCAATATGACTGTATTGTAGGAAGATGAACTTTTTGTTGTGGAAAGTATCAGGAAGAGAGGCACTGAAGACTGGGTCTTGTACTAAAGTGTCAGGGTACATCTAATAGAGCTGGAAGAGCATCCAATGAGCCAAGGGAGGATATGTGGGGGTCCCAGAATGATAGGTACAAATAGCATTCTTTTTTGTCATAGGATATATGTATAAACCATTTTAGAATAACCACACACACACTAAGACACATACATAATGGGGATGATTTTTCCAGAGTGATTGAAACATCCTCTTACTTCGCCATTGGAATAGCAGAGGATTCCCGAAGTTCATCTTGAAGGATATGCATCAATTCTGTATAAACAGAGAAAAGGATCATATTATTATACACTCTTGCTAAAAATGTTTAAATGCTTTCAGTCAATTTCAAAGGGAGGGCAGCAATTAAGATTGCACATTTGGAAAGAAGAAATGAAGTGGCTTTAAACAAATATGAAATTAGGGGGTGATTTTATTAATGATTCATATATTGCAGCTATTTGTAGGTAAAGCATGCCTGTGTTTATGAGACACAGATACAGCAGTCAAAACGTATTGCTAGAGAACTGCATATTTCTCAGGCTCCTTAAACTTGTTGTAGGCTTGATTGTAATGTTCATTTAATTTGTTGTAGAAAGATATGTATAATCCAGCTTAATAGGCATTGGTAAGTAAATAATGTTATGTGACATACTGGATTGAAACACCAATCATTCGCCTCAAAAATATGTAACACTACTACTGAGGCTTAATTTAAAATAGAAACCCAGTACAGTATATATTTTACTACATAACACTTTCATAACACTTTCAGTAAATGAACCAAACTTCAACAATGCGTTTGTCCTTGGAGACTGTCATGGATGCTGTGAATATGATTTAGTTGAAGAGACAGTTCACTGAGAAGATTCAAAGTAATAAATGTTGTCATTAGGATAAATGCATTTTTAGAAATGCCACCAAACTCTGAAATGCAAACTATATAAGAATGGTTTAAAAGTATTAATGTAATTCATATTCTGTTGCAAACCTGTATGCAGGCAGTGCGTAATGTTAAAAGTGTAAATATTAAACCACTGTCTTAATGTGTGAATTTGCTGCATATGTATATTGCAGCATAAAAAGCAGTGCTTGGTGTACTGAACAGAGTCCATGGTCATATAAATGATCTAGTATTTTCAGACTACTATTATACAGGCAAATATTACAGAATTTTGGCAGAGTGTTGGATGTTAGTAAAGTTCACAAAAATAGAAACAAAGATAAATGTACTGATGTTGTGCCAATAGGTATACAGTCCAGGGTGCATTATCTTTGAGTATTGGTTAGGAACATGTGAAAAAGATTATTACAGGTGTTAAAAGTGTTGGCAAAACTATTTCCACAAGAGAGCCAAAGTAAATATTAAAGTAGGATAAATAGAGACTGCCCAACATGGTACATTTAAACATGGACGTTTGTATCATCAATCAAATTCTAGAATGGCAAGTTTTTATTTTTATTCACTAAAAAGTTAGCATTAGTTAAAGATAATAGCTAAAGGAGTAAAAAATAAATCTATTTTTATTAGCGCTGATGCTTGAATGCTAGATATAGCAAATGTAAATTCTTACCTAAATCACAATCACTCTTCTGCTTCTATTAAAACAATAGCAAATTCAAAATAAAAAAAGGTAACGAGAACACATATGAAGATAAAAACGTATAAATACTGTTTCACATAGTTCCATATTTGGCAACATGATTGTAGAGGTATTTTATCCTCACTCTTCATCACTAACAAGGCTTTAGTAATGTATACCAATGTCTGCCTGAGCTTCATTAAAAAAACAACATTAATAGTTGGTTTTACCTCATGACACATGTAAAGAAAAACACTAATATACTTTTTTATTCGTAAACATAGAGATAGCCAGTGGCTGTGTACTAAGATGGTGCGCACTTCCAAAAAACGTTCTTCTTTGCTGGTATTAAAATCCAAAAAAGTACATATTATTGACAGTTAGACATATATAATATACGGAGTGCCAGAGTGGCTCCACACCCAGCCACAAGGTGTGTAGAGTGTGATCCTGAAGGTCCACAATGTGTGGATATATCAATATATATACGTGTGTTCGATCCCGTTTCTTGTTTGTAGTGGTCAGAAAGTTTCTGACCACTACAAACAAGAAACGGGATCGAGCACACGACTGTTGGACTTATCATGGTCCTGGTACAAACCTTGATTCATTACCAAGGTGTACCGTCAAATATATATTGATATATCCACACATGTGATAAGCAACTTCTACACCGAATATTACAAGATGACCATATTGTGACACAGATCAAATAACTTATAGTCTTTAATGAGCCTTGAAAAAGTCGTTTTCACAACGAAACACGTGTCGGCTGTATATACATGGATTGGTACAACGTTTTCTGTTTTCATTGAATACCCAAGAAGAATAAAGGACTTACATACTTTTTTATTTAACCATTTGTGCAAAATGAAGATTACTGTCCCCAAGCAATTTACAGATTACTGTCCAAGCCTTCGCCCTCTCTTACATTCATGGGGAAGAGTGCTGGCAATTACTTTGCTACATACTACCCTCATGAAAACCAGCCTCCATGTTGCACCCTCAGTACTCACCAACTAAGATATGTTGATCACATTGTCTCAGACTTAAACACAACTGTTTGAAAGCTTCAATTTCACTTTGTGATCTACGGGATGCTAAAATCAATCATCGGTACCATGCATATCTCCAGCAATAACCACACACCCTATAGTTGGTAACAGAAGTGAACTTCTTACGGAGTCTAGGGCTGGGATCTAAGCCCAGGGCTCCAGCTACCTATTCACGTTGGAGTCTCCAAGTACTTACAATATTAGAGGGAGAATTGAATAGCCACCTGTGTACTAAAAGCAGCCTAAAATGTACAACTGGCGGTGTCTTTCTATCTAAACATTCCAGCATGAAGTAAGAGATATGCATACAACTCATATTGCTTGTAGAAACAAAACAAAGGATCATGTGCCAGATGTAGGAAGGAATTTTGAGGTTGCAAAAGAACCAATTTGCAAAATCTAAGCCTTTGCGACTGAAAAATGGTGTTTGGCACATACAGAAACCAAATTGTGAATATATAACATCTCACCGAATCGCAATTTGGGTGTAGGAGTACACACCAAATCACAATTTGAAAGGAGCACCTTTAGGATATCAAATCCAAATAGTGATTTGCTATGGGATGTATTAACATTTTGCAACCAAAATCCATCCACAAAAAATAAATTTTTACTGATACCTCAAAGGAGGTGGTAACCCATTCGCAAACGAGAACAGGGCACCAAGAGACCACTTTCCTGAAATGTTTAAAAATAAACTTTTTTTGTCATTAGGCAGTGTTCTACTGGCTAGTCTTATAAAGGTTTGCTAAATTTATCATTGTTCTACACATACTGTTTCCTTTTAAAAATACATGGCGTTTTTGAAGAAACGAAAAATGATTTTACTGAATGCAGTGTAGATACATCTGCCCCAAATTGTTTACAGTGGTGGCTGGTGACATTTGAAAGTGGTGGGGCGTAAAAGTTAGGGATGAGTTTTCATGATCCACATTTATTGTAAACACAAAGGGAATAGCATCCCCTTGTTTTCCTGTAGGAGATAATAGTCGAATCACATCTATGACTGCCAGATTAACTCAATAATCCTGTTTATCTGTCTTTAATCTCGCCTTCTACAGGGTAAATCAATAGTGTGTAGCCCTTGTAATTGAAATCAGACTTCTTGTGGTGCCTGCCCTTGGACACAGGAGGCAGGCTGTAATTATCTGTTCTGTCTTTATCCTCCAGGAGTGAGGCAGACCTAATTATGCCACTGAAAGGCCTAGATTTTCAACTGTTGCTGTTAGTCCCGTGAACGGAACAGCCACAGAACACCATCTTCCCGTGAGTTGTTCTTAAAGTGCTCGCTGGCACAGCTTGAGGGACGTTCAATGGCGAGGAGACAGGGAGTCCCTTCCTGTTGAATGAACGTGTGGAGCAGCAAAAAGAATGACAGCAACCAGCAGACACAAAACTCCAGTAAACTCTCCAGCCTGCAACCCCACTTCCTCAAATAAATTAAAAGCATCTTGTGAACACCCTGTAATACATTTGCCTCGCATTCACAAATCAAGTAATAATAAGTGGCAGGCAGCTTTGAAAACACGCGCAGGCTGTTTCTTTATTTGTGCTTACCTCTTGCAGCTTAGTCTGACGGGAAGTGCCGGCAGAGGCTGGTGTGTGCTGCACTTGTACCGGGCCTGCACAGTGAACGGATTGATCCTGCCATGCGGTTCCCCTTGTAAAATGTTTAAACCGCAAATTTGTTTTCTTCATCTAATATACAGCAAGGCCTAAGTACACAGAACATTACGTGCCGTTTCCCGTCAATGGTTTAAGGGAATTGAAATTTGTACTCATTTAAATGATAAACATAACGTCTGATCTCCGTGACTGTTTGACTAGGTGCTGACCCCGACTGATTGAGCAAATCTTCAGAGAACATCTTCCGTGACTTTCACTCAGAAATGCAGTTTCCAAAATTCGAGCTGCCATTTATGTCAGAGGTGTAAACGCGAAAGGAACAATAGCATTTGCGAACATGTAAAATAGTAAAATAACAATACCTTTTACTTTGAGGAGTCGCGGTCGCGAAAGGCCGGGGGGCAGGCAGGTGCCATCCTCATCCGTCCTCTGGGGGCGAGAGCAGAAAGGCGAGGGTGGCAGCGGTGCCGGCCCGGAGCACGGCCACGAGGCGCCTGGAAGCCGTGCTGCTGCTGGTGCGGGCTGCTCAGGAGCAGGAGGCGCGGGAAGCAAACACCTCGTGTTTGCTAACAGTGCATTATCTGCCCAGTGCGCAGACTCGATTTTGAGCTTGCTGCTGCCTTCCTGAAGCCCCGCCCACCATTTCCCAACTTGTCACAGGGCTACACCCATCCTCCGTGACGAATTGGGAAAGGGTTGGGTGACCATCCTCCACTACCCTGACTGACGTGAAGCCCCTAGCGCTACAGGGCTTCAACCTGAAGCGCCCGGGGCTAAGTTTATCTACACGTCATTAGGGGGTGCAGACTGGTCCTCTGAGCTATGTCTGTGCCGAGCTGATGACCTCACAGGCCTCAGGCTGTGAGCTTACCCGCCCGGCAAACATAGACTCAGTCAGGGGAGGGCCTGGCCTGATCCTGTCAGTCTAATCTCACGTGACCCAGCCCCAAGCAAGAAAGAGGTGTGTGCATTTCTTTTAGGGAGGGACTGGGAGTTAGGGGAGTTTGTTTTCACCTTTTTTTTTTTTTTTTATGTTTACGAGGGCGGAGCCCCGACGCCCTCGTGTAGAAACCGCCACTGATTGTTTAATTAAGTTGTGTTTGTCAACTTTCTCAAACTGTCAGTCATTCATGTTTTTAAACATTTGGAATAGAAGTATTAGGATTCGTCTGTCAAACAAAAGTGATTGCTACTTTTGAATGACTAAAGCTGAGCTGTTGTTTTTCTAATTGTTCAACTGTTGAAACATGCTACAGACTTTCAAGCCACTTTCACGAAACCTAGATTTTATAATGATTACTGTTAGTCTCCATTATTAGGACTTATTTTTTAATATGAGTTTGCTATCCTTTATGAATGACTTGTCATTTGTATTACTGCATTAATGTAAATTACAAAAGAGAGCTTTGTACAGAAATGCATCTAAAAAACTAAAAACGGTTATAAATAGAATGTTGTGGTAATATTGGTAATTCTTGCATTGCTTCAATAATAGTCCCAACAGGTCACAAAGTAAACACGCACATGAATTTTGGGATTTTATAAAATAACTGTGTAACTACTTGTAATACAGTTGAATAACCTACTATAACTGTTTAAGCATTAATCAACCATACAAAAATCCCTTGTTATAGCAAGATCTTAGTGAAGATTATAAAGCATGACTGCACGTGCAAGTAAAGATCCTGGTGTCTGGAAAACAAAGGCCCATATTTATATTTTTTTAGTGCTGCATTTGCATCATGTAATTGTATTTTGTAAATTTGCGCCGCTTTTGCGTCAATAAATGATGCAAATGCAGCGCAAAAAAAAAGTATAAATATGGGCCAAAGTCTTTTTGGGTTCCCTAAGCCTGCAGTTCGGAACATTACTTGCCTTATGATTGCAAAACCATAGGTCACAACTCACTGAAGGCCACTTCTGCACACTCCTGCAATAGCATTCTCTGAACGCTGACTTTTGTTTTCAAAAGTTGCCAATCTTTTTTTGTCATATCCCTTAAATACACAGGAGTAGCAAATGCAGTGATGTCAGTCTGCTGTGCCTCACAGTCCTCCATCAGTGCATTCATATTCACAAGATTCCAAGTATCCCTGAGTCTGATGGGTTTCTGATTTCAAGTAGATTTGCACTGGATTATGCGAACTAATAGTATGTCCGCCATATTGCAAAATGAAAGGTGGGTAACAAATTAGTTAGTGTGCAAATAACACTGGTTCACAAGTAACCATTTCTACATTGACCCTCCATTTTTTGACTGGCAATGGAATATTTGCACACCAAATATATAATAATACTCCTTAAACAAACAATTTGCAGTACCACACCATTTCCTTTTAATCCAACTTTTGTGACTTACTAGATATACAGAAAATTACATATCTTAAGAAATTATCTTAACAGAAATGTGTACTAACCTTACAAGCAGATGGTTACAAATCAATACATACTTTATCTACTGCTTGAGAATCCTCAATACCACGAGGAGTGATGTCAATCAAATCACTATCTGAAAAATACATTTGCAATATTTACAAATATAAGATGTTCCATGGATGCTAGTCAGCCACTCAATATCATCCCACCTTCTGTGCTGCTTTGAGTACCAGAAATCTTGCCAATGAAAACTAATGCGAAAAGGTATTTCCTGCCTTGAATGAGGGAGGGGCATCAACACATTCAGAAGAATGTGAGCCAAACACAAACAGGCACTGCTAAACACATTTTCTACACATGCTCGATGCCTCTCAGCCAACTATGACCCCATTTCCCTGCTGTCATGTCTATCCAAGGTTGTGGAGAAATATGTAATTAAACTCCTAACCACCATTTTAGAACAAAACTACATTTTAGAAGGTTTAAAAAATGTTTTAGACCATCCCACAACATCGCTCTTTTAACAGTCACTGAAGCCCTTTGTAGGACTGCAGACGCTGGCAAATCCCAGGCTCTGATACTTCTTGTACTTAAATTCAGCCTTTGACACTGTCTCTCATATGATTCTACTGTCACAACTCAATGAACTGGAATTGCATGGCAAACCCTGACCTCGTTTATCTCCTTTTAAAAAAAGCATTCTTTCCAGAGTGATACCCTCCTTTTGGCTCAAACCAAAGAGCACAGATACCACTGTGTTAATCACTCATCCCCACCTTTTTTTACATTCATATCAGATCCATATCCGACCTAGTAAAATCTTTTGTAATCTTGCTATTGTCATATACTGATGACACTCAGCAGATTATCTCTCGATCAGCTAAATTGACCTGCAGCTATATCAGCTTCAAAAACTGTGTAACAGCAGTTGCTGGTTGGATGCACGACAGCTGTTTAAGACTTAATACTAATAAAAATGAGATTTTCCTGCTGGGCAGATATATCCATCTTTGTAGTGCCCAATGGAGGCTGGAAATATTAGGGCCTCCCCCGAACCTAAATCAGTGGTGAAAAACCTTGTGGTGTGGACGGATAATTCTTTTCCTTTGAACCCCAAGTCAAGACGCTACCAGGTCACTGTTTTGGCATCCTTAGGAGCCTCAAGCCCATTCTGGCACTTTTTCCATCGCAAGTACACCAACTGGTTGTATAATACCTGGTCATTTCACATCTTGACTTTTGCAACATTCTCTCTAGGTGCAAAAAAATCTGACCCGAACCGATCACATGTTGCTTAAAATGCTGCTGCCAGGCTTCTTGTTTCGCTCCCTAAAATCAGCTTTGCTTCCCAACTTTTGGATAAGTTCCACTGGTTACCCATAGAAGAACGTACAAAGTTCAAGTCCCTATGTATCTCACACAAAATCCTATACAAGAAAACAGCACCCAACCTTGCTAGTTTTACATGCAGTTTTACACTCCCTCCAGAGCACTATGCTCCACTGACCTGAACCTGGCTCATATCCCCCATGACACCAGAGCCAGAATGAGAGCCTGCTCCTTTTGTGTCTTAGCCCTGACCTTATGGAACTCTGTCACGCCACCTCAGACAGGTTCAAAATCACTTACAATTCTGGAAATAGTTGAAGACCTGGCTCTTCTCTAGCTAGACTAGCTATCTTTCTCACCATTGCTTTGAGCACCGGGAGGCCCCTTCTGGGGTAGCCATCTGCTTTAAAAAAAGATTTTAACATAACGTAATGTAAGAAGCTATACAGCAACTAATAATGATATTTGGGGCCAGATGTAGGAAACTTTTGCGAGTCGCAAATGGCCCGAATCGCAATTTGCGACCCCGCAAAATCGCAAATGGGATGCAGAAATCCCATTTCCGACTCGCAAAATGCGACGCAAGCCATTACCGACTTGCAAAAATAACAACCCCATTTTGCGACTCGCAAATACGAAGTCGCAATTTGCGAGTCGCAACCCAAATGCAATAGCCACTCGCAAATTGCAACTAGTCGCAAAAAGCCCATTTTGCACTTCCAATTTACCACTAACTCAGAGCAGGTGGTAACCATTACCAAAGTATAAAAGGAGACGCAGAAGGCATCTGGGTGACTCAAGATGGCGGAGATATATGTGATAGGAATGAGGAGGAGAGCCCACGCCGCACAGTAAAGGAGGAGGAGGAGCCAGAGACAGGAGAAGATATACAGAACCAGGCAGTCACTTTTCCAACAAACTGAGAAGATTTATGATAAATATAGACTCAGCAGTGCAGCAATACTAGATTTAATAGAATTACTCAAACCACAGCTACAACGCCAGACTGTGCGCGGCTGCGCCATCCCTACACATGTGCAAGTGCTTTGCTCACTGCACCTCTTGGCCTCGGGTAGCTATCAGGGGGTCATTGCCGTGGCAGGTGGGGTATCCCGAAGTTCACTCTCACGGTTCTTCAGGGCATTCTTAGATGCCTTACTCACACACATGTCCAGATACATATACCTACCCAGGAATGAGGCAGAAATCAACAGCACCAAGCTGGAATTCTACAGGATTGCCAACTTCCCCCATGTCATAGGGTGTGTAGACGGGACACATATACAAATATGCCCTCCTGCAAATCTGGAATATCTGTTCCGTAATAGGAAGTGTACCCACTCACTCAACATCCAGGTGGTATGTGACGCCCATTATGTTATCACTGACATGGTTGCCAAATTTCCATGGAGTACACACGACTCCTACATTTTCAGGCACAGTGGGATACACCAACGCCTAGAACGTGGGGAGTTTGGAGACGGATACCTCCTAGGTATAGCTGAATACACCTTGCAGACATACACACAGGTCAATGTGGAACCCATCTATGCCCTGCTAACATTGTGCATTTTGTGCCAAACAGGTGACAGTGCATATGCACTTCGACCATGGATACTTACCCCGTACTTAACACCCAGCAATGAGACAGAGAGGCGATACAACAGTGCACATAAGAGGACCAGAAATATCATAGATCAGACCTTTGGACTGCTGAAAGCAAGATTCAGACGCCTCCACAGAAGTGGAGGTGCCCTCCAGTATACCCCAATGACAGCTTTCAAGATTGTTGTTGCATGCGCTATACTGCACAATATTGCCACCAGACGTGGGCTACCTCTCACACCTGAAGACCCAGATTCGGAGGATGAAGAGCAAGAGCTTCCACATCGCCATCATGGGGATAGAAGCATCGCAAATCAAGGCAGACTGAGACGGGAACACATTGCTAACCAATACTTCGGAAGGTACGTGCTAACTGTCACCACACTCACTAATGTCACACACAAAGAGTCAAGGTGTTAAGTGGAACTAACAAGTGATTTAATTTGTGCAACCAAAAAAACTATATACAATGTCAACAGTTTAGGGGCTGTAACAGTCCTCCTGGCATGAGGACACATTGACCTCATGTGCCCCAACCAAAGGACAGTGTGGAGCTCAGATCCTACGCCGGCCTCGGCCAGCATGGCTGGTACCAGGGGTGCCAGCAGTGCCCTGCCTTGTGCTTCCACTGCGCAACACCCTGGTGTCACTGGCAGAGACACTGCTGATGGTGGAGCCCTCCTCGCTGTCTTGCGGCGTGTTGGCCGCGCCCCTGGCCACTTGCCGTGCCTCCATTATGTCAACAGCGTGGCTGAGACGGCCCAGTCCACATCACTGGCAAAGTGGCCCATGTCAACTTGGAGGCTGACCGTGCGCCTAGAATGGCCAGTAGTGTTCACAGCCTGCCTGACTATGGAGGCAGACATGCGGTACAGCCGGTTAAGTAGCTGCCTGTCACGACACATTGCACCCTCTGTCTGAGTTAGGAGTCCAGCCACAAGTTCTCGCATGGAGAGTGCAAGGTCGCCCATATGTGTGTTCATTTGTTGCAACTCTGTGTGCACAAGCTGCATGCTACTGCCTTGGTTTCGCTCCATGCGCCGCAATGCCCCTGTAATTCTCCTAATCTCCTGTATTTGCAGGCGCTGACCCCGTAGGAGTGTGGCCTCAGCACGCGACATGGAGGCGTCCCCTGACTCTGAATGCTGCTGTGATGGTACATTTACACGTCGCCTGCGACGCAGTGGAGGCTCCGTGTCTTCTACAGTGGCACTGTGGCTGGGACCTGGTGCTGGATCAGACACCAGTATGGCAACTGGTGTATCATGAGGGGACTGAGTGTTGGTGGTGCAGGTCTCAGTGGTGGCTGGTCCTGAGTCATCTGTTGGCTGCTGGCTGACCATTGGCCCCTGGATGCTTTGGCTGGTGGGGGTGTCTTGTGGGAGACCTGTGGGACATAGGGAACACACTGTCAGTACCTACTATCTGTTATCAACTTCCTAATAAACGGTTGCCTATCAACTGCCTACTTGACTACATTGCCCATAATGCACCATTCTGGTGGTTGCAACTCTGAAATGGAGCTATTTTGGTTATGCATGCTACTGTGTACAAGGTGGGTTGGGGTATGGCATTATTGAGGGAACATGCATGTCTCATGATACTCACCGGTTGATGGTCCTGGCTCTGATGTATCCAGCTCTCCCATCCCGCACACTGCCTCTGGCTCCAGGGTCTCCTCTACTCTTTCCTCAACGGGGTGTGGGTGGTGGTATTGTAGACGGTCCCCCTCCAGTGCCCCTCATCTCCCGGAGCCGCTCTGCCACCCTCTCCTTGGTCCGGGAGCGCAGGTCATACCACCTTTTTTTGAGTTCTTCTATGCTCCGGTGGCTGACACCCAGGGAGTTCACTTTGTCTTGGATGTCCGTCCAGATTCTTCTCTTTTCCACCTCTGGCACGGTGAGGGCTGCCCTTCCAAAAAGTTGGTCATGGTGCTGGCAGCACTCCTCTGTCAGCACCTCCAGCTCTTTCTCTGCAAATTTCAGTTTGCACTTCCTTGGTGTCTCAGACATGGTAGCTGCTGTTCTTTCTGTTTGCAGTTCTGCTGTTTAAATGGGTGTAGTCCTCCCTCCTCCCAGGTGTATTTGTAAACTTCCTGGCTGTGATGTCATCATCATGAGCCAGGAAGTGTTTTCCAGAGTGTTCTGCAGCACCTGCATTCAATTTGTGGCACAGTCGCAATTTGCGACACCCACTCGCAAATTGCGTGTCCGTTTTTAGCGCGGTCGCAAAAAGCGACCTCGCAAACAGCGGACTCGCAATCTGCGGTGCGACTTCATTTGCGAGTCGCAAATTGAAGTTGCGTTTTCTTCTTGCATTACATTTAGCGAGTCAGAAATTGCGAGTCGCAACGACTCGCAATTTCCGACTCGCTAAATTTTTCCTACCTACATCTGGCCCTTGATGTATTGGAAGTTAGTATCTCCATTTAACACACCAACTAGGATTGGAAACCTCATGTTGGTGTGTTTAGCCATATTATTTTATAGGTATTTTTTTTTTTGGGCTGCAGCCTTACTACCACATGTGAGAAAGGAATACCCAGTATGGACATGCTGTCAGTGACAAGCTGAGGTTCCAGGAGGTAACACATTTCAACCAGAAAGGGTCTCTACACATCAAAGTTGGTGAGCAAGTAGGTATGGTGCCATCTGCATGGAGCTCTATGAGAAAACATGGTTCTATCAACAATCACCACTGACTTAAGATGCAAATTTGGTATTCTAGATTTGATTGGGAGTGCTACAAAACTACGCAGAAAATATATCACTGGGCAGAAATTTGTGTACGTGCAAAAAACATAAATAAATGAACAAGCTTACCCACAGAAGCTCCACTGCAAAATGTGCCCAGCGGTATCTTAGCCTGAAAAGTAAAGCAACTTTGTGAATTGAAAATGAAATGTGTTCTCAGGGATTAGTTTGTAAGTGATGTTTAATCTGCAATGTAAATATCTTAGAAAGCTTTGTTCAACAACTGACCCCTCTGTGAATGATGGCACTATGCAAACATGCGTTAATACATTATTAGTCATTCCTTTTGTTATAAAGCTTGGTAAAATATACTCAACTTATAAATGTAAAATGGAATTGGCTTAGCTGATGAATACTAACAGGCAGCAAAATATTCTGCACTTCCAAAAGTTGCAAACTGCTTGTATATTGACTACAAACTAAAGAATACATTTAAAGTTTGTTTTTCTAATATTTTATGCTCAATATATGCTGAATTTAGTATTGGTCACAGTCTATTTTACACTTTCCATCTAATTTACTATTGTACAAACATATTGAAGAACAGTCAATGCTTTAATATGCACCATTAGAATATGTATTAGTAGCGTATACAATATTTTATTTACAAGATGTTAGACCTGACAACCTTAGGTTAGTCTTCCACCAAATGTTTTCCTGCTTCTCTCCATTTTTCTGATCTCATTTTTGCTGGTTTTAGGAGTCTGCACACTTTACCACTGCTGATCAGTGCTACAGTGTTGTGCTTGCTCCCCTAAACATAGTAATATTGGCTCATTCCCAATTGGCATGTTCAATTAAGTCCCTAGCAAAGTGCACTAGATGTGCCCACGGCCTGTAAATTAAATCCTACTAGTGGACCTGCAGCACTGATTATGCCACCCACATAAGTAGCCCCTTAATCATATCTCAGGCCTTCCGTTGCCAGGCCTGTGTGGCCAGTTTCACTGCCACTTCGACTTGGCATTTAAAACTACTTGCTAAGCCTTAAATTCCCCTTTTCTCACCTATGTCACCCCTAAGGTAGGTCCTAGGTAACCCATAGCACAGGGTGCTATGTAAGTAAAATGCAGGACATGTACTTATACGTTTTACATGTCCTGGTAGTGACAAACACCCGGAGTTGTTTTTTACTACTGTGAAGCCTGCTCCTCTCATAGGGCAGCATTTGAATATCCCTCATATGCTTTTTTGTGTTAATTTCTGATCTGAAGGGAATAAACTTGTCATGTTTGGTATGGTTGGAATACTAGTGACAAATCCTACTTACTGGTGAAGTTGGATTCCACATTACTATTTCAGAAAAGCCACTTTTTGAAAGTAGGCATTTCTCTGCACTTACTGCTCTCTGTGCCTTATAGACTGCCTCCAATCCACGTCTAGTCTGCGCTGGTTGACAGCTCCGATTGTGCATTCCACCCATACAGCCATAGACACAGGACACTCAGCTGCATCTGTATTCATCTGCATACTGTTAGGTCTTCCTGGGCAGGAAGGGTTTAGGGGCTCTCAATTACACTTCAAAGGCCGGTGGCCTGCCCTCACACAGAGGACTGATAACCCCTCACAGAGCTCCTGACAGACAGGGCTGGTTTGAAAGTGGAATTTGTGCACTTCAAAACAACTCTTTGAAATTTCCTCCACTTCAAAGACACTTTTAGGTATATGTACTGGGTCTGTGGCCCCACCAGGTAATACCCTTCTGACCTACAACTGGATTCTGTCAGAGGGACTGCCTGGCTGTCCAAATGACTCATCTGGACTGATTTACTGGACGGACTGCTGACCTTATTGTTGCCCTGCTGCCTGCTGGTCCCCGACTCTGCTGGAAGGACTCTGCCTTCCTCCACAAGTCTTCTCCAATGGCTTGAATTGAGCTTGCCTCCTTTTATGAAGTCTCAGGGCTATCAAAGACTTCACAAAAGAGAAGAAAATCCAGTATGTCTGAAAATTAACACAACACCTGCAAATTTCGATGCAACGCCTGCCAGATCAATGCAGCGCCTGTCCCGTGGCTGAAGAATCACTGCATTGCCTGCCGGATCGAAGCAGCTCCTGTTGCCTCTGCTCAACGCGTTCTGGATTTTTCCACGCAACCTCAAAATATCCCTGCATCACAGTGAAGAACCAAGGTTGTGCTCCTGGAGACCAACGGATCACCCTGCAGCGTGGAAAGAAACAACATATCGCCTTTTCCGCACTAGAAAAACTAACGCATTGCTTTCTTTTTCGACACATCTCCTCCTCTGTGGCCCTCTTCATCGTTATTTTTTATGCATCCCAGGTACTGTGTGCTAAAAAGATACAACCACTTATTCTTAACGATTGAAACTCATTTAAACCTTATAAAAGAGATATCTTGACTTGTGCATTTTGGATTTCTGTCGTATTGTTCTTATATTATTCAGATAAATATTATCTATTTTCCTACACTGGTGCGGAGTACTGTTTGTGGTGTTTTCACTGTGTTACTGTTTGAGTTATTGGACAAATACTTTACCCATTGCCTTCTACGTTAAGCCTGCCTACTCTATGTCAAGCTACAGGAGGGTGAGCACAGTATAATTTAGGTTGTGTTGTGACTTACCCTGACTAGGACTGTGGTCCCTACTTGGACAGAGTGCATACCTCTGCCAACTAGAAACCCAATTTCTAACACAAGACAAACCATTTTTGAATTGATCAACAAGACAGTGGTAGTCCAACTTAGATGTCTACTATTTTGAAGAGGCAGTGAATCTGTATCACTCAACAAGATGTCAATGAGTGGCTAAAGCAAGCATTGTGCTTACTGAAAATACTATATACTTGAATACAGAGTACAACACAAAGCAAACAATATTGTTACCAACATTTTTTCTAGCTTCAATAATTAATCCATAAGGAATCCAAACTTAATTTATTACATTTTTATGCAGGACAGCAGGTATTGCTTGTAATGTGTCATATTTTAAAGCAAAATTAGAAATGCTCGATGAGTGGGCAATGCTTTCAGTAGTTGAGTTTACAACTGGATTTATTTGTCCATGATAATTTATAAACAGTATCTAATAATGAAATATTTCTTTATTTAGGGTATTTATAGCAGCTGGAAAGAAACCCCACCAAAAGCCAACCATCACACATGCAAAAAGGTCATTAGCCTGAAAACATCCAGGTTTTCAGTTTATATCTAAATGTTAAATAGTTGTCAGTAAGGCAAAGATCCAGTGGTAAAGAATTCCACTGGTCTGACGTTAAATGAAAAAATGAGCGGACAACTGATCTGGCTTTACTTATTCGTATGGCCTTGGCTAAGGCCAAATAACCAGATCTCAAATTACAAAAAGGCTTAAAGAATTTAAATGTGGCCTGTAGAATTTCTGATCTTGTGTCATACAGATCCTTATGCGCGTGGCATAAGAGTTTGAAACCCGCTCATTTCTTTACGGGCAGCCAATGAAGGGAAGTCAAAGAGGTGGATGCAGAACAAAACCTGTCCATGTTGCAGATGAGCTTGGTGGCGGCAGCTTGAATTACTTGTAATCTCGTGCAAAGGTAATCCGCCATACCCACAAAAAGGACATTGCTGTAGGAAGCTGGCTCTGTATATACTATATCAAAATGAGATATAGTGTGCACAGAGTCTACGGGTTCCCCAGAGGCTTGACAGAGGCAAAAATCGATAATACTAATGCTCTATTTGAGGTAGTGTGGTTGAGAAGTTAGGCTTATCAGAAGGTAGTGTTAAGCATTTGTTGTACACACATAAGCAATAGAAGAAACACACACTTGATGACCTAACTCCAGACCAATAGGATGTTATATAGAAAAATATGTTTTGTTAATTTATTTCTACAACCACAAGATTCAGTTTGCAGGTAAGTACATAAAATGAAAGCTACTTTGCAAATATATAATCAGGACTTTGAATAGAATCGACAATGTATACAGTTTTTCTTAAAATGGCAAAAAGCTATTTTAAAAGTGGACACTGAAATTTTCAACAGTTCCTGGGGGAAGAAAAGCTAGTACAGTTTTACAGGTAAGTGTTCAACTTACAGTTCTTATCTCCGGGGTTTAGGTAGTTCATCGTTGGGGTTCAAGTTAACCCCAAACACCCACCACTAGCAACACAGGGCCGATCGGGTACAGACATCAAAGAGGACCCAAGTTAACGTGGGCTCCTATGGAGATTAGTACTCAGAATCACGTCAGCCAGCAGGTAAGTACCCGCGACTCGAAGGGCAGACCAGAGGGGGTTCAAGAGAGCACTGGAAGGGCCCCAAGTAGGCACCAAACATTCAACCTCAGCTGCACTAGGTCGGCTGACTACAGGGTGCAAACAGGGTTTTGGGTTTTCAATGCAACTCTATGAGGCGACCCCGAGGGTCACTCTGAGGCTGCAGATGAGGTCCAGGGGGGCTTCTCGGGCAAACCACTGGCTGTACAGGGAGGAGGGCCGCCTGCTGGTTGATGCTGCACCGGGGGGCCGTTTCTCCAATGCCTGGGGGCTGTGGGTGCAGTGTGTCCTTTAGGTGTCGGATATCTTCATCCAGAGCTCGCGGTCTGGGGATCCTCGGGATTCCCTCTGCAGACGTCATCGTGGAGGTTTGAAGGGTCGACCCATGGTGGTGCTCTTGCTCCCAATCGCCTGGGGACCCTTTCTTGCTGGGTGGACCACCTGGACACGGGCCATGGGTGTCGAGTGCACAGGGGTCAGGACTTACGCATCTGGAGTGAGATGGGAGTCCTTAGTTGTAGATTTCTTTTAGACAGAGCCACTGTCCTCAGGAGTTCTTGGCCCTTTTTGGTGCAGGGCAGTCCTCTGGAGTTGTCAGAGTTTACTGGGCCCACTGGATGCATCGTTGGGTTTTTTGTAGGTTGCCCGAAGCAGGAGACAGGTTGGTAGGGCTGGGGCCAAAGCAGTTGTTGTCTTCCTTCTTCTCTGCTGGGGTTTCAGCTTAGCAGTCCTTCTTCTTCTTGTACGTTGCCAGGAGTCTGGTTGGGGATGGCCTTAAATACAAGATTTAGGGGAGTTACAGGGGACAGAGGGCAGTAGCCAATGGCTACTGTCCCTGAAGGTGGCTAAACCCTCCTTGTGTCCACTCCCTACGGGGAGGGGTGCACATTCCTATCCCTATTGGTCCCTGTCCTCCAAACTAAGATGGAGATTCTGCAGGGAGGGTGTCACTTCAGCTTTGGACACCTTAGGGGTGGTCCCAGCTGAAGTGGTCACTCCTCCTTGTTTTTCTTAAGTTTCCCGCCGAACTCACTGCCCAAAGTGGGGGCTTGTCCAGGGGCGGCATCTCCACTAGCTGGAGTGCCCTGGGGCACTGTAACACAAGGCCTGAGCCTTTGAGGATCACTGTCAGGTGTTACAGTTCCTGCAGTGGGGAGGTGTGAAGCACCTCCACCCAGAGCAGGCTTTGTTTCTGGCCTCAGAGAGCACAAAGGCCCTCACCCCATGGGTCAGAAACTCGTCTGCTAGTGGCAGGCTGGCACAGACCAGTCAGTCCTACACTAGAAGATTGGGTAAAATACATGGGGCATCTCTAAGATGCCCTCTGTGTGCATTTTTTAAGAAATCCCACACTGGCATCAGTGGCGGTTTGTTGCGCTGAGACGTTTGATACCAAACTTCCCAGTATTCAGTGTAGCCATTATGGAACTGTGGAGTTTGGTTTGACAAACTCCCAGACCATAAACCTAATGTGGCCATATTGCACTTACAATGTCTAAGAATAGACTTAGATACTGTAGGGGCATGTTGCTCATGCAGATATGTCCTCACCTGTGGTATAGTGCACCCTGCCTTATGGCTGAAAAGCCTGCTAGAGGGTTGACTTACCTATGCCACAGGCAGTATTTTGTGGGCATGGCATCCTGAGGGGGATGCCATGTTGACTTTGCATTTTTCTCCTCATCAACACACACAATCTGCAATGGCAGTGTGCATGTGTTAGGTGAGGGGTCCCTTAGGGTGGAACAACATATGCTGCAGCCCATAGGGACCCTCTCTGGTCACCGGGCCCTTGGTACCACTGGTACCTTTTATAATGGACTTATATTTGTGCCAGAGGTGTGCCAATTGTGGGAACAATGGTACATTTTTAGGGAAAGAACACTGGTGTTGGGGCCTGGTTAGCAGGATCCCAGCACACTCTCAGTCAAGTCAGCATCAATATCAGACAATAAGTGGGGGGTACCTGCAGCAAGTGCCACTTTCCTACAGTTGCCATAGTCCAAACGAATTGTAATCAGAGCCTAGACTATGGTTTTACACCAGGTAATTGGTATCTACTTAACCAGCCTTCTCAGTAGCTTGAGAGTACTGAAACATGTTCTTGCGTAGAAAGCAAAACATTCATGAGAATCCTGAGATTTTTAGCCGACTTCCCACTGAGAGTCTGGCCACTAAGAGGCATCCCAAATCAGAGGGCCCCCACTGAATAGCAGGTTCTCAGTTTTGTCTGCATTGTTTGGTCATTCAATCTGCTACTTCTATATGGCACTCATGTAACTTGCATCATGCTTGTCTTGATTGTCACCTAGTGATTGTACCGTCAGCATAGGAGCATATATCAAAGCCCCATTTACTTACAACGTTTGCTAAAGGAGTCACATAAATATTAAAAAGGGTAGGGTTCAGCGAAGAGCCTTGTGGAACTCCATATATAGATTTGTGGTAATGGGATTTAAAAGTTCCAAGCTAAACTGTATGCAATCTCTTTTTTGATAAAGAACCAAACCATTGAAGAGCTTTAGAATGTAAGGAAAGGTCATAAAGTTTATTGAACAATAGGCTATGGGAGAAAGTGTTGAAAGTCGCAAAAAGGTCAAGTAGTATCAGGGCAGCGGCGTTGCCCTGATCAACTACAAACCAAAGGTCATCAAGCACAAATAACAGCATAGACTCTGTACTATTGTCTCAGAACCCAGTATGTGAGTGGTCGAGTTAACTGTTGTTCTTTAAAAGTTGGTCAATTGGCTAATCTCTATTTTTTCCAAAATATTTGACATGTATGGAAGTAGTGATATCAGCCAATAGTTGGACAGGGAGGAGGCCTCAACTCCAGGTTTCTTCAGAAAGAGCAACAATGTTGCTTTCCTCCAAGCCTCTGGATAGGTAGCCTCTGCAAGGGATTGATTAAAAATATGTGTATAATAGGGTCAAAGCATCGCTGCTACCTGTGAATAAATAACATTCTGCTAGGGGTTAGAAGGGGAGCCAGATTTGACCTCTGTCATCCACTTTAAGACCTGTTCTTTTGTGAATGGATCAAAAGCTCCCAAATGGTTAGTAGCATTGGGGTGGGGGCCCATGGAAAACCAAGGGTCTTCCTCCGGGGGGATAGGAGTGGGTTGAGCCTCAAAAGATGAGTGTATCTTGTAGATTTTATCTGTGAAATAATCCCCAAACTCCTTACGGAGGGCCTAAGACGGGGGAGTCTTTTGCGATAGACAAGTCGGCTGAACAAGCTCCTTCACAATTTAAAATAACTCTTTTGCGGAGATGCTATGTCATTCAATTCACCTAATAAAATGTTCTTCATGGTTCTTCTTAAAACTCTTAAAACACTGTGATATTGCTTTAATTCCTCTTTGTATTTTATGTGATCTGTTTCTTTTCTAGTATACCTCCATTTCTGTTTGTGTATTTTACATTTCCTTTTATTTGATCTTAATTCCTTAGACTACCATTTTCCAGAAGGGTAGCTACTAGAGGATTTGTTGATTTTCGAGGGGGCACATTTGTCTAATGAACTTAAGATCATCATATTTAAAGCTTCAAATTGCTCAGTAAGAGGTGTCCCTCTCTCAATTTGGGGAGGAGTGAAATGGTTAGAAAACAGTTCCTCAGTTATGAGTCAGAGCAGGATCTGCAGGACTGTAGTTGTTACTAGGAAATGTAATAGGAAACATAATTAAGAATTTTGGTGGTCTCACTGTAAGAAAAAACAAGATCTAATGTGTGGCCTGCTCTGTGCGTTGGGCCGATAACTGATTGTTTAAGTTGGAGTATGTCCATATCGTGCTCCAATTGCTTAACAAAGCTCTTCCTCTTCCTTGTCAAAGTGTAAGTTAAAGTTTCTAATAACTTAGGCTAATATCTACCAGCCCTTCGACATGGATTTAATACTGCAGTACTCAAGAGGGAGTCTTTAAAAATACTAGAGATGCCCCCTCATGGGCAGTCCTTCCTGTCACAGCTCAAAATCTTACACCCTCTTTGAATTTGCCGCTGAAAAATCAGGTAAGGTGGAGTCTTTTAGCCAGCTTTTGGTAATAAATACTAGATCTGGTTTTGAATCCGAGATCATATCCCAGATCTCTATCCAATGTTCAGGCACCCTGGCATTAAAATATAGACAATTGAGGGTGATTTTGTAAACAAGCTTTGGCGCCATCTGAATGGGTCCATTAGTGGCCAGCCATTCCGTTTACATTTAAAACATGAAAAAGGTCCCCTCTAACATTTCTGGTGAGCCTTTCCAACACTTAGAATTGCTATTCCTGCTGCATCTTTTAAGTTCTATAAGAGTAGATAATTACCTGCATATCTATACTGGAGCAGGCAGAGTCCTTGGCCCCGGTCTCATTTGGGTACATACAGGTGCGGATGGGTTTGCCTTTGGAGCGCCTTCGGCATGGCTGTGCAACGCCCTCGCATTTATGGCCCTTGTCATGAGGACTAGACTGCTAACATGAAAAATGGCGGTCGGCTAATTAGCCTCCATGTGTAGCATAGATTCAAAATCCTGCCCCAGTCTCAGTAAGTCACCCACAGTAAAAAATACTTAAAAAAATTGCCCCCAAGTTAAAATTCTGATCCCTTCAATAAACACAAATATTAAAAGTATTCCTTCCTTTACATGCTCTGAATTGACAGATTGCAAAAAAACATCAATCGGGATTTTTAAAACATCGATTTAAAAAGAACCAGAATATCAATCACCAAATATAGGGTGATGAACTTAGCAGCAGTGACAGTGCAAAATGAGCAAACTTTATGCAGAATAATGTGCCTGATTCAATGGGATTTTTCTCATAGTACAAAACAAGAAGCAGTTTCTCATAGTACAAAATGATAAGCAGAAGTATTATAAAAGAACATGCAGTTTTATTAGTTTTTTAAATTATGAAAAATGTGGTTGCTTCACAGATACATGCAAGTTAAGTATTTCATTGTGATAACAGCAATATTAAAGCAATGAACATGCACATGCATTTTTTGATAGCCACCAAGCACCATCTCTCATGAAGCTGGGCGAATATTGCATGAAAAAAAATTGAGAAGCCTGGGAAACGATTGGCCTACCGATATGAATTATAGAAAGCAGAAGCAGACAAATTAGATGGTGATACCTATGTGCAGAAGATTGCATTTATCTGATGTATTGTCAGCAGTTGTAGTGGTCGTCTCCTATGAATGGTACATATCAACTTGAGATAATTCTAACAAGAACTACAATAATGGTGCAGAGCCTACAAGGGCAGACATAAGACAAGACACTCAATGCCCAATGTGTGTAAGCTGGAAAGTAGAAATAAGAGGTTAAATATATAGATGAATGTCATTTGAAGGTATCTACAAGATGCAAAATAACATAATTCAACAAACAAAGATATATAATGCAAAACATAGGGTGTATGAGATATAAGGAGCAAGAGGATAATCGGTAAAATTAAATAATTTCTCTTTAAATGTCTGGTGAATTCCTGGAGAATCAAATCACTTATTTACTATTCACAATAATTACAGTTTATGGTATCAGAAATGGGCCTGCATCTAAACTATAACAAAGAAGGAAAAAAGGTTAAAATCCTGATATTAATGACATAGGTGCTCCCAACTTGTACTCTTCATTAAACTTTCAATACTATTTCAAATTCTCCAGCTTCTTTGCTGATTTATCACTCCACCTTCCATTAAGACCTCATAGGTCTTTGTCCTGGGACCACTTTTTTTCTCATCATCACTCAGGTGTGCAATATTACTTCTTCAAGAAGCTTATGTTATCTTATTCAAGCTACTGACACCCACATCTCCCTATCCTTTGCCTTGATCGGTTCTCTGCATCATACTCAAATAATCTGACTGGTATGTATCTCAAGGTGCACTACACCACCTTATAAGTGCTCAACTCAGCTAAAAATATATGTTCATGTTTTATGTTAATTTCACCTTACCTTTATGCATCAGCTGATCTGCTCATCTTAGTGCCATGAGCCCTTAACATAAACAGTAAATCTTAAGTACTGTATGGATATATATTCCTTTGTTTCTGCAAAGGCCAGCACAGCTAGACTATAGCTGTTCACTGGTAGCATGCCCTGCACATATATGTTCATCACTTCCTACATTAATAATCTTCAGACATCAGCTTCATAATAATCGTAAATGTTATCAAATTATCTCTCTAGCCAAAATGCAACAAAAAAGTAAATACGTTCACAGTTCTCCAGCAGAACAAATCTAGATAGGCCATTAACATTAAACCTTCTTGCCTTTCTAATAATCTTTATAAATATATCAATCCCTATCTGCTGTACAGTCAGTGCCACACCTACAACAACTTAATGTAATGTTTATTTACTGTATACTGTAGAGCACTATTTTGTTTGAAATGCTAAGGACATCGGGTATATGAATAACTAACTCCTAGCACTTTGATGACACGATATAATATAATCACTTATACACACCTTTTGAACAAAGTAAATAAGGCCTAACTTATGGATTCTTCAACTACTAGTTGAGGAGATGGCATACAATTCATACATTTTGTAAACAGTATGGGAGTGTGGATCCAGGAAAAGTAAGTTGTGTAAGGCTGTCAATGAAAATTAAGGTTGATATTTGTTGAGAAACATATATGTTTTATTCCTCTCTGGAACTAAATTAGGTGAACAGGTTTTAACATTTAAGGTCAGTTTTTGTACATTGCCTTAATTAGGACTATTGTAATTCATTGAGATTAGAAGATATTAACCCACTAAAAGTACTTCAGGGACAAAATAGATATATTATTAAGAAATACTAATAAATAAATATACCAATGAACAATTCATAATTGAAAATGATTGTTCTTGCATTAGATTATCAGGTACACTGAATAGGGATCCCATGAATGCAAATAAAATATTATATTAAAAGTAAATTGCTGTGGAGGAACACAAATGCAGGAATATTAACATGTGTAGACCATTAAAATAAAGTAAACAATTTTAAATCAACTTACAAATTGGCACAGCTTTTTACAAAAAGTACCAATATATTAGTATAAATGATATGTAAAATCAACTTTCTCTGTTGCTTATGAAGGCATTCTGTTGTCAATGACAACCTAGATATTATCAGTTTGAAGATTCTATCAGGAGAATCTGTTGATCAGAGTTTCTATTGTGGGAATAAAGGTTTGTTTTCAGGGCCTTTTGGAAAGGGAGAAGGTGCGATATGAAATTACAATTCAGCAGTAATGAGTTTCCAACATTAGCTCTGTAAAAACCCCTCCCCCCACTACCATGAAACGGCTTCTATTTCTAGGAATCGTAGGAAAGCTGGCTCATCCATACCCAAGTGGTTGTGTGGATTTATATTGACAATGCCTATCTTGAAATCGGTGGGCCCTAGTTTATAAAATGTTTTTTAAAAATCAAAACACAATGATTTAAAAACTATCCTTTTGAGGATTGATAACCAATGTAAAGACTCTAGGGCCATGGAAGCAGAAGAATTTCCAGACAAGGTTTATTAGTCCCACAGAAGATCCCAGAAAAAGGTATTTTTCATACTTGAAGAATTATAGCTTGTACCACTAACGACCAAGAGTTGGCTGGAAGATAAGAATTTCTATCAAAAGTCTCCAGAAGTGACAACATGTTAAGAACAGATGATTGACCTAATTTTTTAACTAAGTAGAAACCCAGATTCTGAAATACTGAAACAGGAGATGGACATAAAACAGTCAGAGAAGGAGGCAAGACTATTCCACTTAGATATAATCATAATTTCCAACTTGTCAGAGTAAAATTCTTAGGAGTTGTCCCCTAACTACCTTGTGACTGGTAAAAACACATACAGGAAGCTGTGGGCGGAGTCGTTATTTTTATCTACGGTGATCACAATCTGTGTATCATCAGCACAATTCATAATTCTGAGTTTAAAATGGTACATCAGTTAAGCAAATGTTAGAATGTACAGACTGGATAATGTAGAACTCAATGATGATCATTGTGAGACCCCTGCCAACAATGATTTGAACTGAAATCGATACAGATCAAGATACACTGCTTGCTCTCAATCTGCCAGAGAGATTATCAACCAGTTCAAAGCAAGAACGTTGATTTATACTTCCTTTAGCCTATCACTCTTTTGCAGGGCACTTTATTGACTGCATCTGACATACCTTTTAAGAGCAGGTACTGGTCTGCTAGCTTTCAAAGGTCATCTAATATTGATACTAAAACAATGTCCCTGCTTTATTATTTATATAACACTACAAATACTGGTGCCAGCAAATTAATATTACATATTGGAGGTTTAGAATCTGAAAATTGCTACATTTGTAAAAAATATAATTAAGCTTAAATTTAAATCATATGAAAATTATAGCTGAGCTGATATTAGATTGATAAAGAAACAATGACATCTATCTGAAATTTATAATATAAACATAAAATTCATAACTGTGAAATATAAAAATAATAATTACCATTGCTTGGTTCAAGGATGAGCCTGGTGACGCTCTTGCTTTTGAGATGCCTGCACTAAGATTTTCTAATCTCTTAGAAGGTTGATAACATTAACCCCTTCCCCGCCACGGACGTAATGGTTACGTCCATGGCAGCGCCCGTGTGGCGCCATGGACGTAACCATTACGTCCTGAATGCTTCCCTCGGGAGAAGCGCTAGCGCTCCTCCCGAGGGCCGCCCCCCCACCCCCCTAGGTCAGGGATGACCGGGGAATCCCTTCCCCTTCCACCCCCGACCCCCCCCACCCCTCCCCCCCCCTGTGACGTCAGCGCGCGCTGATTTGTCACAGGGGCCTCCCTAGTCGCGCTGGAAGCTCTGCTTCCAGCGCGATTGAAAAAGAAATGCAAAAGCATTTCTTTTTCAATCACTTGGGAGGCCCGGAGGGGCTTCAAAGGGAAGGAAAAGTATTTCCTTCCCTTTGAAGTCCCTCCGAGGGTTTCAAAAGCCGGATTGCTTGCAATCCGGCTTTTGAAACCCCACTAGACACCAGGGATTTTTTTGTTTTTTTCATTGAAATTGACCAAAGGGAGCGACCCCTTGGGCAAGGGTCGCTCCCAGGGGGGGCATTTTTTTGAAAAGGCCTTTTCTGCCCCCCCTGGGGGCAGATCGGCCTTACTAGGCCGATCTGCCCCCAGGGGGGGCAGAAACCTCTAGGCACCAGGGACCATTTTTTTTTTTTTTTTTTTTGTTTCATTTTTTTTTATTGAGGTGGGGAGCGACCCCTTAGGCAAGGGTCACTCCCCTTGGGGGAAAATTATATTTTGGCCATTTCTGCCCCCCTTGGGGGCAGATTGGCCTATTTTGATGAGGCCAATCTGCCCCCAAGGGGGGTAGAAACCACTAGACACCAGGGTTTTTTTATTTTTTATTATTGTTATTGACAAAAGGGAGCGACCCCTTGGGCAAGGGTCGCTCCCAGGGGGGGCATATTTTTGGGAAGGCCTTTTCTGCCCCCCCTGGGGGCAGAAACCTCTAGGCACCAGGGACCATTTTTTTTTTTTGTTTCATTTTTTTTTTTTGGTGGGGAGCGACCCCTTAGGCAAGCGTCGCTCCCCTTGGGGGAAAATTATATTTTGGCCATTTCTGCCTCCCTTGGGGGCAGATTGGCCTATTTTGATGAGGCCAATCTGCCCCCAAGGGGGGTAGAAACCACTAGACACCAGGGAGTTTTTTCTTTGCGTGAATTTCACGCAAAGGGAGCGACCCCTTAGGCAAGGGTCGCTCCCTGGGGGGGAGGGCAATTTATTTTAGGCCATTTCTGCACCCCCTGGGGGCAGAAACCTCTAGGCGCCAGGGCAAATTTATTTTGTGTGTTTTTTTTTTTTTGGTTCTTTCTTTTTTTTAGAGATGGGGAGCGACCCATCAGGCAAGGGTCGCTCCCCTGGGGGGGGGCAAATTGTATTTAGACCATTTCTGCCCCCCTGGGGGCAGATTGGCCAATTTTAGGTCAATCTGCCCCCAAGGGGGCAGAAACCACTAGGCACCGGGGATTTGTTTTTTGGCGCCAATGTCACGCAGGGGGAGCGACCCCGTAGGCAAGGGTCGCTCCCGGGGGGGGGGGTGGGGGTTGGGGGGACAAATTTATTTTAGGCCATTTCTGCCCCCCCGGGGGACAGATCGGCCTATTATTAGGCCGAACTGCCCCCCGGGGGGGGGGGCAGAACACTCTAGGCGCCAGGGCAATTTTTTTTTTGTGTTTTTTTTTTTTGTTGTTTCTTTTTTTAGAGATGGGGAGCGACCCATCAGGCAAGGGTCGCTCCCCTGGGGGGGCAAATTGTATTTAGACCATTTCTGCCCCCCTAGGGGCAGATTGGCCAATTTTAGGTCAATCTGCCCCCAAGGGGGCAGAAACCACTAGGCACCGGGGATTTGTTTTTTGGCGCCAATGTCACGCAGGGGGAGCGACCCCGTAGGCAAGGGTCGCTCCCGGGGGGGGGGTGGGGGTTGGGGGGGCAAATTTATTTTAGGCCATTTCTGCCCCCCCGGGGGACAGATCGGCCTATTATTAGGCCGAACTGCCCCCCGGGGGGGGGGCAGAACACTCTAGGCGCCAGGGCAATTTTTTTTTTGTGTTTTTTTTTTTTTTGTTGTTTCTTTTTTTAGAGATGGGGAGCGACCCATCAGGCAAGGGTCGCTCCCCTGGGGGGGCAAATTGTATTTAGACCATTTCTGCCCCCCTGGGGGCAGATTGGCCAATTTTAGGTCAATCTGCCCCCAAGGGGGCAGAAACCACTAGGCACCGGGGATTTGTTTTTTGGCGCCAATGTCACGCAGGGGGAGCGACCCCGTAGGCAAGGGTCGCTCCCGGGGGGGGGTGGGTGTTGGGGGGGCAAATTTATTTTAGGCTATTTCTGCCCCCCCGGGGGGCAGATCGGCCTATTATTAGGCCGATCTGCCCCCGGGGGGGGGAGGGGCAGAAACCTCTAGGCGCCAGGGGAATTTTTCTTTGTTTTTTTTTTTTAGAGATGGGGAGCGACCCATCAGGCAAAAGTCGCTCCCCTGGGGGACAAATTGTATTTAGGCCATTTCTGCCCCCCTTGGGGGCAGATTGGCTAAGTTTAGGTCAACCTGCCCCCAAGGGGGCAGAAACCACTAGGCATTTGTTGGGGGGGCAAATTTATTTTAGGGCATTTCTGCCCCCCCCCCTGGGGCCGGCTGAGCTACAGGCCAAACACCACAGGTAGGCACCTTGCAAAAAACACCTCTGTTTTCTGTGAAAAAATATGTTGTGTCCACGTTGTGTTTTGGGCCATTTCCTTTTGTGGGCGCTACGCCTACCCACAGAAGTGATGTACCATTTTTATCGAGAGACTTAGGGGAACGCTGGGTGGAAGGAAATTTGTGGCTCCTCTCAGATTCCAGAACTTTCTGTCACCGAAATGAGAGGAAAAAGTGTTTTTTGGGCCAAATTTTGATGTTTGCAAAGGATTCTGGGTAACATAACCTGGTCAGAGCCCCGCAAGTCACCCCATCTTGGATTCCCCTGGGTTTCTAGTTTTCAAAAATGCACTGGTTTGCTAGGTTTCCTCAGGTGTCGGCTGAGCTACAGGCCAAAATCCACAGGTAGGCACTGCTTTTTATAAAAAAATGTGATGTGTCCACGTTGTGTTTTGGGCCCTTTCCTTTCGTGGGCGCTAGTCCTACCCACACAAGTGATGTATCATTTTTATCGGGAGACTTGGGGGAACGCTGGGTAGAAGGAAATTTGTGGCTCCTCTCAGATTCCAGAACTTTCTGCCACAGAAATGTGAGTAACATGTGTATTTTTAGCCAAATTTTGAGGTTTGCAAAGGATTCTGGGTAACAGAACCTGGTCCGAGCCCCGCAAGTCACCCCTCCTTGGATTCCCCTAGGTCTCTAGTTTTCAGAAATGCACAGGTTTGGTAGGTTTCCCTAGGTGCCGGCTGAGCTACAGGCCAAAATCTACAGGTAGGCACTTCGCAAAAAACACCTCTGTTTTTTTCCAAAATTTAGGATGTGTCCACGTTGCGCTTTGGGGTGTTTCCTGTCGCCGGCGCTAGGCCTACCCACGCAAGTGAGGTATCATTTTTATCGGGAGACTTGGAGGAACGCTGGGTGGAAGGAAATTTGTAGCTCCTCTCAGATTCCAGAACTTTCTGCCACAGAAATGTGAGTAACATGTGTATTTTTAGCCAAATTTTGAGGTTTGCAAAGGATTCTGGGTAACAGAACCTGGTCCGAGCCCCGCAAGTCACCCCTCCTTGGATTCCCCTAGGTCTCTAGTTTTCAGAAATGCACAGGTTTGGTAGGTTTCCCTAGGTGCCGGCTGAGCTAGAGGCCAAAATCTACAGGTAGGCACTTCGCAAAAAACACCTCTGTTTTTTTCCAAAATTTAGGATGTGTCCACGTTGCGCTTTGGGGTGTTTCCTGTCGCCGGCGCTAGGCCTACCAACGCAAGTGAGGTATCATTTTTATCGGGAGACTTGGGGGAACGCTGGGTGGAAGGAAATTTGTAGCTCCTCTCAGATTCCAGAACTTTCTGCCACAGAAATGTGAGGGACATGTGTTTTTTTAGCCACATTTTGAGGTTTGCAAAGGATTCTGGGTAACAGAACCTGGTCCGAGCCCCGCAAGTCACCCCTCCTTGGATTCCCCTAGGTCTCTAGTTTTCAGAAATGCACAGTTTTGGTAGGTTTCCCTAGGTGGTGGCTGAGCTAGAGGCCAAAATCTACAGGTAGTCACTTTGCTAAAAACAGCTCTGTTTTCTGTGATATGTCCACGTTGTGTTTTGGGGCATATCCTGTCGCGGGCGCTAGGCCTACCCACACAAGTGAGGTATCATTTTTATCGGGAGACGTGGGGGAACGCTGGGTGGAAGGAAATTTGTGGCTCCTCTCAGATTCCAGAACTTTCTGCCACAGAAATGTGAGGAACATGTGTTTTTTTAGCCAAATTTTGAGGTTTGCAAAGGATTCTGGGTAACAGAACCTGGTCCGAGCCACACAAGTCACCCCTCCTTGGATTCCCCTAGGTCTCTAGTTTTCAGAAATGCATAGGTTTGGTAGGTTTCCCTAGGTGGCGGCTGAGCTAGAGGCCAAAATCTACAGGTAGTCACTTTGCTAAAAACAGCTCTGTTTTCTGTGATATGTCCACGTTGTGTTTTGGGGCATATCCTGTCGCGGGCGCTAGGCCTACCCACACAAGTGAGGTATCATTTTTATCGGGAGACGTGGGGGAACGCTGGGTGGAAGGAAATTTGTGGCTCCTCTCAGATTCCAGAACTTTCTGCCACAGAAATGTGAGGAACATGTGTTTTTTTAGCCAAATTTTGAGGTTTGCAAAGGATTCTGGGTAACAGAACCTGGTCCGAGCCACACAAGTCACCCCTCCTTGGATTCCCCTAGGTCTCTAGTTTTCAGAAATGCATAGGTTTGGTAGGTTTCCCTAGGTGGCGGCTGAGCTAGAGGCCAAAATCTACAGGTAGTCACTTTGCTAAAAACAGCTCTGTTTTCTGTGATATGTCCACGTTGTGTTTTGGGGCATATCCTGTCGCGGGCGCTAGGCCTACCCACACAAGTGAGGTATCATTTTTATCGGGAGACGTGGGGGAACGCTGGGTGGAAGGAAATTTGTGGCTCCTCTCAGATTCCAGAACTTTCTGCCACAGAAATGTGAGGAACATGTGTTTTTTTAGCCAAATTTTGAGGTTTGCAAAGGATTCTGGGTAACAGAACCTGGTCCGAGCCACACAAGTCACCCCTCCTTGGATTCCCCTAGGTCTCTAGTTTTCAGAAATGCATAGGTTTGTAGGTTTCCCTAGGTGGCGGCTGAGCTAGAGGCCAAAATCTACAGGTAGTCACTTTGCTAAAAACAGCTCTGTTTTCTGTGATATGTCCACGTTGTGTTTTGGGGCATATCCTGTCGCGGGCGCTAGGCCTACCCACACAAGTGAGGTATCATTTTTATCGGGAGACGTGGGGGAACGCTGGGTGGAAGGAAATTTGTGACTCCTCTCAGATTCCAGAACTTTCTGCCACAGAAATGTGAGGAACATGTGTTTTTTTAGCCAAATTTTGAGGTTTGCAAAGGATTCTAGGTAACAGAACCTGGTCCGAGCCCCGCAAGTCACCCCTCCTTGGATCCCCCTAGGTCTCTAGTTTTCAGAAATGCACAGGTTTGGTAGGTTTCCCTAGGTGGCGGCTGAGCTAGAGGCCAAAATCTACAGGTAGTCACTTTGCTAAAAACAGCTCTGTTTTCTGTGATGTGTCCACGTTGTGTTTTGGGGCATATCCTGTCGCGGGCGCTAGGCCTACCCAAACAAGTGAGGTATCATTTTTATCGGGAGACTTGGGGGAACATAGAATAGCAAAACAAGTACTATTGCCCCTTGTCTTTCTCTACATTTTTTCCTTCCAAATATAGGAGTGTGTGTAAAAAAGACATCTATTTGAGAAATTCCCTGTAATTCACGTGCTACTATGGTCACCCCGGAATTCAGAGATGTGCAAATAACCACTGCTCCTCAACACCTTATCTTGTGCCCTTTTTGGAAATGCAAAGGTTTTCTTGATAGCAATTTTTTACTCCTTATATTTCAGCAAATGAATTGCTGTATACCCGGTATAGAATGAAAATGCACTGCAGGGTGCAGCTCATTTATTGGCTCTGGGTTCCTCGGGTTCTTGATGAACCTACAAACCCTATATATCCCCGCAACCAGAGGAGTCCAGCAGACGTAACGGTATATTGCTTTCGATAATCTGACATTGCAGGGAAAAGTTACAGAGTAAAACGTAGAGAAAAATTGATGGTTTTTTCACCTCAATGTCAATATTTTTCTTTTTCAGCTGTTATTTTCTGTAGGAAACCCTTGTAGGATCTACACAAATGACCCCTTGCTGAATTCAGAATTTTGTCTACTTTTCAGAAATGTTTAGGTTTCTGGGATCCAGCATTGCTTTCATGACCATTCCTGTCACTGACTGGAAGGAGGCTGAAAGCACAAAAAATTGCACAAATGGGGTATGCCCCAGTAAAATGCCAAAATTGTGTTGAAAAATTGGGTTTTCGGATTCAAGTCTCCCTGTTCCTGAAAGCTGGGAAGCTGCTGAGTTTAGCACCGCAAACCCTTTGTTGATGCCATTTTCAGGGGAAAAACCACAAGCCTTCTTCTGAAGCCACTTTTTCCAATTTTTTTGAAAAAAACAAAATTTTCTCTGTATTTTGGCCAATTTCTTGGCCTCTTTCAGGGGAACCCACAAAGTCTGGGTACCTCCAGAATCCCTAGGATGTTGGAAAAAAAGGACGCAAATTTGGCTTGGTTAGCTTATATGGACAAAAAGTTATGAGGGCCTAAGCGCGAACTGCCCCAAATAGGCAAAAAAAGGCCTGGCACAGGAGGGGGAAAAGGCCTGGCAGCGAAGTGGTTAAGTAGAGACGCATGTGTTGGCATCCGTATCTAAAAATGTAAACAAAGTAAAACAAAAACATAAAGTCATTATATTACAGATCAGCTAAAAAACCTCACCTAATGTTTACAATAAGTTTAGAGTATCAATAAATAATACATTGAAAATGAACAACAATCTATGACGTGGTTAGAGACAACCTATATCGTTATGAACAATGCATACAATTATATTTTAAGACACTAAACCATTATATGGGGTAGTAAAATTATTCTGGCTGAGAGAAGGGTCGAATGAAGCAAATCAATATAATTTTAAAGCACAAACAAAAGGGGAGAGGGAATGGGGATTATTCCATTGTACATAATATAATGAACAACTGACAAGACAGCTCAAAGTTCTAACTGAGGTACAAAAAAAAAAATAAGACTGAAAAAATACTAAAGTACATTAACACAGATGATGGCTCTGTGCAAAGTGTAGATCAATCAAATACTAAGAGAGGACAAGAACCAGGAAAGTTTAAAATAAAAAGGTGAGACATTGCATTCATGTATTTAAACATCACACCCGATGGTGACTAAAGGGGTCATTACGTCCCTGGCAGTCTTAAGACCGCCAGGGCCACGGTGGTGGTCGGACTGCCACCAATGTGGTGGTCCGACCACCACATTATGACCTTGGTGGTAGTGCCATGGTTGGACTGCCAGCACCACCAAATTATGAGTTTTCGTTGGTCTGGCGGGGCTGGCAGTCCTAATCCGCCAGGGCAGCGCTGCCCTAGGGATTGGTCTCACAAACATGTGATCATTATGATAAGGAATCTAATAACTGAGCTACTGTACATAAATGAAACTGAACAATTTGCATCATCTACAGTTAAAAAAATGTGTCAAGGTTATCTCATTGGGATAATGTTAATCTTTGAGTTGGGGTATTAGTTAGTACCTTTAATTATTTAAACAAATTTGAATCATGTATTAAGGAAACATATATCAACATGCAAAGGAACCTTGTTGAAAAATACATTTTAAGAAGAGAAGGAAAATCCATATTCTAGGCAGCAATAAGATCATAGGGAGATGAAATCATTGGAATGGTGGGTGACTTGCTATAGGAAGAGAGGAGATGGGAGACAGCGCGGATGCGAGACTGTCATAGCAGTCACAACGTTAATATGTCAAGTGGATATTTAATTAATTTACTGATGGATAGTATTGTCATAATGAACACGATGAATGCATGAAAACAGGCAGAACTATGGTTGCATTCATTGCTTACAGAGTATTTCAATAATTTTCTTGAAAAATGTACAATCTTAAAAAATTCTTAAAGTGTCAGAGCTGCAGAATTGTAAGATATCAGCATGATGCACTCATTTATTACTGGGGCAACAGTTTTGTGATTTATCTAAAAAGTACAGGTTTTCATGGCACTCAAAGATAGTGATACCTATACTGATACCACAGTTCAAAAATATTTAGAACTAATTGCATTTGAATTTAGCCTACAGAGTTTTAAACTAGCATCACCACTTTTAACAAAAGGTATGATGATGTTAACTATTTCAGGTTGTAAAATACTTTTTCTTATATAGCCATAAAATATAGGGCCCCCCTTCCACATTTAACATCTCTGTGTAAACTTCTGAATGCCTCATAGGTCATTTTACAAGTATTATGAAAATGGTAAATTATGTGCAAAGGATATGCAAATTAATGCAAACTTGCAGGCCTGTGGATTTGTACCCTTTTTGCAAGTGGATTTACACCACTGCCCCACTTATTCCACTAAATGTGGGGGCGTGGCCAAGATGGCGACCGCACCAGTCATGTAAGACCGGAGATCCAAGTGGGCCCAATTTTTATCCTTCGGTTGCAGCTGATGTCTGCATCCTGATGGACCATTGAATCAGTGCCACCAGTCATCAGTACCTCTAGGGAGCCAAGTGAGCTGATTTTGGTCACCCAGGAAGAGGCGACAGAGGTGGCTGCTGAGTTGCGGGTGGAAGGGCCATATGGCCTGCTTGAGGAACGAGGCCAAAAGTTGAGTGCGACGATGGAGCCTGGGGCCAGTGGAGAAGGATGTAGAAGGAAGACCCATGCTGCACCTCGCATGCCAACAGTGACAGAGACGAGACCATTACCCAGACCCCCGGTGACTTTGTGGTGCCGCAGAGGCTGCCTGTGGCCTAACTGACGGGCAAGGCTGGAGGAGCGCCAAGGCGACCAGACTTACCGGGTGAGGGCACAAAAGCGCGGGGTGCCGCCAAAACCTCCCCTCCCCTGGAAATGATACTCCCCCACCTCCTATAGCTGGACCCAGCTGGAGAGGAGGGTAGAGAAGCGGGGGACTGGGCCAGGGTGAAGGAGAAACCGGTGGCTGTGACCTGAACTCACCACGGCACCTAGGCGCTGAAGCGCACACTACCGACTTGGGCTAGGGCGCCCGGACATTATTTGATGACCACTCCTGATTGTGAAAAAGTTACTTTGTCTGTTCTAGAGGAATTTGGGTGTGCGTGATTTGGCCCTACAGCAACGAGGGCATTAACAAGCTGCATGACGAAGTGTCTCGAGGTCCCCCAGCAACACAAAGAGACTGGGCAGAAGCTTGAGGATTATCAGCTATTACTAATGATTACAAAGACAATCTTGAGAACACTGCGCCACACACTGTGCCTGTTGTTAACATACGGTGAACCCTGGGAATTGCCTACACACGGATATGAATGCTGCCAATCCGCAACTGACCTAAGGAAGACGCTTAACTGGTCCTATTGTCCACTATCCTGCCTGACTGTACGTGGATGCTAATTATGATGGGAAAGTCTAAACCCCTTAAGCCACCAGTAGTGGGGACAGGTGAGGTGTTGAAGTAAACTAATCCATCGGACACCACCCTAGAAAGTCTCCATCAACTTGAAACTACGCTTCAAACACATTCCGTGAAATTTGATAAGGTGTTACAAGCTACAAGATACAAAAACTTCTTTAGAATCCCAGATTGACGCAATCTCCACGGAAGTTAATCTCCTACATGAGGCTCATCGCAAATTAGTGGAACGCGTGGAATAAGCAGAGTTTTCTCTTGCCACGATGCGGCTAACGGTGCAAGATGTTCACACCCGACTGCAACGAATGAAAGATGACATGGCTACACTGCAACATAGGGCCGAGGATGCGGAAGGGCATTCCAAATGCAATAAGATTAGCTTCCTGGGTTTCCCAGATTGCGCAGAGGGCCCCAGAGTGGAGCTTTTCCTCGAAGCTTGGCTCACAGAGATGGTTTTGGAGGGCAGGACACCCAAATTATTTTCCATTGAGAGAGCACACTGCGTACCGGGTCGGCCTCCGGTGCCTGGCGCCCCACCACTGCCAATAATAGCTCGGCTGCTTAATTACAGGGACCAAGATCTGCTTCTATAGCTGTTCTGAGCCAAAGGGCCTTGGCAATATGACAATGCTCCGATTACAGCGTATCCTGACTTTACCATGGCGTTACAGCAGCAACAAAATTCTTACCTTAAAGTGAAACAACGTCTGTGAGAGATGAATTTGAAGTATGCCTTGCTATTTCTGGCAAAGCTTTGAGTGGTAGATGGGGAAGTGAGTCATGTCTTGCACTCTACGGAAGATGTATGGACCTGGCTACATGTCAAGGTCCTAGTAAACACACCATCGGAGACTCAGGAAACCGGAGGAGTCGAAGGAAAAGGCCACCCAAAACTAAACCAACTAAAGATCAAGCTGCTGCCTCTCTCTGCACTACCAACTCTTATGCAACCCTGCGGGCTGAACGGGTGACTGACTCTGGTTCTGACACAGGCGACTCACAGTCATCTGGCAATCCACTCCAGGCAGGGCGAGGGTTTACTCCAAGCTCTGCAGATGATCTATAAAGCTGTTCCTCCACTATATGCTGCATGCGTGGGAAGATCTCAAATCCGACTTGAAGGAAAAGATGATCGGTAAAACTAAGGACACAGCAATAGTATTTTGTTATCCTACATGGGCCCACACTGGGCGCACTCTGGCTCCTTCCTTGACTCCGCCTCCAGAGATCTGTTCCGCAAGGACCTGCATGCTGAAAGGCGTTGATTGAATATTTACTAATTTCCTTTTATTAAGGGTGGCATAGTGTGGTTAAGCTCTCAGGCCTGAGGAATGGAAGTTGTTTCTGATGTTTGTGTTATAATGTTTTGCATTACAGTCTGGAACATGCAATGTTGGTACGAGGGTAATGGGGGGGGTTGCTGAGAGGAGGGTCAATGAAAATGACATGCATTTTGATATTTTAACATTGTTTTTAAGAATGCAATGTATAATGAACTCACATGGAATGTCCGGGGCATAGCAACACTAAACCGAAGACACAGAGTATATGCATATCTCTGACACCGCCATATTCATTTGGCTTGTATCCAAGAGACCCACCTCACCAAAAGTGAATTGACCAAAGTTTGTAAGTTTTGGGGTGGCCAAACGTATGGAACGGCTGTTCCTCCTATGCCAGCAGGGTCTTAATCTGGATAGCGCCCGAAGTCCCATTTATGAATAATAAAGTACTGGCAGACCCCGAAGGCAGATATATAATGGTAGAGGGCACCTTGGATGGACACCCTATATATTTGGTCTCTCTATATGCCCCTAACACAGCCCAGGCCACCTTCCTGGATACCCTGTCCCCTACTATGTTGTCACAGCAGCAAGTACTGGGGTTGTGGGTGGCGACTTTAACTGAACGCATGACTCGGAAAGGGATCGATCGTTGCCCTCCACGCCGGGCATAGCAGGTGTCTGTGCAACAAAACATTTCCAACAGTGGTCCAGAGCCTAGACTTACATGATGTATGGAGACTGGGCCACCTTAACGAGTGGGAATACTCCTACTATGCTCCAGGTGACCAAATACACACGATTCGACTATCTCCTTTGTAATTCCAAAGGTTGGCCATTAACACCAAGTTCTGAATACTTTAGCAGAACTCTATAAGATCATAACCCACTTAAGGTCATGTTTCAGTGGGGAAAACCACACCTAGCAATCCCCTCCTGGCGCTTATGAACGGAAGCACTACAGGACACAGTATATCGCACTACACTAGCCATGGGTCATCTAAGGGGATGGAATAGAAGGCTCTAAAGGTAGTTATGTGGGGACACTGTATCTCCATGACGTGGGGTGTCCGCTCCACCCTCACCCGCAGTGCGCTTGAATCAGAGAGGTTATTGTGTTCATTGGAGATAGAGGCAGTCGTCGGCTCGGGTGTGCGTCTGAAATTGGCGGCCTAACGCCACCATTATTGGGAGGAGCTTAACAGGCTGGATGATCTAGATTGTGAAACATATGTGGACCGTCAACACGCAGGTGGAGACAAGCCAGGTGTACCTTAACATGGCTACTGAAAGCGGAGTCCCCCAGAACCCTGACAGTTGCCATACGAGATCACACAGGGACTGTCCAGAACACACAGGTGGACATTAAGGAAGTATTCACTAGAAACTTCAAACAATTATACACTGCTCCAAGAGCACCTTCCCCTTCCTCAATATTTGCACGGCTCCATGCGGGGTTGCTTCCCAACATGTCCCTAGAGCAATAGCAGGAGCTGTAATGGCTCCTCTAGCGGGAGGAAATTACGTTAGCGATTCAACAAATGGCACAAGGTAAAACTCCAGGCACGGATGCGTTCCCCATCGAGTACTACGCGACATTCGGGTCCTCTTTAGTCCCTTGCTTCCTTGAGGTTTACAACGAGGCGCATCAGTGTGGCACCCTACCTGAATCACTTCGGGAGGCCCTGATCGTTGTGCTATTGAAGCCTGGTAGGCATCCCTTAGATGTGAGTTACTATAACGCACTTCCAATGCTAAACCTTGACTACAAGATCTTAAGCAAAATTATCACAAACAGGCTCCTCCCTATCATAAGTACAGTTATTCACACTGACCAAAGTGGCTTTGTCCTGGGGAGAGCCACGCACTCTAACATTAGACGGCCGTGTCATACTGTGGACGACTTGACCGGTGGTCTCACTGGATTTCGAGAAGGCTTTTGATATGGTAGGTTGAGACTATCTGCTACAAACCATCAGAGCTCTTGGACTAGGACCCAACTTCCTTAGATGGGTTAAGCTTTTATATACAGACCCATTTTCACGCGTACGTATGGGTCATTATATTTTGCGTTCTTTCCCCATAGGACGGGGCAACCTGCAGGGTTGCTACTTATTGCCGGCCCTGTTTGCGTTGGCCATGGAACCATTGGCTATAGCATTACGCTCCTGGATCCCGTAATGGGGCATAAAGATGGGGCCCGCATGGCATGTCGTCTCATTGTAGGCCAATGACTTTCTCATAGATTTGCGAGATCACGCCACTACGCTACTGTATTTATATGACATACTTACGCAGCTTGGGGAGGTTGCGGGCCTTAAGATAAATTGAGGCAAATCCTGTATATACCCATTGCGGAAAGTGGCACAATAACACTGTGGCCTGTTACTGGGAGGGCGCCTCCCCTGGACCTTTAATACCTTCTGTTATTTGGCTGTCCAGGTCTATCATACAACCAGGGACTTAGTGGGAGGCAACCATGAATGGGCATTGCCATCTATATGCCAATCTATGCATTTCTGGACGCAATTGCCTTTGCCTCTGATGGGCAGGGCATTGTTAATCAAGATGCTAGTACTCCCACAGTTGTTATACTTTTTTGCTGCTCTCCCAGTGATCCCTCCTAGATCCTTTCTTTGCTCCCTACGAAGCCCGGAAACAGCCCTAGTGTGGGGATCGGCACGCAAAACAACCTCACTGGCGATTCTACAATGACCCTGCTCAGAGGGAGGTCTAGGAGTTCCTGATTTCGAATTATATTTTGCTGCAGCGCAGTTACAATGGCCTATGCACTGGCTGGTGGATGCTGGAATGGAAGAGCTGGCCTAAGAAATGGCAGTCTTCTGAAATGGCTGTTTTCTGTAGCTGGGCGGGACTGTAGACCTGGACTGCTTCTCTGCACAGCCAAACTCACCTGGACACGATATATTAATGTCAATTCATAAAGCTTTATTCGGCACATATAAATGACCATAAAAGCATGAACAAAGAAGAGAGAGAAAAAAAAAAGACAACAGTACATATTTACAAAGACATTGCAATTAAAACTTACAGTTATTAATTATAGTTAATGGCTCATTGAGTAATACATATGGTCATTCATAAATATATAAAAAAGAATAATAAAATACATTAAAAACTCATACTTTTCCTGGAATTGATGCACTGATTTAAAAAGGTGGCAGTATAAAAACAAATATCTGCCGATTGCAGATTAAAAATTAAAGCCATGGCATGTTTAACTGTACGTGTTCCGTATTTAACAAACAGAGGTTTCAAAAATACTATACGAAAACATGTATACAGTTTACAGAACAGCAGAAGGTGCACAGTGCTCTGTGTAGATACATTATCGCACCTACATGGCCCAATTGGGTGTTTCTTAATGTTTGGATGGGCTACTAAACAATGTGCCATCCCAAATCTTAGTCTGGTTAGCACGAATTTATGTGAATTCCTAGTCACCATAGTTAGGTAAGATGGAAAACCCTCCATTAGATTGTATCTATTATAAAAAATGACGGAAGACAATGATCCGGCTATAGTTGCTCGTTTCCTTTCTGCATAAGTTAGAAATATACTTTTCATTTCTGATTTGGAGATCGTGGTTGCTGCACTAGGATTATTTAAAATATTCAGATTAAAAATGTCTGAAAAACAGACAACAACATATTTAACCCAGGGAATATCTCGATATTTATCCAAACGTAGGCAATCCTCAACAATAGTTCTGTTAAGTAGCTTCTCATCGCCAAGCCAAAAAGACCGCCAGACCATCAATGGTTTAAGTGATATCAGATCAGTTAAATAATTAATGGCTAATTCGCGATGGCTTAATTCAGTTGAGGCAGAGATGGGCAAAAACAGGAGCTTTTTTAAAAACATATTTTCCTCCAACTGTAAGTTGTAGGTACAGCTATAACCCCATACTCCTGCCCCATACAGAGCAATAGTCACACATCTAGCTTGGTAAATCTTGAGCATATCCCTGGTTCGACGATCCCCAACTTTTGCAGCAAATCTATAAATACCATAAGCATTTTTTGCCATTTTATTCCGGATGTTATTAAATTCATTGTTCCATTTCCTGTCGTTAGAGAAGGTAATACCTAGGTAACAAAATGTATCCACCTGTTGCACCTTTTTGCCGTCTATAAAGAAGACATTTAACGTTTTGGCTTTAGCTCCGCAGGTCATGGTATGCGTTTTTCCCTTATTAATTACTAGTTTTCTATCTTTAATAAAGGAGGAAAAACTATCCATTAGTCGTTGTAATCCGACAGGTGTTCGAGAGAGTAAAACAGCGTCGTCGGCATATAGTAACACCGGCACCGGAACACCGTTGATCTGAGGAGCATCAGCATTAACCTTTTTTAAAATATCATCAATTCCATTAATAAATAAAATAAATTAGAGAGGTGCCAAAACACAACCCTGTCTAATTCCTCGTGTAACACAGATTTTTGGAGTACATTCTCCTCTGGTTCCAAAACGTACGTTGGTTTTCAATTTATCGTATAACCTAGCGAGGAAAAAGATTATGCCTTCTGGGGCTCCTAAATTTAACAGAGTTGGCCATAAAATGGAATGATCTACCATATCGAATGCGCTGCTCAGGTCAGCAAAACAAAGATACAGGGAACCGGCTTTCGCTTCAGTATACTTCCCGATCAGTAGATCAAGATTGATGCACTGGTCGAGCGTACCTCGTCCTTTCCTAAAACCATACTGGCTATCAGCCAGTATGCTATCCTGCTCAGCCCATTCCTCTAATCTTACTAACATCACTCTACTCATAACCTTGACTGAAGAGTCAAGGAGAGAGATCGGGCGGTAATTCTTAGCATCAGATCTACTTCCCTTTTTATGAATTGGCACAATGATTGATTCACCCCAAGTTACAGGGGCCTCGGCACACACGGCAACGTTAAAAACAATGGTTAAAAGGGGGCCCCAGACATCTGGCGCAGCTTTATAAACGTCTATAGGTACCCCGTCCGGGCCCTGAGCTTTCCCTCCTTTGCTAGCCCGTATACCATATTTGACCTCACTAACGGATATATCCAAAGGCAGAGTAGGCCACTTATTGGGACTAGGATCATTGTCTTTATCAGAGTCAAAAATGCTGGAGAAATGTGCAATCCAACCCTCGCTAGAAACATTAGAAGTCAACTGTGGTGTTTTTTCATCCCTTAGAAAAGGCGAGTTGACCGTGGCCCAAAATAATGTACAATTTGATAATTCAGCAGCTTGGTTGAGGGAATCCCAAGCCTGTTGCTGCAGTTCACCCTTCCTCTGTTTGAGCGCACATTTATATTCCATTCTTAATTTATTTACCAGTTTTTTGTCCCTGGGCCTCGCTGCTAAAGCCTGCTTGAGGCCAGTTAGTGCGGAAGTGCAAAGGTGATTAAACCATCTCGGTCCGTTCCTACTTTGCCTACTATTGCGACTGGTAAACTTGGCATCAATAGCTTTATTAATTTGGTTAAAACAATATAAAACCCTCTCAGAGTCAGAACTATTTTTTAAAATAGAAGCAATGTCCAGCAGGCTCTCATTAATTATGGAGCTAGTTAAATCATCGGCTCTTTCACCAATCCATCTTAGCCTTACACCGTTAGTCCTATGTGGTTCTACATTAGAAATAATAATTCCCACATCCACCGAACTACCGGCCCAAAGGGTAGTGTCCAGAATAATACGGTTGTGGTCACTTAGGGTAGTTACTTCAATTCTTGGTGGATCACAGTAAGAACTAATATTAGAAGATGTGATCACATGGTCAATGACCGAGCTGGTGTGCCAATTTTTAAAAGTGGGAATGGGTAAACCATTAACATCTTTACAGCACTCCACTATTTCCAGGTCATAGCAGCCCATGAACTTATGCAGTGCTTCCCCATAACTATTATGTCCAAAATGCGGGACATCCCAGCCGGCACTGTTAGTAACCCCACAAACCCTTTGTGTAGACAAATCGCACAAAGTAGTATTGAAGTCCCCTACCCAGATGAAGTCAAATACAACATTCTGTTCCAGACATAGATTTTCGACAGCGCCGGCTAAGTCTGTTACTACTTTGACCCGGGTAACATCAAAAATGTTATTATAATAGTTAATCAATAAAACATTATGGTCTTTGTCATCCACAAGCCAGAGGATCTGCACAAGGTCCCCTACAGGTATATACTTTTTAACCACAATAGGACGACAGATCGTTACAAGTATAAGGAGACCGCCTTTCGCTCTACCTATACCACCTCCCAACGCCAGTAAATTGTAAGAAACAAATCCCTCATAGTTAACTTCATCTTTACACCATGTTTCTTGAAGACATAAAATGTAATGGGCATTAACAAACGTTAACCATCCCGGATCCCTCTCCTTCGATTTCAGCCCTGCCACATTCCAACAAACAATAGTAATAGTATCCTTACCCCTAACACAATTACTATCAGGCACCATACCATTGTTTCGTCCCCAATTCGCATTCTGGTTTGAATTGCTTATGTCCCCATAGTCGGGCGGTGCCCTTATATCCACCGGCAATTCAATTTCTGTGTTGTTGGGCATCTCTTGGGCCATGGTATTGTCTATACCGATATCCACACAGGGAATAATAATCACCTGGGGTAAGAACTGCCCTCCCTCATTAAGTCAATCATTTGCATCCAGAGAACTTAGGGGTTGAAACCGGTTTTGCATTGAAATATCAGGGTATAGCCTGTGTGTAGCAGGGCATAATCTACTTCCTCTACTCCCATAAGGGGCATTATTATGATGGCTGTAAAAGAAAGCAAGCGAGCGGGCACACACATTATTATCAGTAATTGGTAATAAGGCAGCTCTTAATAATACAGTGGCAGCATGTTGAGGGTGTTTAAAGTTTATAATGACACAGTCACCACTAAAACTTTTCTTAGAGCTCCCTATCCAATTTACCCTTCTGGTAGTCAGAACTTGATCTGAAAGTTCAGTTGGGAATCCACAATACCTGTGCATCCAGGAAATCGTTTTATTTTTTAAAGACTCGTGGGTTTCCTGATGATTCCCCTTTGCAACAGGGGGAACATTAGCTAAAACTACCACATATGGTGCGCAGTCAGGAGGGAGATTATTGGCGCGCCTTCGCCTTACCTCAGTCCAATCCTCTTTTCTATCAGGTATTAAAACAACCTGGCTATCATTACAGGCTAAGGACTGTGCTGTCGGGTAGTTCTGTACAACACTCCTACTAATATCTAAACCTGTAACATCACCGGGAGGAGCAACCTGAGTATCATGATTGCTTATTGTTATTGGGGCTGACACACTATCTGCTTCCACCAGTGTTTTTTTGAGGAGATCGCCTAATCTATTAACCTCCGCGGTTAGCTGATCAATTTTTACCATAAGAGGTTTGACAATACCCTTAATCTTTAAGTCAATAATACTTACTAAGTTTTTTGTTTTTTCTACATCTAGTTTAACGTCGTCGATATTTGCCGTATTATCCTCATCCTTATCTGGATTCTTGAGGGGGCTAACTAATCTTTTTTTTGCGGGCCGAGCACCCCCACGTTTAGTCTGGGTCTTTCTACATGCTCTAACCACTCTAGGTAGTGGGGTGGGTGGATGTTGCACTATGGGATCAGTAGAAACCTCTAGATCGGCTAAGGTAGAAGTATTCTGCATAATCATTTCCCTATCAGGAACACCGGAATTAGTGCAGACACTACTACTGTCATCCAGAGCCAATGGAGCAGGTGAAAGTTGCACACTAGATAATGGGGGGGGGCTGCTAAGCCCTAGGGATTGTCTCCTCTCGCAGTTAATTTTACTAACAATCTTCACTAAATAATTATCCAATGTCTGGGGTATAGAGGGGACTTTTTGCTTTGACATGCTTAACAGTCACAAATTATCACTTTAAAATCGAATAAGGCTTTTCCAAATTACACACGAATAATAAGATAATAAGGGCTGCTTGAAAACAAAATGTGATATACACAACCTACATACAGTCCCAAAAAAAAGAAAAAACTTAATGAACTCTCACAGTGTACAGGTATACAGGTCACAAAAGTCAGCAGCCTGTATAAACCAGAACCTCGTCACAAACTGTCCGCCCTTTATCCGGGCTTCGTCCTGGGCGCAGCTGTAGGCTACCTGCAATATAGGGAGTCAACAACCAATGGGCAGATGGACGTACACGGCTGAGACTCCCCATGCGCTCCCCATGCGCTCCTGGGAGCTGTAGTCCCGTGTAGCGCTTCACCAGCTCCTTCCCAGCAGTCTCCAACAATCGCACCCCCTCTAGGGACTACGGCGACACAGGTATCGAGATGCCTCCAAAGCGCTCTGTCCTTTGCCGCCCACCTCGGCTGCTTCCTCACTCTATGCGGCTGTCTCGACGGTACACAGACACCGACAGAGCCCGCTCTCGACGGCACACAAACACCGACTGAGCCCGCCGCACAGACACTGAAAAAGCCTGGTCTCGGCAGTATACAAACACCGACAGAGCCCCTTGCTCTGCTCCGTCTTTGCTCCGTCTTTGCCTCCACACCTCGTCACTGTCTCGCTTCCCATATATTAATGTCAAGCGAGCGCCACCTCCATATGCAACGGAATTACCTTTATGGGCCTTACTGGCCATGAGTGGCTTGCTGGATGTACACGATTCCACCCCGTGGGGAGAGGCTGGGCTGCTACACCTAGGTGACTTGTACCGCGATGGTGCCTTACTCTCCTTCCTAGACGTACAAGAGCAACATGGCGTGAGGATGGGCCTTTTTATCACTTATTTAGCCATTAGAGCAAAGCTTGCCAGCATATAGCCCCCAGAAGCATCTGAACCACTAATACATGTGGGGCTACGATGCATTCTCACAGACAATTTTTCGGGGAAAGGGTAGCCCGCCATCTCAGAGTAAGATATGGTGGGAGTATTCCCTAAACATGGAACTCACCCCTATCCAGTGAGATAAGGCCCTCATGCAAGTCAAGCATGTCTCTCGAAATGCACGTCTAAAGTACACCTCTTCAATTATGTACATCATACTTACCTTATACCCTACCGGCTTAGCAAACTGTTCCCCGGGTCATGCCCTAGATGTCCCAGATGCAACCTTGAACTGTCCACTTTTATCCACATGATTTGGGAATGTCCGCTGCTGCAAGCTTCAACCGAGATCATGACATGGATATCCGAGATTGTAGAGGTCCCTATTCCTCTGTCCCCACTTTACTGCCTTATCGGTGTATTGCCATGCACAACACGTAATAGAGACTCACAACTGTGCTCTATAAGCACCTAATTGACATGCACTGGAAAACACCCCCCCCCCACAATAGCTAAAGCCATGTCTAAAGACCATAGGTTACCCGGGAGGGGGGGGGGGCAATGCCATTCCAACATGGGATACTTACATTCTCCACTTACATAACAACCTACACCCACCGGTGGACATCCTCTTACAATAGACACTGTACGCCTTTTAACAAATATGTCTATTTAACTTTAATGCTCTTGGAGCGACCATTGAGACAGATAAACATAAATCCCCGACCTGAGCAATCCATCTTTAGAAGATCTCTCTTTTACCATGGGACCATCTTCCCACGCATAGAATACGCTGATTTTTTTTGTATTTCTTTAAATATGCAGATTATTTCACTAATCTCAAATGTTTCAATCAGAGGCTTACTATTTTGCATTTAATGTGTGTTGCATTAACAATTTATAAAAGTGATAGGAAGACATAGACCCTTATTATGAGTTTCTTGGAGTAATCACTCTTATTTCCTTCCACAGAATTACCTTTGCTGGTGGTCCTGGTTATTCAAGGATGTTTGAAATAATTGGGGTAGCAGTTTTTTGTGAAAGTGACATGGGGACATTGATTTACTGTGTCACTGGCATTTCACCCGGAGAGTTCCCTGATTACAGCAGCTGTAATCTTCTAGTGAAACACACAAGAACTATGGTATTCCCACAAAAATTTGCATTTTGGTTTAATCAGTAACTCTGTTATCAGCATCTTTGGAATTAAAGTGGACCTGAGTATTTTTCGATGAAATAAATATGACTCAGCCAGAATTGAAGCAAGTAGTGATTATTTAACATATATAAAACAGGAGATATACTATGGAAAGGGAAACAATAATAATAAGCATTCAAAATAGGTTTGAAAATATAACCCTCTGATTTTATGTGTGAATTTGTTCATTTATGTTTGTATGTGGTACTTAAATTTCAATATCAAATGTATTTAAAAATAAACAAATACATGAAACAAATGAAAGTAAAAGAATCGCAGTACCCATACACTTGCGACCTATGTAGAATTTCTTCTTCCATATATTTTTATTGTCTGAAAGCTTTTCATGCTCTGATTCAAAATCTGATTTTGGCCATCTGGTGCCATCACAATTGCATAGCACAAACTCTGTATTTTGCTGCTCTGTGGCTTCCTAAAATACTGACTTTCCTTTCTCTATAAGACGTTCGTATCCATCCTCATAACCCATTATAATGGGTGGATTTTCTTCTTCTTGAATACGTTTTATAAATTTTCCAGGACTTTGTTTTGTTTTTTGTCTCCATTCCATTGGAATCAGTTTTACCTAGAAAACAAATGTAGAATAAAAAACATTGGTTCAAATTACCATGTTGAGTCACAATTATATTTAAAAAAAGGATTTGTAAATATTGTAAATAGAGGGAGTCTATTTGAAAGAAACTTACACAAACAAAAAAACTTTACAAGTTACTAATTGCAAAACAAAATCTCAATCAGGATTTATATAAGTGAGACTACTCACCTGTAAGGGTCTCAAGGCTGTGAGTGGGGGGGATGGGAAGTAGATCTGTGGTTCAGTTGAAGAGCCAGATCTTGAGGTCCTTCCTGAATTGTGGCATTGGAGGTGCAGAGGAAGGGAGTTCCTGGTCTTTGCAGCGCAGTAGGAGAAGGTTGGTATGATTCCTGGCTGCCCAAGTGCTACGGGCCACCAGGAGTCTTCCCAGGTGGAGAGCGTGGAGCCCAGGATGAGGACTTAGGTCTTGTCTGAGTTAAGCTAGAGGCAGCTGTCCTTCATCCAGGTGGTGACTGCCTTCACCCCGTTGTGGAAGTTGCTCTTGGTGGCTGTGGGTTCGTCTGTGAGGGATAGAATCTGCTCGGTGTCATCAGCGTAGGAGACAATGTTGAGTCCGTGGCTTTTGACAATGGCTGCAAGTGGTGCCATGTATATGTGAAGAGGGTGGGCTCAGGGTGGATCCCTGGGGCACTCCACAGTTGATCTCTGTGGGTTCTGAGTCGAATGGTGAAAGTCTGACTCTCTGTGTTCGGCTGGTGAGAAAGAAGCACATCCTTTCTAGGGCTTTGTCGTGAATGCCGGCATCATGGAGTCTTGCGCAGAGGTTGTGGTATGCCACTAACTTGGAAATAAAAAGCAATAGGAAATGTGGCAAGCTAAGAGACTATTTCATGTTTACCTTTAACACTTGTTCTTTCCCTTGTGATGTTAAAGGATACTGTTTTTTCTGTACTGGACCCCCAGCATTTCCATGTAGTGCTTTTCGCATCTTTTCAAATACTTCTGCTGCCTCTGTTGTAAGTGAAGAAACATATAATAAATTAATAAATTGGCACGTTGAATGAAATCATGAAACTGGAAATGTATTGGTTATATGAACTAATAATATCTATAGTCAATAATAATGTAATAGAATTGTTGTTTATGCTACCACATTTATTTTGGCTTATCAACGCAAAAATAAAATCATATTGTGATGGTAAATGCCAAAACAATTTACTCATGTAGTTATCCCTCAATAACTTTTGTGTATTTTCTTATCATCCCAGACAACTCATGTAAGAGGAAGGACCTGATTATGATATTGGTGGTCCGATCGCCAAACCGCGTTCGAGAGGACAGTGCCATGCCGGCAGATTTCCCACTGCTGTATTACAACACTACTGCCGGGCTCGGCAGTATGCTTTGTCTCATGAAGTGAGCCGGAAGCACATGACGCCGTAGTGCAGCGCCACATGCACCTCAGGTCTATGTGTGGCATTGTTGGAAAATGGGTTATTGGTAAGGGCAGGTACGTACCTACACCTAGCAACAAGCCACTAACCTCCACTTAGGTCCAGGTAGGTCTCAGTAAATTAACCCCAGCTCAACCCTTGGTAGCTTGGCAATGAGCGTCAAGGCTTAACTTAGAAGACAGTGTGTAAAGCATTCAAATATCACAAAACAGTAATTAAATAAAACACAGGAAACAGTTTAAAAATCCAAAACCAATTTATAAAAATAGTTTATTTGTTTATCTTTAAAATGACACAAAAACGAATAAAATCGGATAAAGGGAACCGGAGATATGAATTTTTAAAGAATTATTATTTTTCTAGCGCATAGAAACAAAAAGCGCCAATCGGGTCATCTGGTTACACCACGACCGGGGCAAAGTCAAAGTTTCAGGCCGACCGCGATGGAGCCCTGCTCGGCTACAGGTCGCGGGAGGCCTCGGTTAAAAAGTTACCTTCTGACTTAGTCTTTATTTTGAAGATTTTCTTCAGCGGGACGAACCTGCCAGTCGAATCCGACCTCCTGGAGCCCTTGTCCGGATACGCAATGCTGGATTCCTCGGTGGAGATTTTTACCTTCGGACTTAGTCGTTTTTTCGAGGTGAAAATCCTTCGACAGGGGTAAACCTGGATCTTGCTCCGACGTCCGTGGAGCCCTTCTCGGATACGATGGCTGGGAGGTCCCGGTCAACTTTTTACCTTCGGACTTAGGGGGTGATTCTGATTCTGGCGGGCGGTGGAGGCCGCCCGCCAGAATTCCGCCCCCATTATACCGCTCCGCGGTCAGAAGACCGCGGAGGGTATTATGAGTTTTTCCCTGGGCTGGCGGGCGGTCTCCAAAAGACCGCCCGCCAGCCCAGGGAAAAACTCCCTTCCCACGAGGATGCCGGCTCGTAATCGAGCCGGCGGAGTGGGAAGGTGCGACGGGTGCAGTGGCACCCGTCACGTATTTCAGTGTCTGCAAGGCAGACACTGAAATACTTTGCGGGGCCCTCTTACGGGGGCCCCTGCCGTGCCCATGCCATTGGCATGGGCACGGCAGGGGCCCCCAGGGGCCCCGCGACCCCCCCTACCGCCATCCTGTTCATGGCGGCTTTCCCGCCATGAACAGGATGGCGGTAGGGGGGGTCAGAATCCTCATGGCGGCGGAGCGTGCTCCGCCGCCATGAAGGATTCCCCCGAGCAGCGGTAAGTCGGCGGGAGCCCGCCGACTTGCCGCTTCTGACCGCGGCTAAACCGCCGCGGTCAGAATGCTCGTGGGAGCACCGCCAGCCTGTTGGCGGTGCTCCCGTGGTCGGTGGCCCTGGCGGCCATCGGCCGCCAAGGTCAGAATGACCCCCTTAGTCTCTTTTTCGGAGATTTTTCTTTACCGGGACGAACCACCAAGTCAGGCCGGGTCGCGGTTGAGGCAAGCCGGCTAGAATTTCCGCGGCGGGTCGGTCCCTCTCTGGAGCTTTTTTACAAAAATTCTCAAATCTTCTCCAAACTTCTGGGGCTTCACCCAGATGTTCTTTTAAGGTTCTTTTGGGGTCCACAGCTCACCCCAAGGGTCCAGAAGTTCTGAGATGGTCCTTGGGGGGTGCAGACTACAACTCCCAGAATGCACCTGGCGCAAACTCCTTTTTGGCCACTGGGCAGTGGTCAGCTGGTCGCTTTCTTCAGGAGTTGGTGCAGGGGACTCTGGTTAGCAATTTTTCACCTGTAGCAAACAGGGAGTCCCTCCTTGAACCAGTTGAAGCCAGGCAAAGTCCTTCTTGTGGTGAAGCCTAAGTGTGCAGCTGGTGCAGTCCTTCTGAGTGCAGGTTCCAGGTGCAGGCCAGGGGTCCAGCAGGGCAGTCTTTCTTCTCCTTTAGTTCTTTTCTTCTTGAAATCTGGCAGGGATCTGAGGTGTGGGGGCAGGTCTGCCAGTTTTATCCTTGCTCCTGGGTGAAAAGCAGGGGGGGTCCTGGTTCTCCAATCAGGTACAGGGTCGTCCCCCTGTGAGGACTACTTCCTGGGAAGTGTGGCAAAAATCCATCCCAAAAGGCAACATTCTCCAAAAATCCTACATGGCTGAATCTGATTTTTGGAGGTTACATCTGGCTGAGCCCACCCACTGGTGTGGCTAAAAATCATAAACACACCCCTCTCCTGCCCTCTCCTAATCTAATCAAGGGGGCACCTAGTTGTCTGGGGTTGCAGGATGTGGGGGTGTTGCTGGTTGCTCCAAATGTCCTTCTCTGCCTTTGAAGACCAGTTTGGCAGCCCTCCCCCTTCCTGCCTCACCATCTGCTGAGGGGAGATTCTCTCCCACAAGCACATTCCTTTGTGTGAAGCCAGGCCACTTCACACCTCATCAAGGCAGCTTGACTAAGCTGCTGCAGGCTGGCCAATCAGAGCACAGCAGCAAAAACAATGCAGGGCTGAAATTGGCAACTTTTTAGGTAAAGTCTAAAACTCTTTACCTGAACAAGTTATATTAAATCCAACAACTGGAAGTTGTGGGATTTATTACAACAATTAATTTGATACCAAATTCTTGGTATGCAACATTTAAGGAGACTTTAAAATTTAAAATAAAGTCTCCCCATTCTAGCCTATGAAGGCCATTTACTTCAATGAGGGAAAAACGAATTTGGCTGTTTTTACCTCACCAGGGTTTATAAATCTATTTTTATAAAGTCCCTGCTTATAGTTACATGGCACCCAGCCCTAGGGGCACATAGGGCACACCTTAGGGGTGACTTATATGTAAAAATAAGGTAGTTTAAGACTTTGGAACTACTTTTAATTCCAAAGTCGAATTTGCATATAACTTTAATTTAAAAGCAACCAGCAAGGCAGACCTGCCTTTAAAATGACACTGGGCACCTCAGCAGTGCACCTATGGGTGCACCACCTATGCTGTGGTCCCTAAACCTACATGCCCTACCATATACTAGGGACTTATAGGTAGGTTAACTTAGCCAATTATAATTAGCCTAATTTGCATATCCATTTTACACAGAGCACAGGCCCTGGGACTGGTTAGCAGTACCCAGGGCACCATCAGAGTCAGGAAAACACCAGCAAAAAGTGGAAAATGGGGGCAAAAAGTTAGGGGGCCTCTGCAATCAGCCCTGTTTTCTCACAGGCATTCACAATGTTGTGCATGGCACACAGTGTACACCAACAGTGCTGGCATGGGGGAACAACATGTGCCCCAGCCGCACTCGCCAAATGATCAAAATCGCCCTGGGGCACTGTTTGGGGCCCATTCCCTGTCTTTCTGCTGAGCTTTTCATGGTGGTGTCCCCGCCATGAACAGCTTGGTAGAAAGGCAGGTCGTGATCAGCACGGCGGTGCCAGCATCGGTACTGCTGTGATGGATCACACCTTCCCTGACTGCCTTTGCTGTGGGATCCAAGTTCCTGGCAGTTGCAGCAGTCTTGTGGCAGTCCAGTGCCAGCTTCATAATCTGGCGATCGGACCACCAAGAAAGCTCGGATCTGACTGCCACCGCAGGACCGCCTTACTCTTATTCAGGTCCTAAGTCCTTTCATGGTAAACCTACACAAAAATGAGTGCCTGATTTAGAGTTTGGCGGATGGATTATTCTGCCACAAACGTGATAGATATCTCTTCCGTCGTATTACAATCTCCATTGGCTCTTATCAGATTGCAATACGATGGATGTGATATCCGTCACAGTTGTGACAGAGTAACTCCCTCCACCAAACTCTAAATCATGCCCTAAATCTCAATGAGCAGTCCAGAAGACACAATTAGTTTCATGAGTAAGGGATAGCTATACAATGCATACATGCTGCGGACCATACCATAAACCAATAATCTACAAACAGTGAAGGTAGTTGCTAACAGAAGAAATCCACATAAAATGATCTGTAAGCATTATACTTTGATGTAAGGATTAATTCAATTCAATTAACTTTATTCGAAAGTCTGAGGCAGTCATAAAAGCAGGCATATGTAAAACATTGTATACAATACACAGATATCTATGAATACAATCATTTCCTATCAAAAACAGATGATTTAAGAAAACCCCCCATTATAAAACACACATCCTCATTCGTCATTTTTTGTCAGAAATGCAGGGCAACCCTACATTGTTTACATTTATGCATCTTTAAGAGTGGCAATAAAAATTTCATTCTGAACGTTCTATAAAATTTGCAGAAAAGTGTGAAGGGCAGGAGAGTTGTGCAGAAAAGCCATTACAAGCACACTTCAATCAAGCTAATGTACCAAAATACCCCAAAGGAAAGTACAATAAATAACAAAATGAACCTGCTCTAAACCTCAAAAAGAAGGCCCCCTCACAATTGGTATGTACAAAGGACAGATAGCGTTCCATGTTAATATTTGTTTTAAAATATTTTTTTATGATTGTCGAACGAGAGGCCCTCTGAATTCTACACCTTCCACCGAGTCTGACACCTTTCCCTAAATAACTGTTTAACAATCTATTTGTCCTCCTTACATATCAATGGTGGATTTACAAACAAGGAAGACCTAACTAGTTCAGTTAAATTCCGCTTAACATATTTTATCCAAGGGATGTCCATACCATGCTCACAATTTAGACAATCACTGAAAATAGCATGATACAAAGTAGCCTGGGAATTAGACCATACTGAAGAAGTTGGCCCCATCTTACTAAAATCCTCATGGTAAAGTAGGGAGCGCTCCTCTTGACAAAAGAATGCGTAAGAGGAAGAAGACGCCTATGAATCTATTGTGCTCCACAATCTGCATTACCCCATATGCCATACTCGTAACTCACAGTTAAAGTACATTGTTTCATATAAATCTCTAAAAGAGACAAGATAGGCTTATCCCTAACTGCCTGACAAAGGTTAAAAATCAGACTGACAGCCTGAGAAAACTTTACAGAGCAAAATGAAATATTCCCAGCTCAGAAACCACTGGACTCAAATACAGGTATAAGATATGGGAAAATAGCCACACTGATAAATCTTTTGCCATTGTTGAAAAGGCTATGTCATAAGTGATGGTTAGGATCACAAGCCATGGCATGAGAGTTATGGAAATTAGTAGACAAATAAAGGTCTGTCATGAAATAAGAAAATAATTTAATCAAGCAACTCAGTGTATCAGGGGTTTGAGCTAGCAGCACAGCATCATCTGCACATAGGAGTTCTAGTATGAGGGTGGAGTTAACACAAGGGACTTCTAGAGCATAACCATTAAGTTTGTTTACGTTCATAATAAACAACAAGAGAGCTAAAACACACTTTTTCCTGGCCCCACGATACAATGTGAACGGGTCAGGGATTTCCCTGTTAGGTCTAAATCTGACCCTCGTGATAAAGTTCTGATGTAGAATTGATAGGAAGTGAACAAGAGTTGCATCTAGGCACATCTTTAGCAAGAGTGCCCATAATTTGGCCCGGTTGTCGTTGTCAAACGCAGAGCACAAGTTCATAATGGACAGGGATAGATGAATATGCCTAGCAAAGGAGTATTTGCCTATATACAAATGCATATTTAGGCACCTTCCAGAGTGTTGCCTACATTAGTAAGTAATAGGGACCAAAAGTTAATCTTGCATTTGAAAACATCAATTGGTACCACATCTGGTCCAATATCGCTACTTGGAGAACTCTTTTTGAGCGTGATAACAAATTTATCAACTGTAAAACACAACCTACTAAAGAAAATGGTAGTACTAATATTGGGAATTTGACAGCAAATAGTACTAAAATGCTTAACCCACTGATCTCACATGATATGACTACTCAAGAGGGAAACCGAGTTGTGCTGCACTCTAAGGGCATTAACCACTTTCCAAAACATATAAGAATTCTTTAAAAAGTTGGCCACAATTAAGAGATACCAATTATCTCTATGAATTTCACATTTCCTTTTCAATAGAGCTTCTTTATATGCAGAGCATGCCATTCAAATTTCTAAAGGATTCCTTGGGACAGAGGACAAAACCCGATAAAATCTCAGTTTGTGCATGAACAACAGCTGTTACAACAATGATGTGATACCTTGGCTGATCTGCGTGCAGACTTGAGTAACAGTTTCCTATTAAACTGGGGACCTATATTTCTACCATGCCCAATATCTTGCAGACTACCCAGTAAATTATTCATGTTAATTTTACTAACCTGTACAAAAACTCTATAGGATTAGACAAAATCCTGACCAGCCCTGAGCCCATTATGTTGGGGTTGAAGATAAAAAGTGATATCCTCTGAAACATGCACATGGTCCAGAGGTAAGTCAAATATATCTACCAAGGTGTTGTGATGTGATCTCCAGGCCTAACATCCATTATCTAACACTTCACCAGTCTTTGGAATATCCCCGAGTGGCAAACATGTAATCAATTACCAATATACAACCTCTGCTGTGGAAAGTGCAAATCATACACCTGTATAACCCTTTCTCCAAGAGCTGATTTATGGCCCGAGCTGGGGCTCCTTGTATTTCCCAAACCAGCAGAGCCTTCTGCAGAGGCCTGTGTAAACAGGAAAACACTGAGTTAAATAAAATGAAATATAGTGCAGCCTTGAATTCACTGGAAACAAACACACAGTTGCATTTCCTCTCCTCCCTCTTCATCCACCAAGTGCAATGAGGAGGCTGTTTTTCATTGAAATAGAATGCAGCTCTCTCTCATAACTCTGATTGGCTGTTCCCAAACAATCAGTGTGAAGGTGTGTTTCACTAAACTGAAAATGTGTTGGTATGACTGAGGGAAGAAGAATGAGGAGTTGGGATGATGGATGAGGAGTACGGATGATGGCTGTGGCATGAGAAGTAGGAATGATGGAAGATGGATGAGAAGTATGGATGAGAAGTAGGGATGATGGAAGAGAAGTGGGGATGATGGAAGAGAAGTAGGGATGAGGAGTAGGGATGATGGATGAGAAGTAGGGATGAGGGATGAAAAGCAGGGATGATGAATGAGAAGTAGAGATGATGGATGAGAAGCAGGGATGAGACACAGGGATGAGAAGTAGGGATGATGGATGAGAAGTAGGGATGATGGATGAGAAGTAGGGATGATATATGATGGATGAAAAGTAGGGATGATGGAAGAGAAGCAGGGATGATGGATGAGAAGTAGAGATGATGGATGAGAAGTAGAGATGATGGATGAGAAGTAGAGATGATGGATGAGAAGTAGAGATGATGGATGAGAAGTAGAGATGATATATCATGGATGAGAAGTAGGGATGATATATCATGGATGAGAAGTAGGGATGATATATCATGGATGAGAAGTAGGGATGATATATCATGGATGAGAAGTAGGGATGATGTATCATGGATGAGAAGTAGGGATGATGGATGAGAAGCAGGGATGAGAAGCAGGGGTGAAGAATGAGGATGTCCTAAAATGGATGCTGTATTCATGTGTAAAATAGTGCATAAGGAAATGTTACATAAGAGAGAGGACTACATGGTGTAGGAGTCACACGTCATCCATATTGATAGGCAGTATAGTTTAAGAGTGCCTGGGCTGGAGACGCACACATGCAGAATTTAAAATTTAACTCCATGGTTGCGGGTTGTCTTTACTAATAAGAATTGATTTCTACCTAAATGAACCCTGTTTTGCAACATTAGTATAAAGAAAGACTGGCGGAAAATTCATAACACTAAACTATACCTTGCAGGTTGCATGCAGCTGTTTGATGATATTTAATAGCTCACTGTTCTGTGTTAGGATGTTAACTTATCAACTGCAAGTAACAAAAGGATCTTTCTCAGACAAAATCAGTAACCTGCTAAGCTATTTATATTATATGAACTTTGTGATCTGCATGGTACACATGCTTTACAGCATGCATATTAAATCTCTGCCCTACTTTATGAGTAGTCGAACTTCCACTAGACAAGACTCTGCTATCTCCAGCAGGTTCATTATTCACATGAGTTATCTTGACATTTTATTTTGCTTGAAAATTGCTAGAAGCAAGGAACAAGGCAGCAGGTGTTTTCAAAACCACAATATACTTTAAAACATGTCGCCCCCCAAATTAAATGACCGGTGCTGTGGCACTAGGCACACTGCCCTAGAGCCGGCCCTGGCAGCACTGAATAGATAAGTAAGTGAAAAAGTAGTCACTGGTCTAGTAAATGGAAAGACCATGGATAAAACCAAGGGTTGAAAAATATACACAGAAATCAAACAATGCAGAGTATCAAATAGAGAATTTTGAAGGTCAGAAATGGTAAAAAAGGAGGATCAGCATCTTGAAACAAAGTGTTGTGATACAAAGGTATAAGGTGGACTCTTTACCACTATGACCACAATGAAAATATCAGGAGAAGCAAAAAGAAATACGGTAGCTGTTGCTTCTTAGAACCCCATGAATTAGCTGATGTTGTATGAAGTGTTGCTATGATGAGGCACACTGGACACACAGAAATGCTGAATTAGGGAGAAAGTGTTTACAGTACCTTGAACACTAGGATAACTAGCCACATTGGGAACTCACCAAAATAAAGGAATTCTATTGCATTATAATAAAGACCTTTGTGATGATTTTGCTGAATGATGTACTGAAATGTATCATCTTAATAACATGGCTTTAGTTGACTACCACAGTCTCATCAAAGCCATTAAAATATGTTCCTGGAAAATAAGAATATCTGCAGTAGCAAGGGCTTTGAAAGATATAATTTAAAAGGTTTAAATGCTGCACGTGTCTTAATGCTGAAAAGGCTAATGAAGAGGATTGTTTCCAAGCTTTGAAGTTCTTCATTCACCTTGTGAGAAGGCCAACAAAGAATGCACTATATGACACAAAGTAGAGTGCATTTTAATGTTTCAATAGTTTTTATTATAATAACAGCAGGGATTGAAGTTATTACCATTATAGCACAGTCATTCATATACAGACATTTAACAAATATAAATCTAAATCTCGGTATGAAGCACTATCTATAACAAATGGAACCATACAACTCTCTACAATTTAAACCACATTACTAATTAAAGTGGAAACACAATTTCAGGAGCCTGGAACAGTGGAAGAACCAAAAAGGCAAGCATTCAAACAACTTCCAGAAATCAATGATATCAGATCTTTCATTAAACCCCCTCCTGTGGATGTACCACTCTAGCTTCCAGCTTTTGGCCAGGGCATCAACTGTCCCACCGCACACACATGACAGGACCACAACCTGCCACAACTGTGCTTTGCATCACATTATTCACCTAGGCCCTCAGTACGAGGCTGGCGCACCTGACGGTAAAGACCGCCGCATTATAAGTTGTGGGGTTTGACTGAAGCCACACCCCCACAACACTACTTGGCCCGCTAGTGAGCTCCTCCGGGCTGTCGCCCACATTACGAGGCAGCAAATGTCCAGGATTTTCGTGCCATGAAAACCCTGGCGGAAATGCACCCGGCGACAAGAATCCCCATTCCTGTCACCGGCACCCCCCACATGTCCACACACCTCCATGCATCCCCCCACCCGTCACCAGACTTCCATGCATTCCCCCACCTGTCCACACGCTTGCAAACACCCCCCCACCGAACCACACATATCCATACAAACACCCACACCTGCTCTCACACTGACATACACACACCCCCATTCACACATACGCATCCCCCTCCACAATCATTCACAGCCCCACCGCAATCATTCACACCCCCATCTCCCTCTGCATTCATGCACACACCCACCCCTCCACGCACGCATACATTCACACACTCCCCCTACATACACTTGCACACACACACCCTCATCCGCACACTTGCACACCCCCTTCATCAGCACACTTGCACACAGACACCCCCACTCACTCGCAGATGCATCCCAATACACACACACCTACTCACTCACACTTTGACACCCCCCTCCCCTGCACATACATGCAGACACACACCCCAACTGCACGCATACATCCAGACACCCCCACTCGCACGCTCACAAACACGCACTCAGACACCCCAAACCGCACACATACACGCACTCTGACAGATACCCCCACCCTTCTGCATACAAACACAAACACACACGCACTCGAACCACAACACCCCCCTCCGCATAAATGCAGACACACACAGCCTCCACGCACACATACATACACACACGCACACCCATTCAGGCACTCATACACGCACACACCACACACATGTACCCGACACCCCCAATTCTCCCTTTCAGATGATCAGCTTACCTTTTCTGGCGAGGTGGTCGTCCAGGAGGGGATGGGTCCTGTCATTTTTGCACCGCCAGCACTGCACCGCCGACAGGACTCCGCCACTTCGTATTATGTATCTTAATATGGCGGGCAATGCCTTGATGCCGTGGCGGTGCTGGTGGTGGAACCGCCTCTTCAACTCCGTCGACCAGGCTGACGGAGTCAGATTTCCGCCAGTAAAAGGGCGGAAGTCCTTTCAGGTCTTTTAATATGGTGGTCTGTTGACTGCACCGGCTTCAGCGGTCTTTGATAAAGACCACCAAAGTCGTAATGATGGCCAGAATCTTGAAAAAGGCCAAAAGAAACAAACTGCTGGAGGAAAAATGAAGGGCCCGATTTCGAGTTTGGCAGACAGAAAAGCAGACAGTGAACATTGCAGGGGTGCTGGCCAGGGGGTCCCTGCACTGGCTATGCTTCTCCTTCTATGATTCTCCTTTACCCTGACTAGAGGGAGGGTCCTTGCTTGGACAGGGGGAAACTTGACTGCCAACCAAAGACCCCATTTCTAACATCACGTATGAAGATTATTATTTGATGTACATTTTCTTTTTCTGTTGCACTTCTGAATAGTCTTATTTGTGTGCTCTCTACTGATTTGTGCTGTCTTTAGCAGCATTGGCCATTAATTTCTGTAGGAAAATGCATTGCAGTTGGAATGATTTATGTTGTTTACACAACAACTACGAGTTTGGACTGGTAATTCTAAAGCAAAACGCTGTCCAGTCAGAATATGGTGTCCTGTAATAAAAATAAAATAAGGCTCCAAACGCATGGTACATCCAAGATGAATACTTTAAAGAACAAGTACGCCAGGCACAAGCAGAATACTTCCATCTAAATGAAGGTTCGGTAACCTCGGAGGGCACTCTATGGGTGGCAGGGAAGGCAGGAATACGAGGTATGGCCAAAAATCTCATACGTAATCAGGAATGTGCCAAAACGCTACATATCTCACAGCTAGAGCTCTGAGCAATAAACCTCGAAAGAGACAACGTAATAAACCCAAGCGAGAAACTGACGCGACAACTCCTAATCCGTGAGGAGATACGGGGTCAATCCCTGGAAGCCGTGAAACATTTATGGAGGGCCAGCACCGGAAGGATATATGGCTGGGGGGACAAGACTGGGAAGATGCTGTGTTGGTTGGTCTCCCTGGATCAGGCCTCCAGGATCGTCCCTGAAATTTATGACGGGGTGGGGCTCTGGTTACGGATCATACCGAAATTGTGAATGCCTTCGCCAACTACTATCATACACTGTACCAAGCATCTACACAAATAGACTTATACCAAACATGTAAACTACTTGATGAGATCCCCCTCCCACAGTTACCTATGGTGGAAGCACAGCTTTAAGAGGAACCCGATTAGTGAGGAAGAAATTGGGACGGCGATCTCGACATTAAACGCTGGCAAGACGCCCGGTCCTGATGAGTTCCCCCAGAATACTATAAGGCGTTTAAAGAAGACTTGACTCCACGTCTCTTACGCCTTTTTGCAGAAATAGGAAAAGGTGGATCCTTTCCTCCGGAACTAGATACAGCCATTATCGTGGTGCTCCCCAAAACCCAGCCCCCTTTGCCCCACTGCGCGGATTACAGACCAATATAATTGATTAACACAGAAATTAAAATTTTCGCCTCTATCCTTGCCACTTGCATTAAAAAGGTCCTGCTGCAGCGAATCCATCCTGACCAATGTGGGTTCATGGCAACCCGCAGCACACGACACTGTATCCGCCGGTTACATGTAGCCTTGGCGGAAAGGCGCCGGTTGCCCCGAAGCCTGGCCCTCCTGCTCATAGATTTTGAAAAGGCTTTTGATTCGGTGGACTGGGGATTCCTTCTGCTGGTGCTCCGACGGGCGGGAATGGGAAAACAATTTTGCCACCTAATTAAAGCACTATACACTAACCCTACGGCCCACATACAGGTTAATGGGATCATATCCTACAGGTTCGACATCCGTAGAGGCACCCGACAGGGATGTCCCTTGTCCCCTCTTTTGTTTACCCTGGCCATTGAGCCTCTAGCCCAGATGATCAGAACGGACTCAGTATACCGAGGATGGAAATGGGGTCCATCTCATGAAGACAGGATAGCCCTATACGCAGGTAACGTTCTGCTATATATGGGTCCAAGGAGCCTTTGCCTTTTAAGGAAATATGAACTAATCTCAGGTCTCAGTATGAACTCCGCCAAATCAATCCTGATCCCGCTAGAAAACACACGTGATTGCTTCGATTGGCAGAGTACCATACCCATACGCAAATTAAGTTTTAAATACCTAGGGATTTGGGTAACCCTTCTGCCTGAATTACCATGGGCCAAAAATGTATCTCCACTGCTAACAAAGATCAAAACGGACATGCAGAGATGGCAAACCCTCCCCTTGAATGTGATCGGGCGGGTGGCCCTATACAAAATGATGATCCTGCCGAGAGTCCTTTACATATTCCAAAACGTTCCCATCCTCTCCCCCACTCTTGGTTCAAAATTCTCGAAAGCATCACAGGAAGATTTCTATGGCGAGGCAATAGACATCGAGTAGCAGTACAATATTGCCAGAGAGGAATGTACGACGGAGGTCTGGGTGCATCAGACCCCTATCTATATTACCTGGCTAACCAATTGATAGTGGTCCATGACTGGTTTAATGGGGTATGGGATGACCCGGCGTACAAGACAGAAATGACACTCCTGGGGTTTTCGCAGGTTCTAGACATACTGTACGGAGCATCACTTCCTCGCGACATGGAGGAAACAGCCAAAGTGGTCTTCTTGGCTTGGCGAGCTGCGCTACGCCACACTCATTGGAATACCGTTATAACCCTCCAGACTCCGCTATGGAGAGGGAAATGGATGTCTGCCTCAGCCACGCTGGAGAGATTTGCAACATGGGACCAAATAGGCATTTCCCTAGTTGGAGACATATGGAAGGGGAGGGCCATGAAATAATTCCAAGACCTACAAACAGAATTTCAACTAAACCAGACACAGTTCTTTAGATACCTTCAACTATGACACGCACTGCAAACCCACTTGCCCAACAGGCCCCATACCAGACTTTAACCCACTGGAGGCCAAAATGCTCATGGGAAAAATGGAGGGGAAAGGCATTTCTCAACTTTACAAAGCTTTAATCAACAACACTCCCGACAACGTAGCCATTTTTAGGGCTAGGTGGGAATCATGGGTCGGACCCCTAGAGGAAACGGAATGGAGGGAAGCCTTGATGGCACCCAAGGTATTGGCAATCTCGGCAAGGTTCCGCATGATACAATTCTACTATTTATATGGGGCCTATTTAACACCATCTAAACTACATAAAATGGGAGCCCGCCCGTCTGCCAAATGCCCAAGATGCCCCGTATGAACCAGCAGATTTCTTTCACATGGTATGGACCTGTCAAAAACTACAAAAATACTGGGAAGGGGTGACCCGGGATATAGGAAGGGCTCTGGGCCAATAAATACAAAAATCAGCTAAGCTAATCCTATTGGGGGTAATGGAAGAAATGGGAGGAACACGTGCTAAACGAGCACTGGCAGCTACGGCATTGTTGGCCGCTAAGCGAGATATTGCTGCAGCGTGGACGTCCCCAGACGATCCAGAAATGGAGAAAGGGGGTGGACTGGTGTGCCAATCAGGAGAGACTGGTATTTGAGTCTAGAGGGTGCCCACACAAATTCGGAAAGATATGGGGACGATGGCTAGATTCAATTACACAAACCAGATATATAGCAGGATACATAAGGTTTCACAGGAACACTGTGGGGACAAGAGCTGCCGAAATTACCACAACCCAGTATTGTTGATGGCGAACAATGGTGCCACAATAATAATAAGATGTACAAATTTCATGCGTCCTTGTCATGTACTTGAACCTGTTTTTCTTTCCTTTTCTGTATATGTTCGGAAAACAATAAAAAATTGTTTATCAAAATAAGGCTCCGAGGAGGGTGAGCTTTTAGTAACAGGCATTTGTTTTGAGGGTTGGTTAAGTTGCTGAGTTGACTGGGCTTTGAAAGTTGATTGCTTTCAATGGGAGATAAAATTAAAACATTATTTGGTATGAAAATAATACACTACTAGAACTAAACAAGTATTCACTTAATAGAAATGAATACCTTTACTTTTATTGGAAGATGTAACTGATGAAGAAGTACCAGATGTTTCTTCAAGCAAAGACTTAGCCTTTGCATCAAATCCTTTTTCAGTTATCAAACCTAAAGAGTAAAACCCAGGCTGTACATATAATTCAAAATTGTTAAAATGTGCTTAAGAAATAAAACCTACTGGAAATCAGTAGTTGAATGCTGTAACAGCTAGTAAACTATCAACTTGCAAAAAAAAAGTGTAACTCAAAATATACCTTGCTTGAGTTCATTTTTAATCAACTCATACTGTTTAACTGCTTCCTTTCTCTTTTTCCATTTTGTTTTGTTGCGCACCTATAAACATATAAAAGAGCAATATTACAATAAATATGTATATAAATCAAGATGCCAGACAATTTGACTAAACCTTATGCAGTTTGATAAAATACATTTAACATTTAGGAATTTAAATAAAATCTAACCTAACAAGTGCATTGACATGGTTAATAATTTTGCAGATGGAATACAAAGACTAAAAATAGACTAAAATATGCTGCTTGCCTCATTGTATGGAATCTTACAAGATAATAAAAAATGGGCCTTGATGGTGCAAAATACAAATAAAGTATGCAATATGCAGCACAGCTATATACAGAACACAAGCCTCTTTCTTCAATGAAACACATGAAAACCTAGGGGCATATTTATGGAAAAGTGGTGCATCATTCATGATGTGCCACTTTTCTAGTGCCTCATCGCGTCCCCGTAACGACACCATGTGTGCACCATACTGTAAATACGGCACACACATGGCGGTCGTGTCCACATTAGTGTCATAATTCATGACGCTACTGTGGCGCTTTGCTGGAATAGCGCCATAAATGATGGTGCTAATGCAGCACAGCGCAAGGAGGCCCAATGTTTTCAATGGCAGCGTCATCTTAACGCCTGCCTTAAGGATGCGTTAGTAATGATGCCATTTTTCTGGGCCTCCCTACCTGGGAGCGCCTCCCTTGCATACATTATTCCTGGCGCAGGCATATTGTGGCGCAAAAGTTTGCAAAGTGGTGCAATAGTTGCATTGCCCCACTTTGTAAATATGGCCCGTTGGAAATGCCACCTTAACGCCACATTTGCTTAAAAAACATGATGCAAATGTGGTGCAAGGTGGCACTATTGGCATCATAAATATGCCCCTAAATCTTTTAGATAATAGAGCAGCTTATCAGTCTAATGCTGGAGGGCAGTATTGATGCACACACTATTGAAGACCAGCATACAAAACGACTCTTAAGTGAAGGATTCCTAAGTGACTCCTCCAGGATTTTGCCTTTATGGTAAGTAAATTACAATTTATTTGGGCTTGGAAAAGTTTTGCTGGAGCACTGATGGGAATCTGCAACTGTCACAGGTTGCCAGCAGTACTTTCATGTGTAAATATCTACCAAATAGGAAATACAGCTACTGGACATTTCAATATATGTAAAGGGAGAAGTGTAGTGCATTTGAAATGATAAACTTTCCTTGCAGGAATGTAGGAAACAGATTTTAATCACTTCCAGACAGAAGTAATTCTGCAGCTTTTATCAGGGTCTGTAACTACTGTTCAATGTTTTCTTAATACTGGAAAATATACTGATTTGTGTGTTGTCACAATATGGTTGTTGATTCACCAAAATGCCTAGGATAGCAGCTTTAACATCACACACCCTTCGATCCTAAAGACAACAAAGGAATTGATATCATATGACCTTTGACACAGTGTCTTCTCAAGAAGTGATGTAACTTGAACTTAAGCTGGATGATATCAAAATAATTGACATAGCTAAAGATCCATAATAAGTTTGTGACTAATATAAAAATAAACCCTAATGTCTCTTTTGGATAGACCATGATTCTGTCTTGTATGTTGTACAGCGACAGCTCATGCACTCACTACGGCACGTACAAACCAGACTGCTGGCAAGTCCACTGGAAGGAAAGTGCCTCACAAACAGCTGGCTACCAATGCTGCCTGCAAGAGCACTCCAGCCACTAGTAGAGTCAAGAAAGCTCACTGCTACCAGCCCAGGTCCGTGGCTCTCAGCGAGATCCACAGCTACCAGAAGTCCATTATGAGGGTGCTGTCATGATCTTTAAAAATGGTGATGCGTAACACAGTACTTGTCCTAAACAGTAGTGAGCAAAAAGAATGAGCTATACCTTTTCTTGGAGGGTTTGTAGGGGTTCTTACTCTGAAAAGATTTAGGCTCCCTCCTACTGAGGCATCTTATAGGTGTCGATTTGCTAAGTCACTTCCACAAAAATTAACACCTTGAAATTCATGGTACCGAAGAGAAAAGTGAAAGAGGTAGGGATCATTTGATGAGAAGAGCACTCACCTTCTCACGAGTAGATTGAGCTGTCTCCTCTCCTTCCTCCTCTCTTACAGCAACTTGACAAATATCTGACAGATATTTTTCCGGTTTTGTTCATTGTGAGGTAATTTCATATATTACATAGTAATGATTGCCATACCATACGTGCCAACATTGTAGAACTGAAAGTGGTACATTTTAAGAACAAAATCGGCAAATGTATTTTCCTCATTGACATATATTTAAGATGAGGCAATTTCAGACAGGAGACAGCTAAAATAAAGTTAATTTTGCTTCTAAATTCGGGAGTATCTTGTCTAAATTGGGTTGGCATGTATGCCACAAATAATATGGCCCATATGTATACTTTTTTTGCGCTGCATTTCTGTGATTTTTTGACGCAAAAGTGACGCAAACTTACAAAACACAATTACATTTTGTAAGCTTACGCTGCATTTGCGTAAATAAATTACACAAATGTGGCGCAAAAAAAGTATAAATATGGGCCTATATTTGTTATCTTTGGTTCAGTGGTTTGCAAATGTCTCAATAGTTTCAGAAAATTATCATCTGAAAAACAGAGAGCAGATTCTAAAAAAAACATATTTAAAAGGCACTTCATTATTTGTCCACATGATTAAAATCATTAAAATCAAAAGGACCTCGGAGCCCCTAAGAAGATGCATTAGTGCGGTACATGCAGCTGGTGCACAGAAATACTAGTTGGACTGTGCCCCAATCATGGTTATTTTTAATAACCACTGAGGAGGAAAAGGGGTCCCATTGTCTTGTTCGCATTAGGGCCAATGACACCTTTGCTACGCCACTGCTTTTATTTTAATTTACGTTGAGCTAGTGTTCTGAATTAGCAGCCCAGAAAAGTGCAGCTCACCAGGACTATGCATGACAGTGCATTGCCACTAGAGGGCGCTGCAGGATTTACTAAATATGCGACAGTACTGATATCCACCACAAACTAGTTTTCATTATTTACGTCTGAATCATAAAATAGAAAATCAAGGGAATGCAGATTAAACGATTTTGTTTTAGTGCTCGAAATCGAGCAAGCCTTCATTTTGGGCAATTCCCCTTGCAGGCTGCTGATACCGATATTCCACTGATATGTATTTTTTTTTAATGTCATTTAACTCGATGTGAAGGGCGTCCACAGCAGAGATCGACATATGTATGCATTGGTTCCCAAACTGTGTGGGCCGCCACTGGCTAGTTTTGACTGCGCACGCGGGAGCCACGGCTCACAGATTGGGAACCACTGACTTATTTGATTAAAATGAAATGCTGGTCAGCCTCGAATTTACTGGAAACATACACACAGTTGTATTTCCTCCTCTCCTCTGTCTTCATCCAGTACAGGAAATGAGAAGGCTGTTTTTCAGTGAAATATAATGCAGCTCTCTCTCTTAACTCTGATTGGCTGTTGCCAACCAATCAAAATGAAGGTGTGTTTCACAAAACTGAAAATGCGCAGGTATGACTGAGGACTGAGGAATGAGGAGTAGGGATGATGGATGAGGAGTAGGGATGATGAATGAGGTATGAGAAGTAGGGATGATGGAAGATGGATTAGAAGTAGGGATGAGAAGTAGGGATAATGGATGATTCATGAGAAGTGGGGATGAGAAATAGGGATGATGTATGATGCATAAGGAGTAGGACTGATGGATGAGAAGTAGGGATGATGGATGAGAAGTTGGAATGAGAAGCAGGAATGAGGGTTGAGAAGTAGGGATGAGGAAAGAGAAGTAGGGATGATGGAAGAGAAGTAGGGATGATAAATGAGAATTAGGGCTGATAAGCAAGGATGGGAAGTAGGGATGATGGAAAAGAAGTAGGGATGATGGATGAAAAGTAGGGATGATGCATGATGGATGAATAATAGGGATGATGGATGAGAAGTAGGGCTAATAGATGAGAAGCAGGGATGATGGAAGAGAAGTAGGGATGATGTATGAAGCAGGGGAATTCAGACTCGGGAATGAGAAGTAGGAATGATGGAAGAGAAGTAGGCGTAATGGAAGTGAAATAGGGACGATGGATGAGAAGTAGGTATGATGCATGAGAAGCAGGGATGAGAAGTAGGAGTGAGGAATGAGGATGTCCTAAAATGGATGCTGTACACTGTGCCACGGCTGGGCTCAAAGGCAAAGAGAGAAAGAGTTAGTACGGCACACATTGGGAAATAACTTCACAAAATACTTATTAGGCTGGCCAGTATCCATATTAATTTGCGATACATTGTGCTTTAAAAACTCACCCCAGGATTGCTGTGTTATTAAAATGCTGAGCATTGTGAAGTCGGGCTTACCATTGTCGATGCCTTCACTTAGGACTGCTTTTGTTCAGCCAATAACACACTGCAGTCTGGGAACATGGTTTTGTTTGCCGTATACATATAAGCAATATTACATTAACAAAACTAGCCAAGCTTAGGGGTAGCAGGCAGGTACTCACACAACTGACACATCTGACTATCAAGAACATAGAGTAAAATGTATTACTTGTGCAAGCACTCTTTTCGCACAATTAAGCTTTTTTGGAAACTCCTATTGTTCCTTTACCAATGCATGTATAAAACATGATTCAGCATAAAAATGTAGACTCCGGAGAAGTTTAATAAGGACAATTTTTAGGTTGCAATGGCAGGGTAGCCTCAGCCTGTAACATTAACCGTACCCTTGGGGCACAGTTGCTGGATCAAGATAGTTGCTTCTTTTGACTTGTTTGTAGGATAAAGAGCCTGAGGACAATTATACAAACCATCCTCTACCTCTTTAGTTTAGGTGCCATGCACCCAAATTCCACAAGTAACAAAAGGATTTCAGTGAGCAAAATAGTACTCATAAATTACAGTTTTGTGACTATGCATTGTTTATGTTCTTTTGTGAAAACTGTCACTAAACAAATCACTCATCTTGCTCCAGCACTATTATTCAACAGTTATCTTGGCCTTTTTTTGTATTGTTGCATGATGAGTACTCCTGAACACACAAAGAATTGAGCCCTACCACCAGTTGGTTTCAAACCTGTGACATTTAAACAATGCACCCTCCACCCCTCAGGTGTCGGTGAGCTCCAGGTACAGTGGGGACAGAAGTTCCACAAGTAAAACGGATCTCATCTGTGTGAGGAAAGCAGTAACTCACATCGAACGCCATAAAATATACAGTTTTGCGAAAATGTGTGGTTCATGTTCTTTGCAGTAGGGATATTAACACTCTGCGATGACTGCTAAAAACTGCCACTAAACAAAACACTGATCTCACAAGGAGCATTTATAGTCACTGAGTTAGCTTGACATTTTAATTGTTGTGCACAGTGCAAACCCAGGTGCCCCTGTGTGACAGAAGCTAGTTGCACAAGTAAACAAAAGCATGGTTTTGAGAATTATTTAAAAGTAGCAACTCACAGCTATATTCCTAACCAGTTTTGGGAATATGCATTGGCAATCCTTGTCTGTATGTTTTTCACAATGCAGTCAGTCCTGTGGCTTTTTCTAGGGCACGTCTATCTACCATGATTTGAGGCTTTCTTCCAGTATATGCCTAATTTTTACCTCATGTAGGCAATGCTGTTTGCAATGCTATTTTTGGTCACTGATGGGTTTGTCAGCTGGGGCAGAGGAATCACCAGTTGTACAAACATGGTGGCAAGGATAGTGTCTGTCCTTCCATTCATTCCACCTACCATTGGTACCTTGATTCTTGGAAAGCTGTGAATGGCACATTTATTGGACTAACGTTTTACTAAATCACACAGCGCAACTATAACCCTGCTCCTTACTCATGCCCTTTGCCTTGGACACATTGATTTTCAGTCTTGCCCGTAGTAAGGGGCACAGTGGTGTCAGTTAAAAGGTCCCAGCTGTTCCTGCTGCCCCATCTCCACTTTTTGCAAAGTTAACTGCACAGCTGGTTGGATCTCCCGAACTCTATCAAGTATTTCATTTGCCAATGTCCGACACCATATGTTAAGTGAAAAAATCTATGCAGATATTGAAGTTGTTAAAAAACACTGTTAGAATATGTTGTCCTCCTGCATGATTATTAGATCTATTTTTCTTCCTTGCACTCTCAAAAACATCTTACTTGCCATTGCTCACCTTCACATAATTTGCGCTTTCTGTTGCTGATGTCTTTTTAGCGCTATTGGGTCAGAGGTAAAACACACTTTGAGAGGCATAGTTTGGCATACACAGATAAGATCCAGAACCTATTGACACTGATCTAATTTCTACTTTTACTATAAGCAGCACACACAGTGACACAATCATGCACTGATACATATCCATGTATAACCCAGTATAGAACTTCTGCACACTTTCAGACAGATTCCATACACCCACAAGGAATCTTCTGCAACCCTTCCTCTGTAAAGTAGCAATCAAAATTGCATACGTTTTATCCAATGTCAACTTACTTTAACATGCTGAATATTTTACTGTTGAAAACCCCTCTTGTTATGACCAGTGCCAGAAAAAAGGCACAACAAGATTTTGTATGTGGTTTTCTTTGAGCACCCCTCAGGAATGGTGATTAGGTAAGGACAACTGGGAGAAAGGGCAAAGAAAAAGTTAACTATAGGACATCGGATCCATCTTATGGCTACCTTGCAAAGTAAGCATTGATGTACATGCTGGCAGTAGCCTCTGAAGAAACAAGAAACACAATTTTTTTGTTGTCTAGGCCTACTGAATACACCATGTCAGCTACCGGCCTGAACTCGTGGCTTGAGGTAGCCTTGTTTTCCATTGCCTGTTTCTGAACCAAGCATACCTCTGAGTTTTTCTCATCCATGTATGAGTAGAAGATAAGTTATTTTTTGCATTTTGTGCTATAGTCATGTTTATCAGATTTTAAAACAGGTACAGAATGCAGTGGAAAACCAGACTTGGCAAACTGAATAGGTCTGGCATTGGCCGACAGCCTTTTGACGCCGTCAGTGCTAGTTTTGTATTTTCATGGCTTTTGCAAAACTTTATTGTTGGGGATGCTGCTGGTTTCTTGTCAGGCAAAAAAAAGCTAAGAGCAAAGATATATTTTCTTTCTCGTATAACGCTTGATATAGCAGTTGCGGACACTGAAAGGAACTACATTGTCTCACAATGTGTTCCTTATGAAAGGGAAGAATGATGTCACAGTTAAGTTAATCATTGGCGGAAGTTAGCTGACCCTCGGCTCATGCAGTATGCTGCAGTGGGTGGGACAAAAATGGAAATGAGACAACAGGCCAGTGGAAGAAGAGGGCTGGCTGAAAGTCCTTGCAGTTCAGGTCTATTGCATATATATTTTTTTAATGAAATTGCCAGCCATATAAACACGTGGGCTGGATAACCTACAAAAGAGATGTTTAAAATTAATTTTGTCACCTTTTATTCCTCTCTCAACCCTTTATTTTCTCTTTTCATCTTTTACTTTGCCACGTTCTCTCAATTTCCATGGTTTCACCAACTTGTCATTACAATTTTGTTATTTCTACCATGTTTCACACTCTCCCCTTCTATTTTTTTTATCTACTTAATTAAGCTTTTCCAGGTTGAAGCCTACCAGACAGTGCAGCTGTCTGTTTTCCTAAAGACCTCTTAGGGAGATTCAGAAATCTGACCTAGAAATCCATTTGCCCCTTGCTTACCATTGGCTATGTGGTTTGTAACTCACATTTTCTGGCTATTTGCTGGCTTTACTTGCTTTAGGCTGTCCACCTTGAGTTTGTCCCCCCTTGTTTCCCAAGCCTTATTTATTGTATACTTCCACACACTTGCTTTTTGTGTACAGGCCTTTAAATCTTGATCTTATCTTGTCACATTTGCTGTACATTTCAAAACAGAGTTCAAATCACAACAATATTCCCCACTGCTCTATATCCAAACAACCGCACTTCAGTCCACCCACCTCGAATCCAATCTACCCCACTCCAGTCTACCGCAATTCACTCACTCTGATCTAATCTACTCCACTACAATCTACCCGACTCAGTCTACCCTACTTCACTCAATCTAAACCAATCAACCCCACTCCACTACAATCTACCTCACTCCATTGTACTCCAATCTACCCCAGTCTAATTTGCCCCATTCCATTCCAATTTACTCCAGACTCCACTGCAATCTAGCCAACTCCCCTCTAATCTATCCCACTCCACCACAATCTACCTCACTTCACTTGACCCCACTCCAATCTGCTCCACTTCAATGATCTCAACTCTGCCCAAGTCTACCCCACTCCACTCAAATCTATCCCAATCCACCGCACTCCAATCTACCTCTATCTACTCCACACTTCACCCCACTGCAATCTACCCCACTCCACCCTAATCTACCCCACTGCACTCCAATCTCAATTCCACTCCAGTCTATCCAAATCAAGTTCACCCATACATATACCATTCCACTCTACTGGATCTACCCAAATCCAGTCCAATCTACCCCACTCCACCCAGTCTACTGCACTCCATCCAATCCACCCACTCCAGTCCCCCAATCTACTCCACTCCAGTGAATACCACACATAGGTTTCTGAATAGCATTTTTTAGTACTTCAAAACATATTACAGAATGCAGTGTGTGAATATGCCCCATGGTATTTCAACACCCAGATATGGCTACATTCATCAACAAATGACCTGCCCTACAGTGAAGTTTATGTTGCTGCTGTGATCACTGATGTGCACCATCCTACTCACTTTCAATACCAGTTCGCAAGCAGTGCGAATGGCGGCTATCACGTAAACTGGGTTTTATATGTGCATCAATTACATGGAATTGCATACAATAACCCTCCATGCCTATTCTACTTTGCATTGTGATTAAGGCATCCCTTTTTAGGACTTACTCCTTTCTTGTAATACAGAATAAATGTAGTTGATTAATTGTATTGACAGCAAAGCATTTCTAAAATAACTTAAAAAATGTAAATGACAAAATGAAAATATATATTATAAATAATTAAATAGATGTGGCTTTATGTTCACTGGTTTAAGAATGTGCATAATTTAAAAATTGGAATAAAGACACTTGCTCTATAATGAAATTATGTATGACTTGTCAATCCTTAATGGAAAGAACATCTATTCCTCTGATTGCATTTCTACCTGTACGAAAGAGTAGTCTTTTGTTTTATGAGCAAAAATGAGCGGTGTATAATCTGAGATTGACTGCCTAAAAAGTAAGTAAATGATATTCTCTTTTGACCACATAGATGGCAACTGATTTTCAGAGATGTAGATATGAGTGCACCCAAATCCATAACACTTTTTTGCACCCTCCACCTGTACAGACCAAAAATATGTTTGTGTTTCCCAAATATGCTCACTTGAAATCATTTGTTTCCTTTGTAGCTTAGTTATATGGTACATGCTGAAAGGAGATGACTATAAATCGGTTGCGGGCAGCTGTCTCCATTGACACTGTCAAACATCCTACATTAAATCCTCAACATCATCGAAAATATTCACTGGATCATTTGCAATACAAAGATTGGCTTGCTTTATTTTTTCCTGCTTTGGTATATTATTTCTTTGTTACAATTTGAAAGTATTACTGTAGAGATATTTCAGACACATCTACTTTATTTTTATGGATTAAAAAACATCATTTTTGTCACTGTTAGGTGAGCTATGCCTAGACGTCGGATTACTATTCACAGACTATCACTTTATATTTTTACATTATGTTTAAAATAGTATCATGGTTTGTGTGTTAATACTTTGTGTGGCTATCCACAGGCCGATGTGCAGGAGATGATAAAAGATTCCACTGATCCTCCCTGATACAGAATTATATTATCCGAAAGAGAGGACTGTACAAGCTGTTGGAAAAGGCAAGTATGCTTGGGACAGTGCTAGTTTTCTCCTCACTGGTTTGAGTGAGATACGTTTTTACCAAACAAAAGAGGCACATGTGGTGTCGATGCATATCCGATGGGCACATAAGGATTCTATTGTTGCTGTTTTATATTGCCTTTCCATTCTCCAAATGAGCAGGTCTACTCTAGTCCCAGGAAAAGAGCTCTCACATGAAATCTGGTGACAGCAAGCAGCACTGATAGCACACACTGCTCCAAGTATCACCTCTCACTTGCACTCTGTAGATCAGCAGCCCTGTTTTACAACTTGGGTGTAGGATCCTTTAAGGCACCAGATACTTGTTGCCAGAACAATCTCTTAACTAATTGAACACAGTCTCTGAAGATTCTATCCTGTCTAACAACTTGGTCCATGTAGGGCACAGCTAGGAAGCTGCTCTTTCCTCTTCTGTTGAGCAGGAAATCACAAAGTGAAATTGTACGCTTTGCATATTGACCATCTCTAGCTACACCCTCTTCACTATGGGTTTGATGTTCTGAATCTACTTCTTTCTCTATCACAGTTCAGAAATTGACATTTTCTTTCTCCACCCCAAACATCAATAATGACCTAGTATCCCCTGTGCTCCTGTGACCGCTCACCATAAACAAACTGTACTGACTGTTTGAAGCCTATGGTTTTGTTGCATTTTGAAGGCAGCACCCCCTTTGAAAAAAAGATTCTAATCTAGGGGTTTGTTATCCTTTCAGAATTATGAAATCTGTGTAGAAGGCCAAAAGCTTGCCAACCAGGAACATCAAGATGATGCAGTGAAAACTTGCCATAACGATCTGCCTTGCCAGATTAGAACTGAAGAAACCAGCAACTCTAGAAGCAAACAATGAAGTACATCCGACCATTTCTTGTCTACTTTTACAATTCTGTTTTATGTTAACCTGAGCCCTTTTGGGACCAGGTATGTGCTTCAGTTGAATAAAATTGAATTTAGAAGTCATTTTGGACCCATTTTATTTCAACCTATGTTTTGTTTAGTCTTTTCCCACAGATCACAACACTAGAAAAAATGTAATGTGAGTGTGTTGTATTCTTGATAATTCCTACTTCAGATTTTTTTATACCGCTCCAAAGCCCACCAGCACCTTTTGTTGAGCAGAGCAATAAAGTATTATGCAAAGGACACACTTTAATTTTAGCTGCTTGTTGGATAGTTATAATTCATTGGACTGTACACACAAGGTACATTTATTACATTCAAGCACAATTCCCTATTGCACAGAATGGTACATTAGTCACTCACCCCAAAGTACTTATTTAGCAACAGATTAGTTGATCTAAAGTACTTGATGGGCACTGGATTTGAGAAGAAGTGACTGTAGAATTTTCCCATGTCATAAAATCTGCATTGAGTATTTCAACCGTAATTCAATAATAAATCATTCATTGGTCACCAACAACCATCAAAATGTTTCTTGGAATCATCCAGGAATAATTCATACTCACCCTACAGTTGTCATGAAGTCATCCTATAGTAAGCCACAGTCATTCTAAAGCTTTCATTAAATCATCTTGGAGTAATCCACACTTACTCCAAAGTTGTCACAGAGTCATCCTGGAGTAATTTACAGTCATCCAAATGTTGTCCTGGAAACATCCTAGAGTAATCCACGGTCATTGTGAAGTTGTCGTAGAATCATCCTGTAGTAATGAACAATCATCCTGTAGTTGTCAGTTGGTATTCCTTGAGTAGTAAAAGATGATGCACATATTCAATTGATGTAATCAGGACACCATCCCAGAGTAGTTTTTGTGATGACTCTAGAGTCATCTCATTTAAATATTTCGGCCTATACACATACTTCAGGATGGTTTGGGATGACTTCAATAGATCATTACAGGGATAGCCCAGCTGGTGTCATCGGATGACTTCAGAATGACTCCAGGAAGATCTTCCTTTTTGACTTGGGAGGCCTGGGGTCAAGTTACATGGTGGGTGGGCAGGATCATACATTCCCATTACCACCCACACTGTGATGAGCAGCTCTCAATCCTGCCCAGCAGTGCAGGTTCACCTGATGGCGAGTCACCCTCAGCCGGCATGCCTGGGGTGAGTCACGGGAATTGACGATCCTCATCCCCACCACTCGTTGTGGTGTGAGCGGCGAGGTCAGAGGAGCTGCGCATTCTTAATCATGCCCAACTGCAGTGCAGCCAACACTTTTATGAAATGCCACCCACTTGCACCGCCGGCGGCAGCTGGATGGACCAGTGACTCACCCCCCATCTAATAAACTGTGCCTCAGAATTCACTCACTCACTAGTAGTCAAGCCATTGGGCACTGACTCCAGTGATATCAGGCGCTTGTGTTGGGCTCGAAGGTGTCAGTTATTACAATACTAGAATACATTGTAGCAGAGCACTCACCGAGCTGCGGGCAGAAGGTGAGCCAGCCCCCTTAGCCTGCCGGCAGCAGTGCGCTTGGTGCTCTGCCCACTGCAGCGGTCATGGTACATTATAGCAGCGCTTCGGCTTGACAGCTGATGAGGTGCTGTAATGCGTGATTTTGCATTTCAGTGTAGTGATGTGGACCACCATACTGAAATGTGTTAGACTAACGCCTGGTGCGTGGTACTTGGCAGGACTGATTCCCGATCAGTGCAAACCATATATTGAACCCACCTACACTTTGTAAAAAACGTACTACATTCTGGTCTTTGTAAATTGTGTTTTGGAGTACCTCAGGTACTGTAAAACCAATTTTTGTTTTTTTCTTGTATGCAGCCCATTTATATTCCACGTTACAAGGTCCATTAACTTCCCCAGAAAGTATTAACCTTTTTGTCTCCCCTTCACTTCTACTATCACACTTTCCTCTTCTTATTCTGGCTATGATTTGCTTTAGAGTAGCTGTATACCACTATGTCTTTCTGTTACACCTGACAGCCTTAGGATGGTCTTCCACCCAAATGTTTGCCTTCCTCCCCCACATTTTCTGACCTTGTATTTGCTCGTTTCAGGACCCTGTGGACTTTACCACTGCTAACCAGTGCTAAAGTGCCCTACCTAACACACAACATCCAATTAGGTAATACCCTAATGATCACACCATCACAAGCTGCATTTTATTCTCCTGTCCCACGGCATAACTTGCACCATTAGTTCCTTTTCTCATACCAATCCTTTGAACTTTTCTGTCCTTGATTCTCTAGAACTTGTTTGCAACATGTATGAATATAGTGCAGTCACCTTGCACTTGCTCTCTGTGTTCTCCCTTCAAGGTTTTTCTCTGAGACTCTCTATTATTAAAATAATGATACGCCTATTTTCAAACTAATATTTCATCTAAATGCACCTGCAGTGAAATGACAAGTTAGGAGAAAACGAAGAAATGTCTCACATTAAAGAAATTCAGGCCTAGTCATGTTAATATTAAAGCATTTTTCACTAATGCACATTTAATTTCACATTACATTTATGCACACATTAATTTCTACAATTATTTAAATGTTAATTGTATTCTCTCAAAAGAAACTTAATGCTATAGGTAAAATAAATGCAGCAAACATTAATACATGAGTCAAGATATGATAGAGAAGTACATTCCATCATGAAATTTCAAATGTATGTGCACATATTACATAAATTGTTTTCATTTCAAATGCAAGTACATTCAAATAATATGAGGATGGTTATAAGATTCAATTTGATCATCATATTCTATTTAATATTGTTAAGGCACCGAATATACATTTTCTCATAACACTACAGTGAATGACCCTTATTAATGAAGCTGAGTGCACCACGTTACATTAGTCGAATGTTAAACACACAATGTATCAGTGACCATATTATCAAAGTGACCTGGGGGCAAAACAGGTGTTTGTGATCTATTGCATACCCCCTAGGCACTTTGCTATTACAGAAGCGGCTGCAGATGCTTGTGCAGTCCCTTCTGTAATACATATAGCGCTGCTGCTCATATATCGCCAGTGTTATCATTAGAGAGCATTCCCTATTTGAATGGGGGTGTGGCACCATGCAAATGAGGCAATCTCGCCGACACCCTATTACCAATGAGGTTGCAGAGGCAAACATGCCTCTATGAGGTGCACAAAAAGGGGGAGCACTTTCAGTGCACCTTCTAAAAGCAGACCTCTGGGGGGGAGGGGTCCCATGGACCCCTCAGACATCCCCTTGCAGGTGGATGCAGTCACTCACTGCACCCAACTGCAAGGGAATCTGTAATCCCTCTTAAACGTGCAGGTGGGGTGCTGCCTGAACTGAGAAACACAGAGAAGCTTTTAAACAGCTGTTCATTATTTCTCTTAAATGCGCTGAACAAGTGCAGCACAAGTTTGCAGCGGCCCTGTAGGCGGGGCATTCACTCTAATACCACACACTTTCCTTGTTTGCACAGGGCACACTTTCTTAAATGTGCGCCATGGCGCAAACAAAGTGCGTTGTATGTGTATTACGGCCCTAGGTTTAGGATTATATTTAAGTCATGATTGTGATGTCATTGATTGCAGCAAAATCAACGCTGCTCCACCCCTAATGCTCCCAGTGCCCCAATGGTTACATGCCTTATCTTGTGATTTGATTGTGGAGCCCACATTTTTATGGGTATTGAGAGTTCCCTGCATTTTTTCCAACATTCAGCTCTCAGTTTCACTCAGTGTTCTCTCTGGCCTTTCTCTACTCTGGTTCCCGTGCTCTGTATACTGTGTTACCCTGTGGTGGTCGCTGAATTCTCCTGGTGTCTCTCTGCCTACATCGACTAGTACTGACTCTGACACCTTTGCCCCAGGACATGACTCTCGCTGTCACCCTTACTGGCCACAGTGGGGAACGCATATTACTTCAGTGTAGTCCTGAGTGGTTGTACTCCTCACAGGTATTTATTATGTTTTATCCATATATCAGGCAGTTGCTGGAGAGAATGTGCATTCCTTAATGCTTTTCCCCCTTTGTTTTAGAGGAGGAAACCTTACAGCCAGGTCACCCTATTGCTCCTGCGACCCGCGTCTAATTTCCATTTGAAAATATTTTCTTCCAAAAATGTCACCCTTTGGAATAAAGCTATACCTAGTGTAATAAGTAAAAAAATACCAGGTGTTTTACTAAATCTAAGGGAAACAATGAAGTCACGTAGCCTAAATCACCTTATAACTACTTCAGATTTCTCCATACGCGATTGCTTTCTCAAGTTACTTGCAACAGTGTTAATGCATATCTAATGTAAGAGACTTAAGGCAGCTACATTGTAGACTGTACACATCTTGTTTCCTTAAATTCTTATTATATATCTTCTCAGTACCTGCAACCCAGGGCTTACAGTATTTAAAGGAAAAAAGCCCCCAGTACAGAATTCATATTTCAAACCTACAGTGTATATGTCTGATGTTGAATTAGTTACCAATGCCCACATAGTCTAACATCTTTAGTTAATCAAATTACATTTTAAAAATGTTCTGTCGTTAAATATCAATAGCAACCTTGCTCTTGCGTTTAATATGTGCTCTACTGAAATCCTCTTTAAAGTCCCTCAGTTTCCCTCCCCGACAGGAGACCAATCTAACCTATCTTAGCTGCATACTTTATTATTTGTAAATGAATTAATGTAGCCTCCAAATTATTAGAAGTTCTGATTAGTCTGAAATGTAAGTGCCTGGGTTGCTAGTTTTGATGCTGCTACTCTACCCACTTTTAAATGAAGAAAACATTGGGGTGTAGCTTTACTCAGTCCAAATAATCAGCTAGACTACTATCAAGTAGGTCTAGCTCTTTATGGCTTTGAGGCACAGCAACAGGTGAACACTATACCAATGAAGCACACATGCTTCATATAAACAACTTGGTAAGTGGCCCAAAAGGTGCCCCCTGCAGCTACAATCACATTTATGAAGATCTGAGCAAGTGAGAGTTTTGAATTTTTCTCCAGTTCCTCTAGTTCACAGATATGTGTGGTACTTTACATAATCTGTTTTAGTAATTACCCTAGGATAAATGTTTGTTACATTTAAAATACATCACTTTAATTTTGGTTATATTAACCAATAAGGAAATGTCATTGTTGTAGTTTTATTTAAACTGAAGTGCCCTCTTGTGTCCAGCAGCTTTTCTCAATAATATTGTATATCCATCATCATAAACTAATCTAGAGTCTTATTAAGCTAATATAGGTGTAGGATCTCCCCTCTGCATTGTTAGTGACTGTTATTGTATTGGACTATGCGAGTGAGGCCTTACCATGTAAAAGTCAAATGGAACTGGGGCAGGCATACACCCTTTTCTAAAGTTTATTTTAAGTCTTGATTTGGACTAAAATCAAAATATAACTTTAGAGAAAGCTTTCATTACGCTCAACGGAGGAACTGCCATCCAGATCAGGACAAGTTTATGCCTAAAGTGGAGTCAGTCCACCTTGTTAAATGCAGTGCTGTATAAAGCATCCATGAAGAGTCTTGGCTTTATGTGACAGGTTGAATTCTGCCATGAGATAAAGGGGACAGTACATATTCTGACATAGAAGCTCCTGACCAAGAACAGACCAAGATGATGAAGGTCTGGTGCATCAGTAGTATCAAACTCCTGCATTCTTCAAAGTCAACATTACTAGAATAAGCACATTCTAAAGTATAAGGCAGTGCTGGGGAAGTAATAATGCTAGAAGTATCCAGTTTTGAACTAGTACACATTCTGTAAGTGTTGGCGTTGGAGCAGTAGCACTAGTTTTATCTCATGGTGTTTCTTAAGATGCACACCTAGGACATATAGGTTGTGCCATGTTTCACACGAGTCCCCTTTGGTTTTGATTTGCTGGGTACATATGTGTAGATATTTGCTTCATGGGAAACAAACTGTTAAATCCATTTTGGCCTACTAGTAGAATTCATGATAACTAATGAACTAGACATTTACTAGCTGGCCTGTTTCACAGCTGCACCTGCAGATTTGAAGTTTGTTGCTGTACATGTTGTCAGTGCCTGAATCCAGCATGGTTGACAATGTCAATGTGTAGTGTGAGCTATACACTCCACAAAATGTTTGTTTATTCAAAGTACTTAATGAGCTTGTCTAACCACGTTTCCTTACTTCTCATGCAGCTCAGTCTCATTGAAATTGAAATTACTGCAGCATAGTCCATTTGAAACCTTTGTAGCAAGATATTCTCCATCTGTTCTGTACCAGAAGAGTGGGTGGTGAAAAATAAATACAACACAATTGTTCTATTTATTGATCTTATGATTGTCTCCTTTCTGGAACCTTACTTATTGCTATACTTAATATCATGTGCATTCTCTCACACTATAATTGGCAGGGCATCACTCACGCCAATCATCATCAGTATATGCCAAAACCTTAATTATATACCCATTAAGTTTGACCGGCCTTATGTCTGCAAAAAGAAAAGTTCACATGAGAAAGCTCCACATTGCATTGAAATATTGGGAGAGCACTTGGGCTTCACTGGCATGCTTACTCTGGTGATCATACATGGTTTAGAAGCAATACCCATTGTCATGATTTTCACAATTTGCAATTTCACTGATGAATGTGGCACAAGCCCAAAAGGTGGCATACTTCTCTACAGGCATCATAGGAGACTCCGTCAAAAGCACTCTGCATCCTAGACTGATCACATGTCTGAAGGGCCTCAAAAGTCCTACATAGTGTGAAAAAAGTGCTGGGTAGTTACTTCACAAAACACAAACATGACTTATCGGTCCCCTTATTGTTGCACCACAGTTGAAATGATTAAAAATTAAAACTATGAATAACATCAAGGGGACCTTCTTTAATGGAAAGCTCATATGTTTCACTGCCTCAAAGATAGAACAGATTATTCAGACTAGAGGAGCATGGTAGGATTCCTCTTGTTAGAACAAGACTGTTGGATTAGGAGCGTCAGCACCACCATTTGTGGGTGACTGAGTCAATCCCACACCGTCTTGGCAGCTGTCGGCCCAACCTTTTCGGCTAGCTAACAGCCCCTCATCAAAACTTGGAAGAAAAGGTGATTTGTGGGAGCCTGACACATGACATTCTATGGCTTCTCAGAAGAATTTGTGGTCGGCAAGTCTTCCCCCTTTCTCTTGTTAGCAAAAGGTCTCATACACATGCATAGGCAATGAAATAGATGCAGTATGGTTTTCAATACATTTATTGAAAAGACTTGCAATCTATGATAAAATATGAGCTGCAATTAGGCAGTGGGGCATAACACTATAAGAATGGTGTTGACCAGCCAGACGAAATAAACGGTCCCAACATATTTAAATGGCATGTATACATTCATTTTACCTAACCTCTAACTCCTAGGCGAGAGCATAGCAGTGATAACCCAATCTGTCCGTACTTAGTCCACGAGAGGAGCACCCACCCCCATTACCTGAAGGATAGGGGTCTGCCAAGTGTCTCCGGGGGTGAGCTGTTGAGACAGGGCCGAGATCAGTAATGAAATGGCATGCAGCATTGACAAAATCCTGGCTGGAATGACTTTCCTGTTGTCCCTTGGCCTACACAGTGGTTTTATAAGAAAACATATTTTTGTTCTAAGAAAAAGGCTTGAAATGGGCAAGAGCCTAATTGTCAGGCTGTCTAAACTCTTGTGACGACAATTGCTACTTGGATCACTGTGTTCTATGATTCGTCAACCTTGGGCCAGGGCACATGGTGAAATGTTGTGCACAGAGTAATAATAACAAAGCTTTCACAGAATCACAATATTACAGCTGATTAGAAAATAAAACATCTCCGCTGAAAGCAGTCTGAGTAAAATGAATAATACTGAACAAATGAAATCAGAGACGCTTATTTGGTAAAGGGCACAGGCTGCAGGCCCAAGCAAAATGTCAAACTAACCCATGACAACTTGCTGCATTTCCCACATTGCAATTTGGTTAACCTAAAAAACTAAGGCAAAAAAGAATAATTCTAAATCCCTTATTTATTACCATTAAAATTAAGAAACACACTAACCACTAATAAGTGTAAATTTCAGTTTTGTACCTGCTAAAGATACCTGTTGGTGGGTAGCTGTGTACAGATACGTTAGCTTGTAAGTACATTCGGATTGTTCACTACTTGCCTGTTGTAGCAAATATCATAAAAATGAGGAGATGGAAAACTAAATGTAATGTAAATGAATAGAGGCCTCAAGGTAGGGGAAACCCAGAACAAAGACTAGGAATAATATTTTTCATAATAATTTGGAAATTGCCCAGAGCACAAACACTAAGCAGCCACTCCCATGTGTTAAATTGTAATTAAAGGGCATTGTCTAAACGCCCATGGAGTAACATTTTTATGTTGCCTCAGAATGGCACACCCTGAGGGACTCATAGTGTCAATAGGCCCTCTTGAAAGAACCTGTGAGATCATCAGTCAGTCATGTGGTGATGTCCCTAGAATCTGAAGTGCTAGAACACAGTTTGGTGGTTTTCAAATGTAAAGTAATTATAAACACATGCAGCCCCAATGAAAACAGGTTATGTATGTTGTAGCAAGTAGAACGCTCACAAGGTCTATCCCCATCTTGGGCTGGTAGTATAGCACACCATACCATTGATCTGCAATAAATGATCAGAACAGGCACATACAAATCAGGGGAGAAGAAAACATCTGCATGTCAGTGTAAAAGCTGAGGAAACACAAAAATGGTAAGAGCAGATTGAAAACACTATGCTGATATTAACGATGGGGTGTCCAATGTCAGTCAACTAGTTGGGCACAAAATGCCCCCATTGTAGGAGAGTAGAATATGTGGTATTAATGCCAGACTGCAAAAATAACTGATATACGTTTGAGGCAGTAAGCTATTAATTTGCAAATGGGGTGTGTAGAGGTGTCTTTAGTTGGGCAAAAGGGAGACAAATAGCAGCCTTATTTGAAGATAAAAGTAACAACTGCTCGCCTTTGTGGCTTGTGTCTTGAAGAGTGGAATGACAAACTGGTCCCACTATATTAGAGATAATAAGTATCAATGGGTGAAAAGGAATGGTTAGTGGTTACATCACCCCACATAGTGTAGTAAGCTAATCCCCCCAAATATTACAAAAGATAAGTGTTTGGATAGTCCTTGTTTTCTTAGATATTCAGAGTTGCCCAATATGTGTGAGTGGACTACTGTGCTACTGAGTAAAATTTCTCAAATGAAAAACATATGAAATCCTGTGTAGCAAAGCCATAAAATGAGACAAATTGCTTATGACAGCTAGTTTAATCCAGCTTTGTCTGTTTACTGAGGAAAAAATCCACTAAGATCCTTCTGTTGATTCATGCTTCCGTTTTACAAGCAGGTCATTAGTGTATCTATTCTTTTGTTCCTAAATGTACTAGAATGTTCTTTGAAAAAAACGTTAGTATTCCTTGTGGTGAGGCCAATGTAGAATAAATTGCATGAATACTGAATTCTATAGATTCCATGGGGAGAGTTACAATTTGTGAACCGGTCCTGGTACCACATACAGCTGTTCTGGTTGGATAGTTTTTGCAGCGTTGATGAGATGGACATCTAGCTGGTTGATCGAGTGTGTGAAAGCTTGTAGATCCTCATTAATCCATCTCCAGATGTAGAACACATTGTTGATACATCTTTTACAGACAATGAGTTCATGTCTAAAATGATTGGATGTGATAGATGGGAGTTTCCTCAAAAAAACCCTCATAGATACATGCAACAATGGGGCTAACGTTGCCCCCATCACAGCCCTGAAAGTTTGGCAGTACAGTGTATCTTGGTAATGGAAATAATTTATTTTGTTCTACTTCTGTGCACTGCAGTACAAATGAGAGTGGGTTGTCATAAAACACTCCTGCAATGATCATGCTGCAGTAAGGATTGTCTCCTGTGGAATGTTGGTTTATAAAGATTCAATATATAATGTGACTTTGGGTTGATTTTATAGGTCAAACTATACACCGTAGAGCAGATTCAGCACCACAGTGGTGTATATTTGAGGGGTGGCCTGACACAGGAGTGAAGGTGAATGCTTGGTGGAGATTTGTGCAGAAAACTTAGAGGGTGTATCTAGATTTATAATTGAAAAATCACTGGTGCTTAATCTTAGTGTCTTTGAATTCGATCCTGAAGTCGAAATGGTTGTGAGTTGTAGTTGGTACAAATCCCTGCCCTATATTGAGAACTTGTTCTTCCATCAGATCACATTGAGAGAAAGGGAGGTTTTAGACACTGAACTTCCTTATGAGACACATAAATCATAAAGAGTGCAGTGAATCTGGGTGTAATTCCTATTCCTAACTCCTTGTCTCCTCGTTATTAGACCTTATTTGGGTATAAAAAAGACCAGATAATTGTTTGGCTTTAAAAGCAGGCAGAAACATACCTGCACATTCAAAGAATGATGGGGTCACGGTCCTCCTAAAAATCCACTAATTTATTTATTCACATTTTAATAATACCTGAAGTACCACATAATACAGTATATACCAGTGATATACCTTAAGGTATTTTTAAATACAAACTGGATCTCTGTATTATCCAGGAAAAGAATACATCTTAAGAACTCCCCCATTAATTGGGATTGAGTCTGCCCCGGTAGTACCATTTTACTAGGGTTGGGATCAGGTGGCCAGTGATGAAGCATGCCACATTACGTGTGTGAGACCACCTCATCCAAAATCTCTTTTTGAACAAAAAGGTCCAATAACCTGGGAAAAAAGAGGTAGGAATAGGAATTACCCCTTCTGTCATTAGATTCACTGCACTTGTGATTTATGACTTGTTCTTCCATCCCTCATAGCTGATGATCAGACAGATTCATTATGATTGGTGGGACTGTTGTGGAACCATGTCTGTAGCAGGGAGCAGTTACTTGGGAGGTGGGGGAGGTCTGGTCCCCGGTAATAGTATAATGAAGGCAGTTTTTTGGGGGGGATGGATTCTAAACTTCTAAATGCAACTTGGTACTAATGTAAATCGTAATTTGTGGTGCATATGTACAGCCATCGGATGCTCTGTATACCAGTTTGTGCTCTCCTACCTTCATTTAATTGATATTAAGCTACTCTTTGATGCACCCTTATTTCCTCATCAGCCTCATCAGATATTGGCTCATCCCTGTATATCCAGCACTCTAATGTGACCATTAGGCGATGTTTAAACACTTTAGTACACCTTAGTAAATAAATACCATAGTTTCTGAAAGGGATTTTAATAATAATTTTATTTATATACCAGTGCTCGAAAACACTGCTGCACCATAAAGTATTAGTTAGTTTTACAAAAACACCTTACTCAATCCAAATGTAACAGGAGCAAAATTGAAACACATAAGAAAAAAGTGGTTTGATTTTTAAATCTAGCCATAAAATGTAAATAATGAAACGATGTGGCTTAAAAATAATAAGTTGTCATTAGGCATGGAGTTACCTAAAACTGTTTGATTTCACTAAAATGATACACTTTATATAGTTACTTATTGAAGCTTTCAGCCTACCTTTATCTTATGGTCTGTTATGTCTTCAATGGCTGCAAGGAGTTATTCATCTTAAGCCACTGCCCCATTTTAGTGAGACTAATGGTATTCATGTGCAGAAAAGTAGAGTTCTCAAAAATAAAGTAGCTTACTTGAGTGCCTTAGACTTTTGTGCTAATGTGTGCTTTTTTTATAATGTTTTTAAACTGATGTATTCATTTTCATTATGGGAGGGTCTGGTAGCCCTCCAGACACGGATACAGGAGCTTTGCTCACAGTGCATTCCATTGGACATTTTTAGTGTGTCTTAATCCTATTACAAAATCTGTCGAAGCATGCTCATGTGTGCCCATATGTGAATGAAAATAATTATTAAGGACAAGTTCATATGGAGTTTGGTGTTCTTCAGAGGAACTTGTATGGAATGTCAATGTCCAGTTGTACATATAAAGCACATTGGTTCAGTAACCCTAGTCAATTCTGGGCAAAAAGTAAATATAACATTATATGGGATTTATGAGTTCTTATCCAGTCATATCTTTGAAATGTTGCAGCAAACCGTGCATCAAAAACACACTAGATCAGTAACATTACTGGAAAATAGACAATTCAAGTGCACACTTATAGAGACTTTAAGGTTTCCTTGAAAATAATTTTTGAAAAATACAAGAAAGTATATTCCAAAGAACCATGTAGTACAATCGGTGAATTTCCTTGCACTGTAACGTAGGTGGTAGTTTTCCTCCCTTAAACAAAATCCAGGGGAAAATGTGTCAAATTATGCATTTTGAAGCACATTTGGCCACTAATATCATTCCAAATAGGGTGCCTTTCTACATCAGTGCAGTTAGAGGGCATGAGCTTAATAGGGAACAGAGAACCTTTGTAATGTGTACACAACAATACCACCTTGCCACATGGGAACCCAGATCATATGCTAGCACTCAAGTATTGCTGACCTGTACCTCTGCAAAGACCTCACACTGACCAATCATTTCCAGTCTTCAATCAGCCCACAAAATCAATGCCAATACCAGCAATATTAGCATGGAGACAGGTTTTTGTCATTCCTTTTGCAGAAAAAAGTTGCAATTTTGTTGAACTTTTGTGAAAGCTTGTACCCCAAAATATGAAACTTATTCAGTATGTATTACATTGTTGTGGCCTATATTTATTAAAAATTATTATTTAGTCAGTCATGATGACCAAGGTAATATTACAAGAGTATTTACCAACACAAAAGGAATGTAGATAACATAACCATACCTGGGTAGATGAAAACATATAAGTGGCAACAAAGCCAAAAAAGAAAGACAACAAAACCTACTACCCATAAATAAAATGATGACACTTTATATAATTATGAAACCAACAGTAAAATTATAGGCTTTTTAATCCCATAGATGCCCAGATTCTTTGAAAGTGCTTAACAGATTTAGGACCTCGCTTTCATGTATTTAGTGGGAAATTGCCCAACCTTCGGCTTCCTTGGAGGTGTGGGGGATATCCATGATCTAGCTATACACAACGGGCAGAAATAATTCTAATTGACATCAATGACCCAGAGCTGAAATTGTGCTGAGTTTTATAACCCATCTTAATCTCCCTAATGGACTGCTGAAAGTCACACCTAAGTGGTCTATTACTAGTTGAACCACACCAGCCCAGATTTTCTGAGGGCAGTACAGCTGGCACACATATGTACAATGTCTGCTGCGTGACAGCTGCACTTTGAACATTGAGTCTTGTCCAAACTATAGTTCGCAGTCCATTTTGAAATCTGATGGGGTGTTTTATAAAGAATATAGATGATCTTAAACTGCTGTAGGTTAAACTCACAGAATGGACTTAGGGGGTCATTACGACCTCAGCGGTGTTGCAAGAAGACCGCCGAGGCCGCGGGAGACAGAATACCGCCATTGCCGGCGGTATTCCTGGCTCCCTATTATGACATTTCCGCTGGCCCAGCGGACGTAACAGTGTTATCGTCCGCTGGCCCAGCGGAAATGTCACATCAACATTGCTGCCGGCTCGTAATAGAGCTGGCGGCAATGCTGATGTGCAGCGGGTGCAGTAGCACCCGTCGCGCATTTCACTGCCCGAAATTCAGGCAGTGAAATGCGCGACGGGGCTATGCCTGGGGGGCCCTTCACTGCCCATGCCAAGTGCATGGGCAGTGCAGGGGCCCCCACGGGCACCCCAAGTCCCCTTACCGCCAGCCATTCCATGGCGGTGTTTACCGCCACGGACAGGCTGGCGGTCGGGGACTCATAATCCCCAGGGCAGCGGTGCTTGCACCGCTGCCCTGGGGATTACGACCTGGCGGTAACCTGGCGGTAAAGTGGAGGGGCCGGCGGTATGGCCGTGGCTTTTGCGCAACGGTCATAATTGCTGGCGGAACACCGCCAGCCTGTTGGCGGTGTTACCGCCAACTTACCGCCGGCCGCCAGGGTCGTAATGACCCCCTTAATGTTCAATAATCTCTAAAGCACTCTGGATCTCATCTGGTGAAATCTCAGAAGTAAATGTCCTGCTCCACTTAGAAGCGAACAATCAACTATCATCAATGCTATGTGTACAGAACCTCTGATATAGTGCACTGATTGAGGTTTTTCCAGGTGCCCTACATAGGTAAGATCTATTGAATCCTTACACCCACACATAAAGTAATCCAGAGGCTGTAAATATTCAAAGAAAAACTGATAAGGAAGATCATAAAAAGTCTGAAGGCAGGTGAATGAGCAGAATCCATTAATGTCATACAGCTGCCCAATGGTCTTCACCCCTAACCTTGCCCAAGCTTTGCCCATTGAGTTGTGGAATATCTCGGGAAATGCTGGGTTTCCCCAAAGTGGTGTATATGCATGCAGAGTGCCTAAAGAGCACTGAGAGCAGATTTCCCACCAGTTATGGGAAATGTCCCTAACAATTTTAAATTGGACCCTTTTATAGTAATTGGGATCCGTAAGCCTATGATAGAGAAACCTAAAGTCAGACCTGAGAGCAGGTTGATAACACAGAATGGACGGTTCTGGTCTCTGCCCATTAAGCATATTTTGTATACTTCCAGCAAAGGCTGCCCAAAAATAAAGTTGGGTAACTGAACTCCCCCCCACCTTGTTTATACAGGAGTTTCAAAAGACAGATAGTCCGCCTGGCCCATCTATAACCCCATATAAAACTGCTGATGGCACCCTTGAGACATTTTAAAAAAGAGTCCGGGACTTGGAATGGCATTGCTCAAAATAGGTGCAAAACCTTTGGGAGGATGTTCATTTTAATAACAATGCAGTGGCCTATTATGCTAATAGGAAGCTAATTCCATGAGCGCAATTTAACATTTACTGAGTGCAGTAGAGTTCATAACTGAGTTTAAAGACATTATCAAACCAACTACTCTGCCTAACTCCTAAGTAAAAATGTTTTGGTCCCTCCGGGGGATGGATAAGGATTCACCATGCTGCTTGACTACCAGCCAAAGCATTTATCCTGATTAAATCAGGTCTGCAGATCCTTAACTTTAACATAGGACCACGACAACATGTTTTAAAAAGGACCTTAAACAATTGGCTTATTTTCATGGAACGATCTATGACCTTCCTGAAGCCATTAGATGGTAAAGTAAAAAAAAAGGGGTATTCTTGATAAAACACCAGGGCTACATGAAATGGAAGGCCAATTGGCAAAGTTTTATCATTAACACGACTAGGATGTGTCTGAGTGCTATGAAATAGGGGGGTGCTTCCTATTTCAATATTCTGTTCTGATGATGACCCTCCTGATAACTTCTTTTTTTTCCCGACCCAAATTAGCTTAGCCATAGGATTCTTGTAGAGGAAGTGTACCCACTTGATGAATCTTCCCCTGAAACCAAAGAACTCCATTGTTGCCCAAGGACATTCCCATACAAACCTGGTTGAAAGCCTTCTCTGCATCTAAATGGATAAGACCATCTGGTTTACCTGTTCTCTCAACAACATTTAATACAAGTTGGTATTTCCTGTAGTGTCCCTAATTGGGTACAAAACCATGTTGTTGAGGCAAGACCACATCCTGCATTAAGGGGGCCAGCTGAGTACCTAATATCTTTACAAAAACAGCAATGTTAGTGAGAGTCCATGTGGCAGGTACCTCTCTCCCCTGTTCATATGCCCTAGCAAGTTAATTAATTCCAGTAGTATGATATCAATTAATGTTTTATGAAACCCCAGGGGAATGGCATCCTAGCCGGCCTCCTTTCCGGTGGGCAGAACTTTAACAGCAGCCGCTACTTCACACTCTGAAATGTTTTTCAAGTAGGACCGCTACCTGACTATCTTCTAAACAGGACAATCTTCAGCCCTGTAGATATTCTACTAGGTCAGACTGACTAAGTAATTGGGGCTGACTATAAACATTCTGATAGAAAAATGTAAACTGCTCTCCAGTAGCCTGGGGGCTGGTGTGTAGAACTCCATCATCACCTTTAATGCTGCAAATAACACACCTGGATATTTTATTAGAGATCGGATAAGCTAATACTCAACTAACATTTTCACCATATTCGTACCAGAGTACTTTATTTTTATGATAGTGTAGTGAATCCTAGTTTGTTTTAATGGGATAGCAGGAGTTAGCTTAGCCGTAGGCTTGTAAACTCGTGCCCCCGTCACCTAGTGACTTTTAACCTACTTAGCTTGCTCTGTCTTAGCTCATTTAATTATTTATTTCCTCTAAGATGGCTGCCTTGTTTATAGGTAAGCCACTTGTTATGAGTTTATTATCAGTGTCACTGCGCCAAGGCGTCAAGATCAAGCGCGAAAGACAAACAAACAGTAGGTGTTCACACTTAGGGATTTTCCCTCTCCATACTTTCAAGGGATTGTTGATATTAATTGCCGTCCCAAGCATGCCTGTTATCTATTGTTTTAGAATACACCTACGTCAGGAGACCTTGTAGATCTGTATAAATACATCACACTTTAGACAGATAATCAGAGGGATTCCAACCAGAGGGCATCGCCACCATCGCTGATACCGATGCTGCAGTCATCTTGACGCTGACCCAGTCTTCTTGTCCCTGCCGAGTCTGAGATAGAGACCTCATTCCAAGGTAACGAGGGTTGGGGGCTCCTCTCATGGACACAGCTTTGGCAGATTAGGTTTAACAAACCCAGCTCTCCTTTAGGTAGGAGGTTAGGCATATTCTCATTAGGGTATTAGGGCATATTCCATCTTATATATACATATATATATTTCTTTCATATATTGCAAAATGGTGGGGGTCTTCATAACAATGACTCTCTTCTTCACAATACTGTTGCTTGGTATATTCATTATCCTAATCATTGCAGTTCATGCAACTTATCGCAAATTGCAGTTATGTTAAATAAAAACTATTATAACTTCACTGCATCTGTGTTATTGCCTTTTGTTTGTATGAGACATAAAATATCTGTGAGAAAAGGGTAATTTCTGTTTAACCACGACAACCCTAAGATATCTTACTTTGAGTCCATGCGTAAGCGACTGCCACAAATCACCTTTTACTATTGTGTTTCTGGTGAGGTACTGCTAGTGTGCCGGTAAGGTTTGGACAACAGTCGCAACTAGTTGTGGGAAAAGACTTAGTCACCTACAAACGAAAGTACTGTCATCCTGAGACCAGCAGTCTTGCTCAGAGCAAGAGACCAAACTACGACATGGCACCACCAACGATGGTGTTTAGGCACTAATTTACGGATACCCTGACTATCACTGTCTCACAGACAACGGGTACCCTAAGTACCATTATACGGAGACGTCCGTGGTCTTTGGGAGAATCCTCCTCAGCTAAACAGGTAACACCTAATTAAGCTGTAGGTTGTTTGAGCTCGAACTCATAAAAAGGAAATATTTCCCCTATTTGGTGTTCCGTTTCCCTAAACAACTATGGCTAATACCGTAGACATTCCTGCAAATGCTAGACATGCACTTACACAACATTTATTAGCGCATGGCCTTACAGAAGAGGGCGGGGATGTTCCTTTGATTATAGAAGCGACTGAAGCATACCAAACAGAGACTTTTTACTGTTGGGTCACCTTTCCTGAGGCTGACCAAAGAACACATACATTTCACACATATGAAATTGCGAACGTACCTGTAAGATACGAAGCATACCAGTATCATGAAATATCGCTCACATATCAAGAGCATCAGAACTGGTTTGAAGGCGCCCTACCACATGTACTACGACGAGTGAGGCTAGGTCCTTTAGGTAATGAGGGACCTACATGGCCTATGTTTGCCACATATAAACCTCACCCAGGCATACAGAATATGCCGATCGCAGATTTACGAGTATTATATAATGAATTAGTGGCATTATATAGACGATTGGTTCAGTTCGTAATGCGAACGTTGAAGACAACACCAGCGCGTCCAGCACCGCCAGTAGCTGGTGGTTATCAATTGGCTACTGGGATTAATCCACAAACAGTGCATACTATTATGGGTAAAGTGCCCACGGAACAGGAAAAAATACCGTTCTGGATAACCCAGAAAACTAATCAGCTGGAAGCTGTGTTTCCCCATACGGGACCACAGGATAAACATAGACTGCTCACGATGTGCTTGCCGTTTGGAATGGTTCCCTCAGTGGATGACTGCGCCACATGGGGTACAGTCTTCGCCGCCGTGTATACTACCACACATGGTACCCCGACACTTGCCAATTTACCGGAAGTGCTAAAACAAATACAAAATGAACATGGGGCTGCACCGGCCCTGGATCTGGGGATGAAATTGATGCGTAACTTTGACGCCCTCTCCTCAATAATACTAAGTAATATTAAAGGGGAAGCAGTGGCACTGGCAATACGCCAGCGTCTCTGGGAAACTCCAAATATGGAACAAGAGAGACAGCTACCGAAAATAATTTCCGATACCTATACTAGTATAGGACGGGATAGTTTGGGAGCCGAACCTAAAAAATTGGGATTACCAAGTACCACCCATAAGGAAGGTACAAAGCAGGCACAAGAGGGCTCTAAAAAGCGCTGGGACAAACAAAAAGATTTCAAAGACAGGAGAAATAAGAGAGCTGATTCTCCACATCCGGAGTACTCCGAAAGGAGGTATAATCTCAGAAATAGGGAGAACATTAGAACTCCAGATAGATATACTGATTCACGTCGCCTCTTGTTCCTTTCAGGACGCACCGGATAAACGTAGCGAGAGAGGGGGCCGTCAAGATCGATGTCCGGAATACGTGAAAGAGAAGAAAGACTCACCGCAGTCTACCATTAAAAAAGAAGAAAAGACTCCTCAGCAAAAGCCGCAGTTTAAAAAGAAGAAGGTGGTAGCACTGACAGTTAAAAATGCCAGTGGTATTGAGAACACTGTTGAGGAACAAGAAGTGGGCCGTGACCCCGTTGGACAGCGCGGCAGAGGTCACGATATGTCGCCAGAGTCTGAAAGATCATCTGGATGCGACAGCAACTAGCGATTACATCGCGATTGAGACAGCGGATGGCCGCGTTCTCCCACCCGATTGGGTTTATGATTTACGAATTCAGATAAAGGGAGACGTGGAACGCATTATTAGTGTAATATTTTGGGATGAACTTACTAGTGATATCCTGTTGGCCGAGAGAGACTGGCCACCTGAACATGTCCGCAAGCTCCCACATGGGGAAGATGTCATTTTGCCTTCTTTTTCCGATCTTGTTCCAGAAGCAGACAAAAAAGCCTATGGTGCTGAATGGGCTTTAGCGCAGGCACCTACACTATACCGTAATCATGTAGGGTGGGACAAGGACTCTCCTTGTCATGTTATTCCCGTTAGGTCTACACCCCACCCGCAGCCACAATACCCTGTTAAGCATGAAGCGAAAGCTCCGGTGACGGAGATACTGTCACAACTTGAGTACCAGGGAGTGATTGAGCACTGTACATCGGCAATGAAAAATCCATTATTTCCCGTTGCAAAACCAGATCATTCATATAGAATAGTGGTTGATTATAGACACTTAAATAGTCATACACGCACATATGCTATACAAAATTCACACAGCACAGCACTGATAAATATAGTGCGTAAAGAATATAAAACTACAATAGATATATCTAATGGGTTTTTCTGCCAGAATTTAGCACATGAAAGTAGGGACCTAAGTGCATTTTCATTTGGCTCTCAGAAACGCTTTTGTTGTTTACCTCAAGGCTATAAAAATAGCCCAGGACTGTTTTCAGCCCGTGTGACATCAATTTTGCACGAGCTTGATTCCGATGCATTGTCCTATGTGGATGATATCTATCTCACTGATGACGCCCTAGACATTCATCTTGCGAGGGTCGATCGGATCATTTTGGGATTTGCAGACCTCGGTTATAAATTTAATTTTAAGAAAAGCAAGATAGTCTTTCTTAGTGTATTGTTCCTGGGATATGAGCTATCAAACGAGGGGAAGAGCCTGGCCCCGCACTTCCTAGAAAAGTGTGCTCAACTACAGCCTCCGAACACACTTAAGAAATTACAGTCATTACTGGGTTTCTTCAATTTTGGCAGAACATACATTCCGGATTATGCAGAACGCATCAAACCACTTTATGATTTGATTAAGCCCAACTTTTCAAGCAGACGATGGACGATAGAACACACACACATCCTTAGGGACATGCAATGGGACATGCTATAAGCTAAACACTTACACACACGAGACAATCAAACAAATTTGGTCATCAGAATAATTGCTGGTGCCCTTGGGTTTACCTATGTCACCTTTAATGAGGGTGACACAGTGCCGATAGCATACAAATCACACTTCTACTCAAATGCTGAAAAACGTTTTGCACCTACAGAAAAGATTCTGACAGCAGTTCAGATGGCGTCATAAAAAAAAAAAGGCCACTTGCCCAGGGGAAACGCATTATTGTTGTCTCCCCGGTGCCGTTCTTAGAGGCTGTCACTAAAGCAAGCGTTCTGAACACTAAGGCATTACATCCACGCTGGATTCAATGGGCAACGTCTCTGACCGCCACTGATGTTGATTATGTATTTGACCCCAGACTTCAGACACAAGAATTTCTCCAGTATGAACAGGAGTACCCCGCTCCTCTAAATATCTTGCCTCAAGACAGTTAAAATACTATCATTTATACTGACGGGTCAGCACAACCGGCTGTAGGTACTAAACATCAATACTCGGCAGCTTGCGCAGCCGTGTGTGGAGTGATGGAAGATGGAGTTTTCCACCCTCACAATACCTACACGCAGACCTTAGGGGACTGCACAGCCCAGTTGGCTGAGCTTAAGGCTCTTCTTCTGGCACTCGAACATACTGAGGCAGGGAGCCAGACTTTGATAGTCTGTGATTCATATTACTGCGTCCAGTCATACAATGAATATCTCAATCATTGGAAACTGAACGGGTTTAGGGATTCTAAAGGGAACACCATTAAACACAAAATGTTGTGGGGGAGGGTGGCTGATCTTAAGGATAAGCTACCATGTGTCCATGTAGTTCATACATTGGGACACCAACGTGTAGGGATACATGTTGCCGGCAATACATTGGCTGATGAAGCGGCCAAAGCATCAGTAGCTACGGCTTCTGTGGCTGCAGTGACTCGTTCTCGGACGAGGTTGGATAATGAAATACTGATTGCTGTTAAAGCTTCGGCTGCAGGCAAGACCCTTCCGAAAGGTTATCCTACAAACTATACTTACCATATCAGTGCACAGAATGTTGCTTATAAAACAATTCCTGGGGTTGGGGATCGATTGATCCCCAATGAAGACCAGAGATTAGAGCTGATTACAACCGCACATGAGGGTGTTGCTTCTGCACATGCTGGTATACAGGCCACAATAACAATTCTACAGCAACGATACTGGTGGCCTGGTCTATGCAGACGAACTAAACAGTATGTCCTTTGCTGTGACATTTGTCAGCAAATTAAGGGCTCTAATATCAAACGCCCTCCGCAGACATCCCTCTTAGTGTCAGACAAGCCACTCCAGTGTGTGTACCTAGACCATTGTGGTCCCTTACAGCCTGATGGTGCATACAAATACATTTTAGTGGCTGTGGATTCCTGTTCTAGATTCCTGTGGGTATGGCCACAGCGCTTGGCTGACGCCCAGACTGTTATAAAAGATTTGCTGATCTTTATCGGTACATATGCGGTTGCAGCATTCCATTCGGACCAGGACCCTGCATTTGCCTCTAAGGCATTCAGGGACACATGGGGACGATGGGTCTTGAACTCCATTACTCCTTACCATACCATCCCGAGGGAAATTCGGTCGTGGAGAGGCGGAATCATGATCTAAAGCAGTCCTTAACAGCTCGAGTATTAGGTTCAGGCTGTAGTTGGTTACACCACCTATATGGAGTCCAGAGAGCACTGAATAATCTGCCAAGACGGGCCTTGGGGGGAAGGTCTCCATATGAGGTTCTCTTTGGGATACCTATGTATGTCCCCGATTTTGATGCCCCTGGTATGGTGGCAGCAGAAACACCATTTAACATAAAAGAACGTCTCACTGTTTTACAGGAGCTTCAACAATTTTGTGATGATAAATCATCTGCAAGTGCTGCCACCTTAGGAATAGGGGAATTGGCGAAAACTTCGACTGGCTGGATTCCTAACGTTGGGGATCTGGTTTGTGAGAAGATCGTTGTGAAAAAGGAGTTCGGTCCATCATACAGAGCACCTGTACCTGTCTTGGGAATAAAAGGCACCAGGACTGTCATCTTACCACCATTGTCCGGTTCTAAATCGAATAGATTCATCTCCATTGATGACATCAAATTACACCATGTGGACTATTCTTCATAGTAGACCAGGAGGTCCCTTGGGTGGTTCCCGATCCCCTCTCACTACCCAACAGTACATCCATCTACATAGTAGGATGAACATCACTGCTACTGACTATGCAACTATGTCAACTGCTGTTCCAGATACTTCCTCGACCATGGGGAGGGCGGAAAATGAACTTTTGTTGGTTCCAGTCACATCTTCGGTGACCACCCTGCTTCACGATTTGGCTGTATTTTATACAAACACTTCCAAGGCTAATGACGTTGTCTATCAAGAAACTCCACGAGTAGTTCAAAATTCAGCGGGTCCTATGTTTGCAGAGACTTCCTCTGGCTATTTCGTAGAAATTGATGATTTTTCTTCTGATTCATCCTCAACTGTGACTAACAAACTTTCAAAGAATAGTAAGCTGTATCGATGGCTTAAAAATAACTATTTGATCTACCCATGGAACTATCTATGGGTCTGTTTGACATTTATTGCATTATTTTTATGGATTGGTTTTGTGACTGTTTTTCTTTTTGCTTATTAATGGTCACTATATTCCTGATCGCTCCTCTGTGGAGTCTGTTGATGAAATTTTAACACCACATCATTCTTCCCATAAGGTCCGATGAGATTTGTCCCCTGTAAATATCACAGCTATACCAATTACTGACGGGATTGTGTGGGACAAAGTTCCATTTGATATATATGGGCCAACAGAAATTATTCAAATACCATACGTGTTCAAAATTTCAATGTCTGATGTTATTACACCTAATGTTGTCTCTGATGATTGGGATGTCCAAACAGTTGATTACATGCTAGCTGAAATGAAGGACTATTCCACTTTTGGAAGTGATGATGTATACCATTATACAATGAGTTATGGGGAAATGTTCTGCTATAACAATTGGGGATATCACTACCTACACCGTGCAACTAGATATAGGCCTCTCTTGAACTACACACAATGGGAACACTGTTCAACACCACAGGTGGGGAGTCCAAAGTATTACAGCGATAAATTTACATACTTTTCTGGGCATGATACAAAGAAAGCAGAGTCGTACTATTTTAAAATACCTCCAGCACAAATTAGAAAACTTTTGCTAACAGATACGAAATTGATTTATTCAGATCCCTTTGTTTCCCGGCTCTCGATTGAGGGTTACGAATATTGGAAAGATACTATTGACTTGAAAAGTGTATGGGGTACACAAGATTGGCAGATACAGGGTAGGGAGGCTTTGTTTCGAGCATGCCTGATTCCTGTGCAAATGATTTTCTTAAATAACACTATTGAGCAGACATCCTGTCTGGGGTTAGCAAATATTAAAGAGCTGAACACGCCCAGTATCCCTACTCTGACTAAATTTAAAGATTGGCAACACTTTCTTAATGTCTCAGAAGACAAGCTAGATGCAATGGTTAAGGCTGGTACCTATAATTCTTCCATTTCCCGTCGTGGCGGGTGGTTGGTATGGCCCACCGACACTGATGAGTGTCAAAAGCGTTTCTTGAACTCTTCAGGGGGTTTTTCCATTCACAGGCCTGACCCTCGCTTTCTATCAGGTCAACATACAGGTATAATTACAACATACAGTGTGGGTAAGCTGTGCCAACAATGGGTGCAGACAAACACGTTGACAGCGGTTAAAAAACACCTGACCACTCTTTCTGACAGGATAGACTTGCAGGATTTCCTGTTAGGTCCTAAGAAACAATGCTCAAAACTGTTTTTATATGCTATGTACAATGAAATTTGGAAACTTTCCCAGATTGAGGCTGCTGCACGTTTAAGGCAGCTAGATAAGGAGAATTTGGAAAAAACATTAGCTGTTGTAGACAATGGCATGAACACGCTGTCCAACAGGATTTATTCACTATCAAATATAGTGTCGTCTGCTATTGATATCACTCAGGCTGACTTGTCCCGGTTATATCATGGGCAAACACAGCTACGTTCCATCATGCAGCTGGGTTGGACATTACAGACACTGAAAAATGGCCACATTCCATGGAGGTACATTAATGGGAGTGAACTATTCACTGCTTTTAATTTTTCCAGGGAACAAGAGACAATGGCTAAAACGGAGGCTTGTTTCACCCTGCTTCAAGTAGAGAAATTAGATAAGTTGCCCTTCACGGTAGCAGAGAGTCCATCAACTCTCTGGCTCTTGCACGGTATTATTAATTTACCGATTTTGACCTTTAGTTTCTCGAGCTCCCTGAAACATCTTGTAGTGGGACGATATGAGCAGCTAGGAGATAGCTTTATTAAGGAAGAGTGGGAGTTGCCCTTTGACTATAGATGTCTGAATGGTGAACAGGAGGTCTTTCTTAGCGGAAGTGAATGTGAGACTGCTGTTCGTCATTCTATGATATGCAAACAGGTGTCTCTTCACGGTCTTTGCAATGCGGGGGTCGCGAATTTGGCCTGTTTTCTGAAGGGTACTCCTGTCCCCTTGATTCGTCCAGTGTTTCATGTACTTTCCAATGGAAGTTATGTTCTACTGAACGATGAAAGCTGTTGCGGCTTGCGACCTGGAATTGCCTACGCAATCTCAGTCACGAAGGTCGTTACGTGTTGTGGACATGTTTTGTTTCCCCCCACACAAGAGATAAAAGTATCTGAAATGTGGCCCCACATAGATACTATTAATATGAACTATGACAAGTTGAGTAGACTAAAGGCGCTATTGTTTCAGAAACAGGTCGCCTTGACATCCGCAAAAGAGACGTATGCTCTCCAGATTGCGAGATCATCAGCCGAGATACAATCCCTTTTAAATACCAATTTCCCCAAACACTTTGGAGAGCTGGTATCCAGAATATTCAATGCTTCAAGCACCACTGGGATTGTTCATTTCTTTAAGGCTGTCGGGTCTGGTTTCGTGTCCATCTTCCAGACTGTCTTTGGAGTCATCCCATCGGCCATCCATTCTCTCTTTTCAAGTGTGTTTGGTAGCTTTCCAATTATTTGGGCTTTGATTGGCGGACTACTACTGCTATTTCTTCTGATTCACGGTGGTTGTTTCTTTCCAGCAACGCAGAGCAATGGAGCCGCTCCAGCCAACTCCACTGTGCCGTGAGCGCATGGTTCGGATCTTCGGTACACCTTTGCTGGTGGAACTGGAGCTTGACTGGTCGTTGTCATTCCGGCCACTTCTCTGGTGTATACAACCGGTCTTCCGCTGCATATGGTGTCTCTTTGAGCATCTGCCTATGGTCTGTCTTGCTGTTGCACCGACATCTTCTGTGGACCACGTACTGCTGATGTCCCCGATGAGGGTTCATACACGGTCATGCCCCTTGAGACTAAGGTTGCTCCGCGAGGCCACCTACGAGCCTTCCGTTATAAGATCTAACTTGGATGAGGACACTGCAGCAAGTATGGATGCACCGGTGAATATGGCTCACTTCTGCTCTGTGGATCCGTTTGTCCGCCCAGCACTAGACTTCACTTCGGACGATGTTGACTCATTTTTGAGGTCCTTGACTGGTGACTTCGATGACATTCTTCAAGATCCTGCATATAACACATAATTTGATGAATTTGCTTACCATTAGTTCAGAAGCAGCTTTTTTAGCATTTTGGGTTCCTGTACCTTCATCATACCTGTTACGGCAATGGGGAGTGTGTAGTGAATCCTAGTTTGTTTTAATGGGATAGCAGGAGTTAGCTTAGCCGTAGGCTTGTAAACTCGTGCCCCTGTCACCTAGTGACTTTTAACCTACTTAGCTTGCTCTGTCTTAGCTCATTTAATTATTTATTTCCTCTAAGATGGCTGCCTTGTTTATAGGTAAGCCACTTGTTATGAGTTTATTATCAGTGTCACTGCGCCAAGGCGTCAAGATCAAGCGCGAAAGACAAACAAACAGTAGGTGTTCACACTTAGGGATTTTCCCTCTCTATACTTTCGAGGGATTGTTGATATTAATTGCCGTCCCAAGCATGCCTGTTATCTATTGTTTTAGAATACACCTACGTCAGGAGACCTTGTAGATCTGTATAAATACATCACACTTTAGACCAGGGGTCTTCAAACTGGGGGGCGGGCCCCCCTAGGGGGGCCTCAAGTGATCCCAGGGGGGGCGCCAGACTCTTACCAAAAGAAGCATTACACAGATAGCAGTGTTTTGTTTTAAGCAGAAACATGCTATTGTACTTTAAAAAAGGTAACAGTACTTAACTGCAATGTTTAAATACGTCTAGATATACTTAAACATTGCCATCTTTATAAAATATTTGTCAAAAATGCTGAGGGGGGGCCCCAATGATTTTTATTTTTCAACTGGGGTGGCGCTGCATTAAAAGGTTTGGGGAACACTGCTTTAGACAGATAATCAGAGGGATTCCGACCAGAGGGCATCGCCACCATCGCTGATACCGATGCTGCAGTCATCTTGACGCTGACCCAGTCTTCTTGTCCCTGCCGAGTCTGAGATAGAGACCTCATTCCAAGGTAACGAGGGTTGGGGGCTCCTCTCATGGACACGGCTTTGGCAGATTAGGTTTAACAAACCCAGCTCTCCTTTAGGTAGGAGGTTAGGCATATTCTCATTAGGGTATTAGGGCATATTCCATCTTATATATACATATATATTTCTTTCTTTCATATATTGCAAAATGGTGGGGGTCTTCATAACAATGACTCTCTTCTTCACAATACTGTTGCTTGGTATATTCATTATCCTAATCATTGCAGTTCATGCAACTTATCGCAAATTGCAGTTATGTTAAATAAAAACTATTATAACTTCACTGCATCTGTGTTATTGCCTTTTGTTTGTATGAGACATAATATATCTGTGAGAAAAGGGTAATTTCCGTTTAACCACGACAACCCTGAGATATCTTACTTTGAGTCCATGCGTAAGCGACTGCCACAAGTCACCTTTTACTATTGTGTTTCTGGTGAGGTACTGCTAGTGAGCCGGTAAGGTTTGGACAACAGTCGCAACTAGTTGTGGGAAAAGACTTAGGGCCATATTTATACTTTTTGACGCAAAACTGCGCTAACGCAGTTTTGCGTCAAAAAAATTAGCGCCGGCTAACTCCATTCTGAAGCGCCATGCGGGCTCCGTATTTAATCAATGATGTTAGCCGGCGTTAGCTGCCGGCGCTGCCTGGTGTGTGTGGAAAAAAACGACGTACACCAGGCAGCGCCGGCGTAGGGGGATATGGGGCTTGGGCATAAAAAAATGGGGCAAGTCAGGTTGAGGCAAATTTTTCGCCTCAACCCGATTTGCGCCATTTTTTTCGACTCCCAACCCCCATAGAAATGACTCCTGTCTTAGCAGAGACAGGAGTCATGCCCCCTTGCCCAATGGCCATGCCCAGGGGACTTCTGTCCCCTGGGCATGGTCATTGGGCATAGTGGCATGTAGGGGGGCACAAATCAGGCCCCCCTATGCCACAAAAAAAAAAAAAATGACTTACCTGAACTTACCTTAATGTCCCTGGGATGGGTCCCTCCAGCCTTTGGTGTCCTCCTGGGGTGGGCAAGGGTGACAGGGGGTGTCCCTGGGGGCATGGGAGGGCACCTCTGGGCTCCTTCAGAGCCCACAGGTCCCTTAACGCCTGCCTTTTGCAGGCGCTAAAAAACGGCGCAAAAGCGGCCGTACGTCTTTTTTTTTTACCCGCCCACTCCCGGGCGTGAATTTTGCCCGGGAGTGTAAATACGGCGCACATGCCTCAGAGTCAATTTTTTAGACGTGAACGCCTACCTTGCATATCATTAACGCAAAGTAGGTGTCCACGCTAAAAAATTACGCAAACTCCATGGACTTTGGCACTAGACGCGTCTAACGCCAAAGTATAAATATGAAGTTAGTTTTGCGTCGGAATTGCGTCAAAAAAAACGACGCAATTCCGGCGCAAACGGAGTATAAATATGCCCCTAAGTCACCTACAAATGAAAGTACTGTCATCCTGAGACCAGCAGTCTTGCTCAGAGCAAGAGTCCAAACTACGACAATAGCTGGCAGCCACCCTTTCCCTAAACCCTGGATTTAAAAGACACCAGCTTTCAATCAGCTCAAGAAATAGAGATTGCTCCCCCAGATCTCTAGATGGAATTACTTGGGCATATTGAAGCTCTAATTTCCCTATTCTGTAATGCACCGTACACTCTCCTGCAATACCTTGTTTTTATTGAGAATAAACTGCAGCGTAATACCACATATATATGCTAGCATCCCACATAGCCTATGGTAGGGCCATTCCGGTATTTGACCTCATAAACTCCCTTAGTAGCCCAGGCAAATAAATTTGATAACCCGGATTAGAAAGAATGTGGTGAGGGAGTATAAAATGGCTACTTTCCCTTCTGCCAGTGGTCACCAGGAGTGTAAAAATATTGGATTATGGTCTGAGGTAATCTCAGGACAGACTTCTATTTTGACGTCCTGGACTAAAAGTGCCCCAGCAAAAATCATATCAATCCTTGAATATTGTTTGTGAGAGGAGGAGTAAAAGGTATACCCTGGCCTTGAGGGATATCAGTCCCTCCCACATATCAGCCAGCCCATGTAATTGGGCAACTTCTAAAATTAATAATCTTGTTTTAGCCATATAAAGGTGTGCAAAGCGACTAGTAGAATGTATCCCATAATGCATTACGCAGTTGAAATCTCCCATCAGTATTAAATCACCTGCCCAACCTAACAATTCTAAACAGAGCAGATTGAATATCCCAGGTCGTCAGGGTCCGACCACCACCCCAAGTCTGGCGGTCTCAAGACCGCCAGACCCGGAATGGCCACCTCAGTGTAACCATTGCATAATCACATCCCAAATATTGACAAGTAGCATAGTTGATTGCCCATTCAAGTAGCACCTTGCACCCTTTCTGGTTCGCTTTACCCCTATAGCCCCCCACTCCAAAAGCAAAATGCCAATTGGCCAGAAATTTTTTAGCAGCACACCCACCACCACACTCTGAAACACCATCCCCCTCATACCCATGGAAAGGAATCATTCCACCCCTAAACTGTCATCTGGAGTGACAGCGCAGTGAGTCTCTTCCCCGGGACCCCCCACCCATGATCCAAAGAAAGATTATCCAAATAGTAAGAAAGAGGAAAAAAGAGAAGGGGCAGTACAGAGAGAATGGAAGAATTAGGTATACATGTTCAAGTATAAGTCAAACATAAGCCAAGCAGTTAACAGGGCTTAGACACTTATAATAATCAGGCCATCATCATTTCAAATTAAGTAGGCAGAGACGATCTGTGCCATTGACTAAGAACCTGTGCTGCATCTGACTCAGTGTAAGAAAACTGTGTTTGACCATCCTTAATAATCTTAAGTCTGTGTCCCAAAAGTTTTCAGTGGATTGATCATTTGGTGCAGTTTCCACCTCCGTTCTATGGTGAGTTTGCAATTATCTGATCATACAAACAAAGACATTGAATCAACAGTGACAGGTGCAGTGGGAGTGAGCTTTAAAGGAGATTGCCTTCTCAATAGAAAATTGCCCTCAAAATATCAGAATCAGCAAGGATGTACTTGATTAGAATTAGTATGGTTCTGGGTGATCGGGAGACAATGTTTGTGCTGGATTATAGAGTCCATATTCCATCTGCCTGGTCCGGGAACAATCTTCCGAACAACCTGACCTGGATCGTCGCCCTCTCTTCCTTCTGGCATCTCAAAAACTCTCAGGTAATTAAAATGCTGGTGATTCTCCAGGTCTTAAATCTTGGATAGGACCAACTCCAGGTGGCTCTCATGATTCCTGATAGTCTTAACTGTAGCTGTCCGTACTTTCTCCGCCCCTGTTATCCTTTGCGGAAGCTCGACCATTTCTGCAGTCTTCTGAGTTCTGTGACCTTCCTGGTGACCTCTGACAGAGATTGCTGCAGTGCCTGATTACCACTCTGAGTTGGTTATAATTTTGCAGCGCCTCTAAACGCTGAACCTGCATAAGCTGTAGATACATAGACAGTGATGGCTCCTGCATTGCCTCTGGCAGAGGTATTTGCTGATGCCAAAGAGATAGAGTGCCCTGAAGGAATACTGTCAGAAGAGTTGAGAACTTGTCCCTTAGTCAGACTTGCATCAGGATTAAGGGGGTTACTGGAGTGTTGTATCACTGAAGTGGGAGATAATTGAATATTTTTCTCCCTTTGAAGTTGACATTACAGAGCGTACAGCAATCAGCCATGGAGTCAAGGCCTTTACTTCTCCCTTAGAGATGGCCCAGTTTGGTAGAGAACTGCCTCTAGTGATGCATTTAGTATGAGAGGGAGCCAGATTACCATGCCGAATTCTTCCTTGAAGATTAGTGCCTTTCTTAGTATTGTCTCTATCTTTCTGAGCCAGCTGCTTGCCTCGCTTCACTGTAGCCCCTCTGCTGCATGAGGTGCTGCACTGGCTGCAGCACAGGGTTTTCTAATACCATCCTCAACTATACTGACATTTATTCTATCACAGACATTAGTAAGATCACTGCCTCCAGTAACGAGCAATTGAGGAAGCTGCTTTACAGCAACGTCTAGAATCTGCCGCATGCTGAGTTGATGCATTAGAGTGTAGCACAGGTGTGAGAAGAGACCCCTCATGTTCTGTCTCATTGACCATGCACTCAGTGCCCTCAGTCTTGATCTTATTTGTCCCCTCTGTAGCCTCCTCAACATTGGTAATGGGTTCATACACCAAGCTCTGTATCTGCCCGCCTACCTTGGCGACTTGCAGGACAGAGGGATCAGAAGGAACAGCATGGGCATCAGTCACAGCTACAGAGTTACCTTGTTGCAGAGTAGTAGGACCAGTTGCAACATTGTTGCTAATAGCCACCAACAACGAAGGAGCCATCAGAGCAGGTGAGTCCAACTCCTCAGCTTGAACTGCCTCCATTAATATTTCAGCAATCGATGATTCTCTGCCCATATCTGATCCACCCTCTATACATGCTTAGAGCAAGCTGGCTGCAGTGTCTGATTTCAGAAACTTCATAATCGGGCAGATGATTTGGGAGGCATTCCCCCTTCTCCACTGCTGGCTGGGGGTTAGCTGTGGTGCATAGAGTCTCTCCTTAAGCTGTTGCTGCCACTGAACAGGCCCTCACCCTCTGCAGTGCGCTCTCGTCCAAGATAGTGCCATGTAGCAGGCATGATTTGCGGGACTGTAAGCAGCCATTGGATGCTGAAAACGCCACAGAAGCGTGAGGCTGCCATATAACTGCCATCTGCACAATTGCTACATCCAAGTTCCCCCCTGTATTGATGGGGCGCTAAAACGCCGTAATCAGTCACCAATGGTTAGTAGCATGCCAGTGGCGGGGTGAGTGGCGGGGTGAGTGGCAGGATGCTAAGGGAGAGAGTGCTCACAGCTGTGGCTCCAGCCTGCCATCATCTTTCCCTGGCTGCATCATAAAGCCTACATGGTTGTGTGCTAATGCATTAATGTAAGTGGTTTGAACTTACATTTATTTCAAGCAGCAGATCAGGGAACCCATATCCTTATGGGTAAAGTCAAAACCACCCGTCTGTCATTTACTATTTTGTGATAATTTTCTTTGCAATTGGTGGAGATGCAAACCTCAATCATAGACCAATCAAAATGTCATTTTAACCAGTCAGAACCTTTTTAACTGTGAACAGTAGTACCAGAAATAAGAGATCTAACAGCAGCAAGTGTAGCTTTCTTTTCAAGAGCATTGTACACACTTTTTAATTTGCCTGACCCACTGGCTCGCTTTCATTTATGCCACCACGTGTCATCTGGACACATCCAAGGCCTAGCCCATAAAGTTCTGGAAATATTGTTGGTTGAAGTTAGCAACCAAACCCCTAAACTTGCTAATTCCCAGTTGTGACTGATTGCCTCCAGGAGCTGTTGTGGGTGCTCCCAGGCACATGCCTATCCCCACTACCACAAGAAAAGATTGAAAGTGATTGACACAACCTAAAACACAGGCCTCTAAAGAAAAGGCATCTTTTGGACTGAATAGAGGGAGCTGACCCACTGTGACCATCAATTCCTTTAAAAGGAATAGAGAAATGTTAGGTCCTTAACGTGTCACTGGACTCCATTTCACTGTTGACTGTGTCTCTAACTGGACACTGGTGGCAAGACTTCAGCTCACAAGAATTATTGTGGAAAGCAGTAGAGGAGGACAAGATACTTTCATGGATGGGGTCCTACTTTTCTAAGTAGTGAGGTTTTGTTAGGTGACCCGTTCTATTTTAGCCTTCTCCTGCTTTTAATATCAACATTTGTTTTTCACTGAATTGTATCACAGTGGTATCCATGCACCAGAACTGGGTCCAGTCACTGCATCTAAATCTATTGTTCAAATTCACATCCACCAGTTTTTTCTGCTGCTAAAAATGAGGGACCTGAGTGCTTTCAAAACTCCAAGTATGAAACAAATACCAATAGTATAACATTTGTCAGAGAGCGAATATTAAAAGAAATCTAGTGGATAACGCTAAGGAGATGTAATAGTTTGGGTCATCTCTCAATCCTAAGTGGTGGTACCACCTTCTAGATTTTTACTTACCTGTTAAATATAGTTAAATAAAGCACTGACTGAACATTGTTTTTATTAAGTGGTATTTACTTTGTCGTACTCAATCTAAGTATGCCATCACTGCTCATTGCAATGTCGTTAACACTGACACTACTTGTTTAATCTATGTTTATTATTTACCTCCTGTTAGCTTTTCTTTATCTTTAACAGAAGGTGTGAGGTTTTTAGAGCACACGCAAATATATTGATACCATCATGGCTGACCACCATGTAAGTTGACATGTTTTTTTGTTTTTCTTAGTGAGTGGAGGCATTACAATATGGCCCTTTAAAGTGTAAGCTTTAATGTCAACCTGTGGAAAAAGCAGACATATTTTGAGCCATGCCAATTGAGTCTTTCTGGAGTATTGAGTACTTTTTAGTGACACACTAAAAAAAACAGTTATTAATACACAGATGTCCGTTGCAATATCGGTTACCTGCTGGACATTACATTTGAATCCCCTGTTTATAGAAGGTTTGTCAAGCCTGGCTCTTAAAATGGTTCTCCACATTTTGTGGTTTCTGCCTTCTGAATATCATGTTTATCAAATCTGTTCACTAAAATTGGCGGCTCCTGTTGGAATATGAGTGTATGTCTTTGACAAAGGACCTGGGAAACAAAATGAAATTGCCTTCTGGATTGATCTCAAAACCATCAATACACAAGGAGAGAGTGTGTGGGAGAAAGGGGGGAACACAACCGTACTCAGCTCCCAATATAACTGCAAACACACAAAAAGGAGTACGGGTTCTATTATTACAACGAGGGGCAGACCTATGGTGCACCAGTTGTGCCACCAGATTCCTCGTGGTCCTCTCTTGGAGGCGGGGTATCAATGTGATGTGGAGCTGCAGTGGTTCTGGAGGAAGGGGGGGAGTTTCCTTTACGGACTAGCTGGTCACACACACTATATAGTGTCATGCTTCATCATATGACCACCTAGCCCCACCTGGGCGGACTCAACCTCACTGTTAAAGGAACAGGAGGGAGTGCATAAATTAATTCTGGGTCTGGAAATGAAGGGATCCAGCTAATCTAAGGAATAAAAACACGTAAACAGATACCTGTGTAAGTATTTAATAGTAGGGTCTTTTTGGTGTGATTAAAAATAGAGATTGGGACACCTCTGTGAGAACAAGGACTCACAGGGTCACCTATCAAAGAAGTGGAAGCCGACATGTTTCTGCCCTCAGTAGTGAGCTTTGGAAAGTCTCTGGGCATTCATCAGGGCAAAGGATCCCTAATACTCACGCTAGGAGTATGTGAAAACCACTGTACGGTAGGTAACAATTAAAGAAAGGAAGCAAAAGAGGGAGGCCTACCTTGCCAGGGAACTACCTGGAGGGGGCATATAGGGTATAAAACAGACATACAATGAGGGTTACATTGTGACACAGCACTGCACAGCAAACCACAGCACACATGAGGCAAATAATCATGCAACAAACAGAATTACTGAGTGCAAAAAATAGTCATCACGTATAACTTATGGACAAAAATCACATCTAAGTTATGGACAGTAATTCTAAGAGGGTAAGTGGGAAATTCTTACCCTGTCCCTAGAGGCTACTGGCCTCTGGCATCCAGGAGAGGGAGTGTCCCCTTATAGTCAGACACTAAGGTTCAAAGTTGGGGGAGAAGGAGAAGGACATAAAATAAAAAACACCAAATACATGAAAAGCCTCTGGAGTCCAAAGGCGAGGGTTAGTAGAGAGAGAGTCCACCTGTTAGTTATAGTAAAACAAAAGCGCATTACCTAGAGAGCGTAAAGGAAGGAAAGCGGGGGGAGGAAGGGGGGAAAAAAGAAAAGAAACAGGAGAGGAAACAGCAAAAAAGTGGGAAAAGAGGAAGAAAAGAATGAGGAAGCAGGAAGCGCAGGAAAATCTTATCTGTGTTGTCCAGGTGTTGCCGAATCACTCACTGCATAAAAAGGAGGCGCTCACTGTGCGCCTAAACCGTCCTCTCATTGGACCGCTTGGGTAAAGTGGTCTAGGAGAGACGGGTTAATATAGTAGAAACCGCCAAAGTTAAACGATTGCAGGTGGAGGAAATCACTGCCGAAGCCCGCGGTCCGATCCTAAATTAGACGTTGGGACCGGAAGGGGAGCTTCCGTGTAGGCTCGGCCGGTTCACTGTTATTGTGCTTCCTGAGAGGACAGTGTCAGGAAGTGACATCGGCCCCGTGGGACGCCGGGAAACGTAGTTCCCCGGCGGCCACGGGACCGCCGGGAAACAGAGTTGCCCGGCGGCCCGAGGGCTTAACAATGGAGAACGGGAGGGGGGGGGGAAGAGCAAAACTGGGAGAGTGGGGGAAAAAAAAGGGAATAAGAAGGGGAGAAGGGAGGAGGGGGGGAAGGGGGAAAAAAGGGGAGGAATAGGAGGGAGAAAAAGGAGAGAAGAGGAAAAGAATCAGAAAAGGGCAAAGTAAAGGAAAGAAAAGATGCAAGATAGAGAAAAAAAGGAAAAATAGAAAATGAAGATGTGAGCAAAAAAGGAACGAAGAATTATATATATAATAAAATAAGGTGAGATAAAGAGAACGAGGGAAAAAGGACATCTGACACATAAAAACGACAAAGCACATAGGAAGGAGATACAGGCACCAGAAAGAAATCAGTAGCAGAGAGAGGGGAAAAAAGAGTATAGGCAAGGAAGGGTGGACAGAGGAGTGGTGGAAGACCGGGAAGAAGGAGGAAGCGATAAAACGAGAAGAGAAGAAGGAGAGAGCGGGGGAAAAAATAAAAAAAAGCGAGGGGAAATGGGAGAAAAGCTGGGGGAGGAGGGGCTTAGCAAGAGGAAGAGGGGAACGAGGGGGGTGAAGAGGGGAGAGGGGAAAGGAGAGGGGGTGAATAGGGTAGAGGAAGTGGATGTGGAGGGAACAGAGGAAGCGCGGATGGCCAGAGAGGAGGGAGAAGACAAGGATGGCAGGAAAACCGGCTTGGTCTAGTAGGCAATTGGCAAGGACCTATTTGTGAAGAGAGAACCAGGGTATCTCATCGTTCAGACCAACAGTGTCTGTGCGCAACCTCCACACCCAGCGTTGTTCAGCCCAAAACAGTTTCTGTGACATGTTGAGGGTTGTGGGGGGCAGTTGCCCTAGGACCGCCCAGGACAGGTCATCCGGGGAATGGTTCTTCAGAAGGAAGTGACTGGTCAATTTGGTGGCATTGCGTTTACACTGGATCGTGCTCCTGTGTTTGCAGATCCTAGTACTGAACTTTCTGGTGGTCAGACCCACGTATTTGAGTTGGCAAGGACATTTGATCAAGTAAATCACATTCTTGCTATTGCAGTTCGTGAGAGATTTTTGCACCCATGGGGTTTTGAGGTCTATATTAATGGTAGTGGATTTAAGGGTTAGACGACACACGGTGCAATTGCCACAGGGCTAGTGGCCTGCTGGGGGTGGTAGGTGCCAGAGCGTAGTTTGTCTGGGGTGAGATCTTTCTTTTGGTCTTGTGTGAACCACTAGGTCACGTATGTTGGATGCTCTCTTATAGGCATGTAGTGGCTGCTGGAATGGTAAACCACCTGACGTGAGGAACTTCCAGTCCTCTTTAATGATCTTCTGAATCCTGTTGGATAGAGGGCTAAAGGTAGTGACACACACGATCTGTTCTAGGTCTGGTTTCACTGCCCCGGGCTGCAGCAACTGGTCCCTGTTGTTGTTGCGTGCTCTCTTGCGAGCCCTGTTGACCAGGTGTGTGGGATAATCCTTTGCTTATAATTTGGTGGCTAGTTTGTCAGCATGTTTACGGTAGTCTGCTATAGTCGAGGAGTTCTGTCGTAGTCGGAGGAATTGTCCTACTGGGAGGTTATCTTTCAGAGCTCGTGGATGAAAACTCTGGAATTGCAGCAAATTGTTACGGTCCGTTGGTTTTTAGTATACCTCTGTAGCCATGCCACCATCGTGTTCATAAATGAGAAGGTCTAGGAAAGGTAGTTTGTTCTCACCTATGGTCATGGTGAAGGTCAGGAAGGGGTTAGCCCCATTGAGCCAGATAGCAAAGGAGAGGGCCTCTTCCTTAGTTCCCTTCCAGACCAGCAAGATGTTGTCTATGTACCACTTCCAGAGTTTTATCTGGTTTCGGTGCGGGTTGTCGTCGTGGAGGACCACACGTCTCTCAAAGTTGTCGACATAGAGGCATGCCAGACTAGGGGCAAACGTACTGCCCATAGATGTGCCTTGTGTTTGTAAGAAGAAACTTTCTTCGAATTTAAAATAGTTCCTTGTGAGTGCAAGATGCGCGAGGTCCAGTATGAATTTAGGGGGGGGGGGGGTTTGGACTCACCCCTATTGGCTTCTAGCAGATTACTGATCACTTCCAGTGTGGCCTCCTGGGGGATGTTAGTATATAGGGATTCCACATCTAGAGTAATTAGGAGTTCTTTAGTCTTATCAAAATATATTGATTCCAGCAGTAACAGAACAGTGGTTGTATCCTTGAGGTAGGTAGGGATTATTTTCACTAGTGGTTGTAAAAAGAAGTCCACAAACTTAGACAAGGGCTCTAATACTGAGCCGATCCCGGACACTATGGGTCTGCCTGGAGGGGGAATCCTTTCTTTATGTACCTTAGGCAGGATGTAGAAGTAAGGGATCTTTGGGTTAGCCTGTATTAGAAAGGCTGCCTCATGTACAGTGAGCCAGTCGTTCTCCATACCTTTAGCCACCAGGAAGGAAATTTCTTCTTGGATATCAGGAGTGGGGTCCCAGGCAAGACGTTTATAATGTTTAACGTTACCCAATAGCCGCTCACACTCTTCTCTGTACATCTTTTGTGGTAGAATCACCGTTGCTCCGCCTTTGTCGGCTGGTTTTATAATGATGCTGGGGTCAGATGTCAGACAGTTCAGGGCCTTGAGCTCCTCCTTGCTCATGTTGTAATATACTCTGTTCGGTGTCTTTGTGAGTCCATTAATCTTAAGGGACACTGACTTCTCGAATGCCAAAACCTCAGGCGGCATTTGTCCCGCTGATGGACAGAAGACAGATTTAGGACGTAGTCCTGTGTCCTGTTCAGGTGCCTCAAATTCTTTGCCTAGAAAGAAGGTCTTAAGGCGAATCTTGCGGAACAATCCCGCTAGTTCTGTTCTAGTTTTGAACAGATCAATTTGTGGTGTGAGTACAAAATTTAAGCCTTTGTTTAATGCTTGGGTTTCGAGCTCGCTCAATGCCCGATTGCTCAAGTTTATGATGTTGTTCTTATTGTCTGTATGGTCATTTATTGCGTTTTGCTCGTCCCTGGGGTGGCTTCTCTTAGCGGTAGGTTCTCCGTGGTGTCCTCTCTTGGGCGCCACTGAACCTCTTTCCTTTTCCCTTTTCCCCTCCCGTGGCCTCTGTCTAAAAAAGGAGGTGGTGGATCGGGAAAGGACCATTGGGCCGGGTGCTGCAAGAAGGGTGCCTGGTATTGAGTTGGAGGGCCATATTGATTGGGCCACCCCCATTGTTGGTTAAAATACGGAGGGCAAGGGGGTAGCATTGGTGGGTAGTTCCATCTACCCCGGCGTTGCCTGCGCCGCCCGCAGCATTGCCGTGTATTCCCTGAGGACTCACTGTCATTGTCTGAACTAGTGTTGCTACCTGACGATGTGTCAGACATGTTATTGGTGGTTTTGGCTACGTAATCGGGTTTGGTGTAGGGGTACACCTTTTCAAGGGAGAATCGGTTCAGATCTTTCTGGAATTTTGCTATCTTTTGCTGGGTGAGATATTCTTTGTATTCGTTCATATTTCTATTCACCTCCTCCAATTTCTTTTTAAAGGAGAGGATGCTCACCCCTGACTTCAAATTATTTTCACTAGTTTTGAACTGGATTAGAAGGGCCTCAGATAACTTGGTTGCTGTTTTTATGATTAGTATGAGCCAATCATGTGTACACTTCCACGCTATTAGGGCCCAATCCTTCCTGAATTCAAGGTCATCTAAAAATATACGTGGTTCATTGGTAACCACGAGCCCATTAGGTGCTGTGTTGCTACGGAGGTATTCCGTTAAGACAGCTCAGTGTAGGATGGTTTTAACCTGTGAACGTTTTAACTCTACTAGTGTGTCCCAGTCTCCCAGTTGGGACAAACTCTTGGAGAGAGCTGTGTCCCCAAAGACAGAGGGGGCTGAGAGGATTGCTGATACTTCCTCATCATTAAAGGATAGGCCTTCTGCCATCTTGCTAAGGGAGATAAGAGGAGAGGAAGGGTAGAGCGAGTGGGTAGAACCTTAGTACTGTGCCTGGGGTAAGGTGAGCACAGAATGCTCGCAGAGAAAAACTCCTGCAGCCAACCGGCTGCTCAACTATCAATACACAAGGAGAGAGTGTGTGGGAGAAAGGGGGGAACACAACCGTACTCAGCTCCCAATATATCTGCAAACACACAAAAAGGAGTACGGGGTTCTATTATTACAACGAGGGGCAGACCTATGGTGCACCAGTTGTGCCACCAGATTCCTCGTGGTCCTCTATTGGAGGCAGGGTATCAATGTGATGTGGAGCTGCAGTGGTTCTGGAGGAAGGGGGGGAGTTTCCTTTACGGACTAGCTGGTCTCACACACTATATAGTGTCATGCTTCATCATATGACCACCTAGCCCCACCCAGGTAGGACAGTGCCACCTGGGCAGACTCAACCTCACTGTTAAAGGAACAGGAGGGAGTGCATAAATTAATTCTGGGTCTGGAAATGAAGGGATCCAGCTAATCTAAGGAATAAAAACACGTAAACAGATACCTGTGTAAGTATTTAATAGTAGGGTCTTTTTGGTGTGATTAAAAATAGAGATTGGGACACACCTGTGAGAACAAGGACTCACAGGGTCACCTATCTAAGAAGTGGAAGCCGACATGTTTCTGCCCTCAGTAGTGAGCTATGGAAAGTCTTGGGGCATTCATCAGGGCAAAGGATCCCTAATACTCACGCTAGGAGTATGTGAAAACCACTGTACGGTAGGTAACAATTAAAGAAAGGAAGCAAAAGACGGGGCCTACCTTGCCAGGGAACTACCTGGAGGGGGCATATAGGGTATAAAACAGACCGACAATGAGGATTACATTGTGACACAGCACTGCACAGCAAACCACAGCACACATGAGGCAAATAATCATGCAACAAACAGAATTACTGAGTGCAAAAAATAGTCATCACGTATAAATTATGGACAAAAATCACATCTAAGTTATGGACAGTAATGCTAAGAGGGTAAGTGGGAAATTCTTACCCTGTCCCTAGAGGCTACTGGCCTCTGGTATCTAGGAGAGGGAGTGTCCCCTTATAGTCAGACACTAAGGGGTTCATTACGACCTTGGCGGTCAGAGACCGCCAGGGGTAATGTGGCGTCCGTACCGCCAACGAGCTGGCGGTACGGGGAGCTGTATTACGACCGCGGCGGTAGCGCCGCGGTCGCACCGCCGGGGCCGGCGGTTTCCCGCCGTTTTAGCCCCGGCGGTGATAATCCGCCAGGGCAGCGATGCAAGCAGCGCTGCCCTGGGGATTATGACCCCCCTACCGCCAGCATGTTTCTGGCGGTTTGCACTGCCAGGAAGAGGCTGGCCGTAAGGGGTGTCCTGGGGCCCCTGGGGGCCCCTGCACTGCCCATGCCACTGGCATGGGCAGTGCAGGGGCCCCCTAACAGGGCCCCGGGCAGCTTTTCACTGTCTGCATAGCAGACAGTGAAAAGCGGGACGGGTGCTACTGCACCCGTCGCACGGCCGCAAAACCGCCGGCTCCATTAGGAGCCGGCTCCTATGTTGCGGCCTCATCCCCGCTGGGCCGGCGGGCGTAAACCTGGATTGCGTCCGCCGGCCCAGCGGGAATGTCGTAATGGGGTCTGCGGGAGTGCCGCCGCCCGCCAAGCTTGTAATGACGCCCAATGGTTCAAAGTTGGGGGAGAAGGAGAAGGACATAAAATAAAAAACACCAAAAACATGAAAAGCCTCTGGAGTCCAAAGGCAAGGGTTAGTAGAGAGAGAGTCCACCTGTTCGAGTTATAGTAAAACAAAAGCGCATTACCTAGAGAGCGTAAAGGAGGGAAAGCAGGGGTAGGAAGGGGTGGGGAAAAGAAAAGAAACAGGAAAGGAAACAGCAAAAAAGTGGGAAAAGAGGAAGAAAAGAATGAGGAAGCAGGAAGCGCAGGAAAATCTTATCTGTATTGTCCAGGTGTTGCCGAATCACTCACTGTATAAAAAGAAGGCGCTCACTGTGCGCCTAAACCTGTAGTGAATCCTATTTTGTTTTAACGGGATAGCAGGAGTTAGCTTAGCCGTAGGCTTGTAAGCTCGTGCCCCCGTCACCTAGTGACTTTTAACCTACTTAGCTTGCTCTGTCTTAGCCCATTTCATTATTTATTTTCTCTAAGATGGCTGCCTAGTTTATAGTTAGGCCACTTGTTATGAGTTTTATTATCAGTGTCACTGCGCCAAGGCGTCAAGATCAAGCACGAAAGACAAACAAACAGTAGGTGTTCACACTTAGGGATTTTCCCTCTCTATACTTTCGAGGGATTGTTTATATTAATTGCCGTCCCAAGCATGCCTGTTATCTATTGTTTTGGAATACACCTACGTCAGGGGACCTTGTAGATCTGTATAAATACATCACACTTTAGACAGATAATCAGAGGGATTCCGACCAGAGGGCATCGCCACCATCGCTGATACCGATGCTGCAGTCGTCTTGACGCTGACCCAGTCTTTGTGTCCCTACGGAGTCTGAGATAGAGACCTCATTCCAAGGTAACAAGGGTTGGGGGCTCCTCTCATGGACATGGCTTTGGCAGATTAGGTTTAGCAAACCCAGCTCTCCTTTAGGTAGGAAGTTAGGCCTATTCTCATTAGGGTATTAGGGCATATTCCATCTTATATATACATATATATATATTTCTTTCATATATTGCAAAATGGTGGGGGTCTTCATAACCATGACTCTCTTCTTCACAATACTGTTACTTGCTATATTCATTATCCTAATCATTGCAGTCCATGCAACTTATCACAAATTGCAGTTATGTTAAATAAAGAGCTATTATAACTTTACTGCATCTGTGTCATTGCCTGTGTTTGTATGAGACATAATATATCTGTGAGAAAAGGGTAATCTCCGTTCAACCACGACAGACCCTGAGAGATCTTACTTTGAGTCCATGCGTAAACGACTGCCATAAATCACCTTTTACTATTGTGTTTCTGGTGAGGTGCTGCTAGTGAGCCGGTAAGGTTGGGACAACAGTTGCGACTTGTTGTAGGAAAGACTCAGTCGCCTACAAACAAAAGTACTGCTATCCTTAAAGCAGCAGTCTTGCTCAGAGCAAGAGTCCAAACTACGACATGGCGCCACCAACGATGGTGTTTAGGCACTAATTTACCGATACCCTGACTATCACTGTCTCACAGACCACAGGTACCCTAAGTACCATTATACGGAGTCGTCCGTGGTCTTTGGGAGAATCCTCCTCAGCTGAACAGGTAACACCTAATTAAGCTGTAGGTTGTTCGAGCTGGAACTCATAAAAAAGGAAAAATTTCCCCTATTTGGTGTTCCGTTTCCCTAAACAACTATGGCTAATACCATAGACATTCCTGCAAATGCTAGACATGCACTTACACAACATTTATTAACGCATGGCCTTACAGAAGAGGGCGGGATGTTACTCTGATAATAGAGGCCACTGAAGCATATCAGACAGAAACATTTTACTGTTGGGTCACCTTTCCTGAGGCTGACCAGAGAACGCACACATTTCACACATATGAAATTGCGAACGTACCTGTACGGTGCGAAGCATACCAGTATCATGAGATATCGCTCACATATCAAGAGCATCAGAACTGGTTTGAAGGCGCCCTGCCACATGTACTACGGAGAGTGAGGCTGGGTCCTTTAAGTAATGAGGGACCTACATGGCCTATGTTTGCCACATATACACCTCACCCAGGCATACAGAACATGCCGATCGCAGATTTACGAGTATTATATAATGAATTAGTGGCATTATATAGACGATTGGTTCAGTTCGTAATGCGAACGTTGAACAGTACACCAGCGCGTCCAGCACCGCCAGTAGCTGGTGGTTATCAATTGGCTACTGGGATTAATCCACAAACAGTGCATACTATTATGGGTAAAGTGCCCACGGAACGGGAAAAAATACCGTTCTGGATTGCCCAGAAAACTAATCAGCTGGAAGCTGTGTTTCCCCATACGGGACCACAGGAAAAACATAGATTGCTCACTATGTGCCTGCCGTTTGGGATGGTTCCCTCGGTGGATGAGTGTGCCACATGGGGTACAGTCTTCGCTGCTGTGTATACTACCACATATGGTACCCCGACACTTGCCAATTTACCGGAAGTGCTAAAACAAATACAAAATGAACATGGGGCTGCACCGGCCCTGGATCTGGGGATGAAATTGATGCGTAACTTTGACGCCATCTCCTCGATAATACTGAGTAATATTAAAGGGGAAGCTGGTGGCACTGGCAATACGCCAGCATATCTGGGAAACTCCAAATGTGGAACAGGAGAGACAGCTACCGAAAATAATTTCCGATACCTATACTAGTATAGGACGGGATAGTTTGGGAGGCAAACCTAAAAAATTGGAGTTACAAAGTACCGCCCATAAGGAAGGTACAAAGCAGGCACAAGAGGGCTCTAAGAAGCGCTGGGACAAACAAAAAGATTTCAAAGAAAGTAGAAATAAGAGATCTGATTCTCCACATCTGGAGTACTCCGAAAGGAGGTATAATCTCAGAAATAGGGAGAACATTAGAACTCCAGAGAGATATACTGATTCACGTCCCTCTCGTTCCTTTCAGGACGCACTGGATAAACGTAGCGAGAGAGGGGGCTGTCAAGATCGACGTCCGGAATACGTGAAAGAAAAAAAAGACTCACCACAGACTGCCATTAAAAAAGAAGAAAAGACTCCTCAGCAAAAGCTGCAGTTTAAAAAGAAGAAGGTGGCAGCACTGACAGTTAAAAATGCCAGTAGTATTGAGAACACTGTTGAGGAACAAGACGTGGGCCGTGACTCTGTTGGACAGCGCGGCAGAGGTCACGATGTATCGCCAGAGTCTGAAAGATCATCTGGATGCAACAGCAACTAACGATTACATCGCGGTTGAGACAGCGGATGGCAGCGTTCTCCCACCCGATCGGGTTTATGATTTAACAATTCAGATAGAGGGAGACGTGGAACGAATTATTAGTGTAATATTTTGGGATGAACTTACTAGTGATATCCTGTTGGCTGAGAGAGACTGGCCACCTGAACATGTCCGCAAACTCCCGCATGGGGAGGATGTCATTTTGCCTTCTTTCTCCGATCTTGTTCCAGAAGCAGCCAAAGAAGCCTATGCTGCTGAATGGGCTTTAGCGCAGGCACCTGCACTATACCGTAATCATGTAGGTTGGGACAAGGACTTTCCTTGTCATGTTATTCCCGTTAGGTCTACACCCCAACCACAGCCACAATACCTTGTTAAACATGAGGCGAAAGCTCCAGTGACGGAGATACTGTCACAACTTGAGTACCAGGGAGTGATTGAGCCCTGTACATCAGCAATGAATAATCCATTATTTCCCGTTGCAAAGCCAGATCATTCATATAGAATAGTGGTTGATTATAGACACTTAAATAGTCATACACGCACATATGCTATACTAAATTCACACAGCACAGCACTGATAAACAATATAGTGCGTAACAAATATAAAACTACATTGGATATATCTAATGGGTTTTTCTGCCAGAATTTAGCACATGAAAGTAGAGACCTAAGTGCATTTTCATTTGGCTCTCAGAAACGCTTTTGTTGTTTACCTCAAGGCTATAAAATAGCCCAGGACTGTTTTCAGCCCGTGTGACATCAATTTTGCACGAGCTTGATTCCGATGCATTGTCCTATGTGGATGACATCTATCTCACTGACAACGCCCTCGACATTCATCTTGCGAGGGTCGATCGGATCATTTTGGGATTTGCAGCCCTCGGTTATAAATTTAATTTTAAGAAAAGCAAGATAGCCTTTCTTAGTGTATTGTTCCTGGGATATGAGCTATCAAACGAGGGGAAGAGCCTGGCCCCGCACTTCCTAGAAAAGTGTGCTCAACTACAGCCTCCGAACACACTTAAGAAATTACAGTCATTACTGGGTTTCTTCAATTTTGGCAGAACATACATTCCAGATTATGCAGAACGCATCAAGCCACTGTATGACTTAATTCAGCCCAATTTTTCTAGCAGACGATGGACAATTAAACACACACACATCCTTAGGGACATGCAACGGGACATGCTAGAAGCGAAACATTTACACACACGTGACAATAAAACAAATTTGGTCATCAGAATAATTGCTGGTGCCCTTGGATTTACTTATGTCACCTTTAATGAGGATGACACAGTGCTGATAGAATATAAATCACATTTATATTTAAATGCTGAAAAACGTTTTGCACCTACAGAAAAGATTCTGACAGCAGTTCAGATGGCCGTCATAAAGGAGAGGCCACTTGCCCAGGGGAAACGCATTATTGTTGTCTCCCCGGTGCCGGCCTTAGAGGCTGTCACTAAAGCGAGCGTTCCGAGCGCTAAGGCATTACATCCACACTGGATTCAATGGGCAACGTCTCTGACCGCCACTGATGTTGATTATGTATTTGACCCAAGACTTCAGACACAAGAATTTCTCCAGTATGAACAGGAGTACCCCGCTCCTCTACATATCTTGCCGCTGGACAGTTATACTACTATCATTTATACTGACGGATCAGCACAACCGGCTGTAGGTACAAGACATCAGTACTCGGCAGCTTGCGCAGCCGTGTGCAGAGCGATGGAAGATGGAGTTTTCCACCCTCACAATACGTACACGCAGACCTTAGGGTACTGCACAGCTCAGTTGGCTGAGCTTAAGGCTCTTCTTCTAGCGCTCGAACATACTGAGGCAGGAAGCCAGACTTTGATAGTCTGTGATTCATATTACTGCGTCCAGTCATACAATGAATATCTCAATCATTGGAAACTGAACGGGTTTAGGGATTCTAAAGGGAACACCATTAAACACAAAATGTTGTGGGGAAGGGTGGCTGATCTTAAGGATAAGCTACCATGTGTCCATGTAGTTCATACATTAGGACACCAACGTGTAGGAATACACGTTGCCGGCAATACATTGGCTGATGAAGCGGCCAAAGCATCAGTAGCTACGGCTTTTGTGGCTGCAGTGACTCGTTCTTGGACGAGATTGGATAATGAAATACTGATTGCCGTTAAAGCTTCGGCTGCAGGCAAGACCCTTCCGAAAGGATACCCTACAAACTATACTTACCATATCAGTGCACAGAATGTTGCTTATGCAACAATTCCTGGGGTTGGAGATCGAGTGATCCCTAATGAAGACCAGAGATTAGAGCTGATTACAGCCGCACATGCGGGTGTCGCTTCTGCACATGCTGGTATACAGGCCACGATAACAATTTTACAGCAACAATACTGGTGGCCTGGTCAATGCAGATGGACTAAGCAGTTTGTCCTTTGCTGTGACATTTGCCAGCAAATTAAGGGCTCTAATATCAGACACCCTCCGCAGACATCCCTGTTAGTGTCAGACAAGCCACTTCAGTGTGTGTACCTAGACCATTGTGGTCCCTTGCAACCTGATGGTGCATACAAATATATTCTGGTGGCTGAGGATTCCTGTTCTAGATTCCTGTGGGTATGGCCACAGCGGTCGGCTGACGCCCGGACTGTTATAAAAGATTTGCTGATCTTTATCAGTACATATGCGGTTGCAGCATTCCATTCGGACCACGGCCCTGCATTTGCCTCTAAGGCATTTCGGGATACCATGGGGTCGATGGGTGTTGAACTCCATTACTCCTCACCATACCATCCCGAGGGAAATTCGGTCGTGGAGAGGCGGATTCGTGATATAAAGTAGTCCTTAACAGCTCGAGTATTAGGTTCAGGCCGCAGTTGGTTACATCACCTATATGGGGTCCAGAGAGCACTGAATAATCTGCCAAGACGGTCCTTGGGGGGAAAGTCTCCATATGAGGTTCTCTTTGGGATACCTATGTATGTCCCCGATCTTGATGCCCCTGGTATGGTGGCAGCAGAAACACCATTTGACATAAAAGAACATCTCACTGTTTTACAGGAGCTTCAACAATTTCATGATGATAAATCATCTGCAAGTGCTGCCACCTTAGGAATAAGTGAATTGGTGAAAACTTCGACTGGCTGGATTCCTAACGTTGGGGATCTGGTTTGTGAGAAGATCGCTGTGAAAAAAGAGTTCGGTCCATCATACAGAGCACCTGTACCGGTCTTGGGGATAAAAGGCACCAGGACTGTCATCCTGCCACCATTGTCCGGTTCTAAATCGATTAGATTCATCTCCATTGATGACATCAAATTACACCATGTGGCCGAATTTTCACAGTAGACCAGGAGGTCCCTTGGGTGGTTCCCGATCCACTCTCACTACCCAATAGGACATCCATCGACATAGTAGGATGAACATCACTGCTACTGACTATGCAACTATGTCAACTGCTGTTCCAGACACTTCCTCGACCATGGGGAGGGCGGAAAATGAACTTTTGTTGGTTCCAGTCACATCTTCGGTGACCACCCCGCTTCAAGATTTGGCTGTATTTTACACTAACACTTCCACGACTAATGATGTTGTCTATCAAGAACCTCCACGAGCGGTGGATCAGAATTCCGCGGGTCCTGTGTTTGCAGAGACTTCCTCTGGCTATTTCATTGACATTGATGATTTTTCTTCGGATTCATCCTCAACTGTGTCTGACAAACTTACAAAAAGTAGTAAGCTGTATCGATGGCTTACAAAGAACTATTTGATCTACCCATGGAACTATCTATGGTTGTGTTTGACATTTATTGCATTATTTTTATGGATTGGTTTTGTGACTGTTTTCTTTTTACTGATTAATGGTCACTATATTCCTGATCGCTCCTCTGTGGAGCCTGTTGATGAACTTTTAACACCACATCATTCTTCACATAAGGTCCGACGTGATTTGTCCCCTGTCAATATTACAGCTATACCAATTACTGATGGGATTGTATGGGACAAAGTTCCATTCGATATATACGGGCCTACAAAGATAATTCAAATACCATACGTGTTCAAAATTTCAATGTCTGATGTTATTACACCTAATGGTGTCTCTTATGATTGGGATGTCCAAACAGTTGATTCCATGCTAGCTGAAATGAAGGACTATTCTGCTTTTGGAAGTGATGATGTATATGATTATACAATGAATTATGGGGAAACGTTCTGCTATAACAATTGGGGACATCACTACCTACACCGTGCAACTAGATACAGGCCTCTCTTGAATTACACACAGTGGGAACACTGTTCAACACCACAGGTGGGGAGTCCGAAGTATTACAGCGATAAATTTACATACTTTTCCGGGCATGATACAAAAAAAGCAGAGTCGTATTATTTTAAGATACCTCCGGCACAAATTAGAAAACTTTTGCTAACAGATAGGAAACTGATTTATTCAGATCCCTTTGTTTCCCGGCTCTCACTTGAGGGTTACGAATATTGGAAAAACACTATTGATTTGAAAAGTGTATGGGGAACACAAGATTGGCAGATACAGGGTAAAGAGGCTTTGTTTCGGTCCTGATTCCTGTGCAAATGATTTTCTTAAATGACACTATAAAGCAGACATCCTGTCTAGGGTTAGCAAAAATTAAAGACCTGAACACGCCCAGTATCCCTACTCCGACAAAATTTAGAGATTGGCAACACTTTCTTAATGTCTCAGAAGACAGGCTAGATGCAATGGTTAAGGCTGGTACCTATAATTCTTCACTTTCCCGTCCCGGCGGGTGGGTGGTATTGCCCACCGACACTGATGAGTGTCAAAAGCGTTTCTTGAACTCTTCAGGGGTTTTTTCCATTCACAGGCCTGACCCTCGCTTTCTATCAGGTCAACATACAGGTATAATTACAACATACAGTGTGGGTAAGCTGTGCCAGCAATGGGTGCAGACCAACACGTTAACAGCGGTTAAGAAACACCTGAACACTCTTTCTGACAGTATAGACTTACAGGATGTCCTGTTAGGTCCTAGAAAACAACGCTCGAAACGGTTTTTATATGCTATGTACAATGAAATTTGGAAACTTTCCCAAATTGAGGCTGCTGCAAGTTTAAGGTAACTAGATAAAGAGAATTTGGAAAAGACATTAGCTGTTGTCGAAAATGGCATGAACACGCAGTCCAACAGGGTTTATTCACTATCAAATATAGTGTTGTCTGCTATTGATATCACTCAGACAGACTTGTCCCGGTTATATCATGGGCAAACGCAGCTACGTTCCATCATGCAGCTGGGTTGGACATTACAGACACTGAAAAGTGGCCACATTCCATGGAGGTACATTAATGGGAGTGAACTATTCACTGCTTTTAATTTTTCCAGGGAACAAGAGACAATGGCTAAAAGGGAGGCTAGTTTCACGCTGCTTCAAGTAAAAAAGTTAGATAAGTTGCCCTTCACAGTAGCAGAGAGTCCTTCAACTAGCTGGCTCTTGCATGGCATTATTAATTTACCGATTTCAACGTTTCGTTTCTCGAGCTGCCTGAAACATCTTGCCGTGGGACGATATGAGCAGCTAGGAGATAGCTTTATTAAGGAAGAGTGGGAGTTGCCCTTTGACTATAGATGTCTGAACGGTGAACAGGAGGTTTTTCTTAGCGGAAGTGAATGTGAGACTACTGTTCGTCATTCAATGATATGCAAACAGGTGTCTCTTCACGGTCCTTGCAATGCGGGGGTTGCAAATTTGGCCTGTTTTCTGAAGGGCACTCCCGTCCCCTTGATTCGTCCAGTATTTCATGTGCTTTCCAATGGCAGTTATGTGGTACTGAATGATCAAAGCTGTTGCGGCTTGCGACCTGGAATTGCCTACGCAATCTCGGTCACGAAGATCGTTACGTGTTGTGGACATGTTTTGTTTCCCCCCACACGAGAGATAAAAGTATCTGAAATGTGGCCCCACATAGATACTATTAATGTGAACTATGACAAGTTGAGTAGACTAAAGGCGCTATTGTTTCAAAAACAGGTCGCCTTGACATCCGCAAAAGAGACATATGCTCTCCAGATTGCGAGATCTTCAGCTGAGAAACAATCCCTTTTAAATACCGATTTCCCCAAACACTTTGGAGAGCTGGTATCCAGAATATTCGATGCTTCAAGCACCCCTGGGATTGTTCATTTCTTTAAGGCTGTCGGGTCTGGTTTCGTGTCCATCTTCCAGACTGTCTTTGGAGTCATCCCATCAGCCATCCATTCTCTCTTTTCAAGTGTGTTTGGTGGCTTTCCAATTATTTTGGCTTTAATTAGCGGACTACTACTGCTATTTCTTCTGATTCGCGGTGGTTGTTTCTTTCCAGCAACACAGAGCAATGGAGCCGCTCCCGCCAACTCCACTGTGCCGTGAGCGCATGGTTCGGATCTTCGGTACGCTTTTGCTGGTGGAACTGGAACTGGAGCTTGACTGGTCGTTGTCATTCCGGCCACTTCTCTGGTGTATACAACCGGTCTTCCGCTGCATATGGTATCTCTTTGAACATTTGCTTATGGTCTGTCTTGCTGTTTCACCGACATCTCCTGTGGACCACGAACTGCTGATGTCCCCGATGAGGGTTCATACACGGTCATGCCCCTTGAGACTGAGGTTGCTCCGCGAGGCCACCTTTGAGCCTTCAGTTATAAGATCTAACATGGATGAGGACACTGCAGCAAGTATCGATGCACCAGTAAATATGGCTCACTTCTGCTCTGTGGATCCGTTTGTCCGCCCAGCACTAGACTTCACTTCGGACAATGTTGACTCATTTTTTAGATCCTTGATCCTTCGATGACATTCTTCAAGATCCTGCGTATAACACATAATTTGATGAATTTGCTTACCATTCTTTTGCAATTATAATAGACGTTTGTTGTACTTGTCATAGTTGATATTAACATCTCTGTATGTGTTTTTAGACAGTTTTTGTTTTAACGTGTTTTCACACACAGCGATTTTTTATTATTACCTTCTTTTATTAGCTTGTTTTTGCCTTTGGCTTTCAGTTCAGAAGCAGCTTTTTAAGCGTTTGGGTTCCTGTACCTTCATCATACCTGTTACGGCAATGGGGAGGGTGTAGTGAATCCTAGTTTGTTTTAACGGGATAGCAGGAGTTAGCTTAGCCGTAGGCTTGTAAACTCGTGCCCCGTCACCTAGTGACTTTTAACCTACTTAGCTTGCTCTGTCTTAGCCCATTTAATTATTTTTTTTCTCTAAGATGGCTGCCTTGTTTATAGTTAGGCCACTTGTTATGAGTTTTATTATCGTGTCACTGTGCCAAGGCGTCAAGATCAAGCACGAAAGACAAACAAACAGTAGGTGTTCACACTTAGGGATTTTCCCTCTCTCTACTTTCGAGGGATTGTTTATATTAATTGCCGTCCCAAGCATGCCTGTTATCTATTGTTTTGGAATACACCTACGTCAGGGGACCTTGTAAATCTGTATAAATACATCACACTTTAGACAGATAATCAGAGGGATTCCGACCAGAGGGCATCGCCACCATCGCTGATACCGATGCTGCAGTCGTCTTGACGCTGACCCAGTCTTCGTGTCCCTACGGAGTCTAAGATAGAGACCTCATTCCAAGGTAACAAGGGTTGGGGGCTCCTCTCATGGACACGGCTTTGGCAGATTAGGTTTAGCAAACCCAGCTCTCCTTTAGGTAGGAAGTTAGGCCTATTCTCATTAGGGTATTAGGGCATATTCCATCTTATATATACATATATATATATTTCTTTCATATATTGCAAAATGGTGGGGGTCTTCATAACCATGACTCTCTTCTTCACAATACTGTTACTTGCTATATTCATTATCCTAATCATTGCAGTCCATGCAACTTATCGTAAATTGCAGTTATGTTAAATAAAGAGCTATTATAACTTTACTGCATCTGTGTCATTGCCTGTTTGTATGAGACATAATATATCTGTGAGAAAAGGATAATCTCCGTTCAACCACGACATACCCTGAGAGATATTACTTTGAGTCCATGCATAAGCGACTGCCATAAATCACCTTTTACTATTGTGTTTCTGGTGAGGTGCTGCTAGTGAGCCGGTAAGGTTGGGACAACAGTTGCGACTTGTTGTAGGAAAGACTCAGTCGCCTACAAACAAAAGTACTGCTATCCTTAAACCAGCAGTCTTGCTCAGAGCAAGAGTCCAAACTATGACAAACCGTCCTCTCCCTGGACCGCTTGGGTAAAGTGGTCTAGGAGAGACGGGTTAATATAGTAGGAAGCGCCAAAGTTAAACGATTGCAGGTGGAGGAAATCACCGCCGCAGCCCGCGGTCCGATCGTTAATTAGATGTTGGGACCGGAAGGGGAGCTTCCGTGTAGGCTCGGCCGGTTCGTCGTTATTGGGCTTCCTGAGAGGACAGTGTCAGGAAGTGACGTCGGCCCCGCGGGACGCCGGGAAACGTAGTTCCCCGGCGGCCACGGGACCGCCGGGAAACAGAGTTGCCTGGCGGCCCGAGGGCTTCACAATGGAGAATGGGAGGGGGGGGGAGAGCAAAACTGGGAGAGTGGGGGGGAAAAAAGCGAATAAGAAGGGGCGGAGGGAGGAAGGGGGGAAGGGGGGGAAAAGGGGAGGAATAGGAGGGAGAAAAAGGAGAGAAGAGAAAAAGAATCGGAAAAGGGCAAAGAAAAGGAAAGAAAAGATGTAAGATAGAGAAAAAAAGGAAAAATAGAAAATGAAGATGTGAGCAAAAAAGGAACGAAGAATTATATATATAATAAAAGAAGGTGAGAGAAAGAGAACGAGGGAAAAAGGACATCTGACACATAAAAACGACAAAGCACATAGGAAGGAGATACAGGCACCAGAAAGAAATCAGTAGCAGAGAGAGGGGAAAGAGAGTATAGGCATGTAAGGGTGGACAGAGGAGTGGTGGAAGATCGGGAAGAAGGAGGAAGCGATAAAACGAGAACAGAAGAAGGAGAGAGTGGGGGAAAAAAAAAGGAAAAAGCGAGGGGGAATGGGAGAAAAGCTGGGGGAGGAGGGGCTTAGCAAGAGGAAGAGGGGAACGAAGGAGTGAAGAGGGGAAAGGAGAGGGGGTGAATAGGGTAGAGGAAGTGGATGTGGAGGGAACAAAAGAGGCGCGGATGGCCAGAGAGGAGGGAGAAGACAAGGATGGCAGGAAGACCGGCTTTGTCTAGTAGGCAATTGGCAAGGACCTATTTGTGAAGAGAGAACCAGGGTATCTCATTGGTCAGACCAACAGTGTCTGTGCGCAACCTCCACACCCAGCGTTGTTCAGCCCGAAACAGTTTCTGTGACATGTTGAGGGCTGTGGGGGGCAGTTGCTCTAGGACCGTCCAGGACAGGTCATCTGGGGAATGGTTCTTCAGAAGGAAGTGACTGGTCAATTTGGTGGCATCGCGTTTACACCGGATCGTGCTCCTGTGTTCGCAGATCCTAGTACTGACCTTTTCGGTGGTCAGACCCACGTATTTGAGTTGGCAAGGACATTTGATCAAGTAAATCACATTCTTGCTATTGCAGTTCGTGAGAGATTTTTGCACCCAGGGTTTTTGAGTTCTAGATTAATTTTAGTGGATTTAAGGGTTAGACGACACACGCTGCAATTGCCACAAGGGTAGTGGCCTGCTGGGGGTGGTAGGTGCCAGAGCGTAGTTTGTCTGGGGTGAGATCTTTCTTTTGGTCTTGTGTGAACCACTAGGTCACGTATGTTGGATGCTCTCTTATAGGCATGTAGTGGCTGCTGGAATGGTAAACCACCTGACGTGAGGATCTTCCAGTCCTCTTTAATGATCTTCTGAATCCTGTTGGATAGAGGGCTAAAGGTAGTGACACACACGATCTGTTCTAGGTCTGGTTTCAATGCCCGGGGCTGCAGCAACTGGTCCCTGTTGTTGTTGCGTGCTCTCTTGCGAGCCCTGTTGACCAGGTGTGTGGAATAATCCTTTGCTTGTAATTTGGTGGGTAGTTTGTCAGCATGTTTGCGGTAGTCTGCTATAGTCGAGCAGTTCCGTCGTAGGAATTGTCCTACTGGGAGGTTATCTTTCAGAGCTCGTGGATGAAACTCTGGAATTGCAGCAAATTGTTACGGTCTGTTGGTTTGTAGTATACCTCTGTAGCCAGGCCACCATTGTGTTCATAAATGAGAAGGTCTAGGAAAGGTAGTTTGTTCTCACCTATGGTCATGGTGAAGGTCCGGAAGGGGTTAGCCCCATTCAGCCAGATAGCAAAGGAGAGGGCCTCTTCCTTAGTTCCCGTCCAGACCAGCAGCACCCGGCCCAATGGTCCTTTCCCGATCCACCACCTCCTTTTTTAGACAGAGGCCACGGGAGGGGAAAAGGGAAAAGGAAAGAGGTTCAGTGGCGCCCAAGAGAGGACACCACGGAGAACCTACCGCTAAGAGAAGCCACCCCAGGGACGAGCAAAACACAATAAATGACCATACAGACAATAAGAACAACATCATAAACTTGAGCAATCGGGCATTGAGCGAGCTCGAAACCCAAGCATTAAACAAAAGGCTTAAATTTTGTACCCACACCACAAATTGATCTGTTCAAAACTAGAACAGAACTAGCAGGATTGTTCCGTAAGATTCGCCTTAAGACCTTCTTTCTAGGCAAAGAATTTGAGGCACCTGAACAGAACACCCGACTACGTCCTAAATCTGTCTTCTGTCCATTAGCGGGACAAATGCAGCCTGAGGTTTTGGCATTCGAGAAGTCAGTGTCCCTTAAGATTAATGGACTCACAAAGACACCAAACAGAGTATATTACAACATGAGCAAGGAGGAGCTCAAGGCCCTGAACTGTCTGACATCTGACCCCAGCATCATTATAAAACCAGCCGACAAAGGCGGAGCAACGGTGATTCTACCACAAAAGATGTACAGAG